>NC_072000.2:53878010-54181041 GCF_028885655.2 Pongo abelii | reverse complement strand
TGAAAATATCCACCATTACTTCCATCCTACTAAATTATGAGATAGTAACTTCTTTGTTCTCGTTTCAAAACAAAGTACCCTAAAGTCCTAAGAAAAAGACCACCTAAAGCATACCATTTATAAAAATGATAGGTCGGGCACAGTGGCTAATGCCTGTAAATCCAGCACTTTGAGAGGCTGAGGTGGGTGGATCACCTGAGGTCAGGAGTTCAAGACCAGCCTGGCCAACATGGTGAAACTCTGTCTCCACTAAAAATACAAAAATTCGCTGGGTGTGGTGGCACGTGCTTGAAATCCCAGCTACTCCGGAGGCTGAGGTGGGAGGATCGCTTGGACCCAGGAGGCAAATGTTGCAGAGAACTGAGATAGTGCCACTGCACTCTAGCCTAGGTGGCAGAGCGAGACTGCATCTCAAAAAAAAAAAAGATACTTGCTCTTAAAAAAAAAAAAAAGGTGGTAACCTACTGATGGTGACCTATTTCATCCCCTCTCACCATTGAACCCGCCCTCTGTGATGTGGGGCTTCAGAGGCCTAAGGAAATACGGTCCCCACAGGAATAATGTTACACTTTAATTCGGTATACTTGAAATAGTACTTTTAGTATTCATATCTCAGAAACATACCTGCTAATTGGTGTTTGTGGTGTGGTCTAGGGTTCCTACCACCATTTAAAGCATTTTTGGGAGGAAACGTCTTCTATATGATTGAGTCAAACAAAATAAATTTAAAATGTAGACAAAGTAGCTATTCACTTTTCAAATCATACTTAAATAAATAGTATTTAAAAATAGAGCAAAGGATGAGAAAATCAGGAATACTGCTGTTATAGCTTTCTGAAAGTCTTTAATTACTATTGGCTAATATTTAATTTAGCTAGCCTGAATATAAGAACACATTGTTTCAGTATTGTTAAAGGATTAATATAATTTTCTTGAAATTGGCAGAATGCCTTAAAAATGGGAAGAATTTTATACTAGAAATTTTAAAGCTCATTTTGCCTACTGCTAAAGCTAAAACCCAGTACCATTTTTATATACGCTTCTAAACCACTTCAAAATTAAATAAAGCTAAATCCAGTAATTTGCTGCTAAGGAATTTTTCTAAGGAAATCATAAAAAATGTACAGAAAAATTTATATACAGGAGTTAATAAAAATAATTATTATAATAGCAAAAAATTAGAAAGTACCTATGTGGATAACTAGCTATATGGAGATTGTTACATTCTGAAATATCCATCTGATGAAATACTATAGAGTTAAAATTTGTATTTTGTAAAATAAGCAAACTGGCTGGGTGCGGTGGCTCATACCTGTAATCCCAGCCCTTTGGAAGGCTGAGTGAGACTCCATCTCAAAAAAAAAAAAAAAAGCAAACCACATGGAAAAAAGTTAATTGAATATAAACTTCAGAAAGATTAAAATTGATATCCCAGTTTTTCAGGAAAATATATATAAATTATATATTGATAATTATGTATAAATACATATATACATGCATATATTTACATGCACAGTAAAATCATTGGAAGACAGTCTAATATTTAAATGTGAACAATGATATTTCTGGTTTGTAAGATTACTGTTTCTTTTTTTTTTTCTCTTTTTTTGGCAGTGCTAAATCACCTAAATTTTCTACGTTAAAACTTAAATTTAAGCTTAAAATATTTTTTGATAAAGACAAAAATTTTAAACATTTTATTTATTAGGCTTTTTTTAAGAGGAGAGGTCTCACCATATTGCCCTGGCTGGTCTCAAATTCCTGGGCTTAAGCAGTCCCCCGGCCTCAGCCTCTCAAACTGCTAGGATTACAGGTGTGAGCCATCATGGCTTGGCTCAGATAAAAACATTTTTTATACTAGAAGTTAGCACAGATAGGTTTAAGTTTATAATCATTCGTTCTTTCTTTTTTTTTTTTTTTTTTTGAGACAGAATCTCGCTCTTGTTGCCCAGGCTGGAGTGCAATGGCGTGATCTTGGCTCACCTCAACCTCCGCCTCCCAGGTTCAAGTGATTCTCCTGTCTCAGCCTCCTGAGTAGCTGGGATTACAGGCATGTGCCACCACGCCCAGCTAATTTTGTATTTTTAGTAGAGATGGGGTTGGTCAGGCTGGTCTCAAACTCCCGACCTCAGGTGATCCACCTACCTCAGCCTCCCAAAGTGGTGGGATTACAGGCATGAGCCACCATGCCCGGCCTATAGTCATTCTTGACATTACTTTTAAAGTAATTTAAATTTAAAGTAATTTAAATGACTACTTTTAAAGTAAAAGAAATTTCCAGAGTAATTATAAATGATCAAGAATGATCTATAAATTGGATTAACAGACCTTAATCTAATTTATCTCCACTTTTTTTCTGATTATCAAAACTTCCTTGTAGATTATAACCATAGCTTTGTTCTAAACACTTTTGGTAGCTTACTGGTGATGATCGTTTGTTACAATGAGTAGGAGTAAAGTTTCCTAAGGAATAAGTAGTGCTACTACTGAGCCATTAAAATGATAATAAATGAAAACTCATATTCTTAATAGAACTTTAAGACTAGAATATAACTTCCACAGAAATTATATAATCTTATTCAGAAGTAAAGAGATTGGGATAAGCAACACTTGTGAACTTTTCAGATATTGTGATCTCTTAATGTGTTAATTTTTTAGCATTAAATAATGAAGTAATTTTCAGCAAAAAATTTTAATGAGATCTTATTTTAATAAGATCTAAAATATATACTTATTATATATGCACTTGTGATATTTGTTTAATTCCAGAGATTCTTTGAAAACCTTAACCCCATGGGAAGTGCATCTGAAAAAGAGTTTACAGATTATTTGTTCAACAAGTCACTAGAAATTGAACCTCGAAACTGCAAACAGCCACCTCGATTTGTAAGTCTTTTATAATTTCGGGAACAAGTGTTCTGTTTTTTAAAATATTATTTTCAATGTTTAACAACCTGTTATCTTAAAAATGTAATCGAATGGCTGTTCCTAGGTATTTTGTTTGCAGTAATGTACTATTTCTAAAATTACATATACTGTGGGGGGAAATGTCAGCCTTTTGATAAAATCTGGTTTATGCCTTATCTTACTACTACTTATTTATGTGTCTACTTTTGATCCCTCCTAGAATAATTCAAAAAGGTGTGAGAAAGTGAGAACTTAATAGGTAGCTGAATGGAACAAAAAAAAAAAATGAAAAGACCTGGGAAGGAGTAAGCAAATGTATTTTGGTTCTTGTGACTTGATATGACTTCTGCCATTAGGGTTCCATGGTCCATAGTTGCCTCTGGAACCCATCTCTGTCACTAGAATTTGATGCTACAGTTTCCAGTTACTGCAGGAGTTTGCAGTGGCAACAGAAGTAGTAGAAGATGAATTCTAAGTAGCTAAAAGTGAAGCAAGATATAGAAGGAAGTAAAAACACAAACCAACTTTAGGTGAGGCAGGAAGTCAGGTAGTTTCATGCTATCTCATCTTCACAATTGTGTGATACATGAGGGGACTTCAAAAAGTTCATAGAGGCCGGGCATGGTGGCTCACGCCTGTAATCCCAGCACATTGGGAGACCAAGGCAGGCAGATTGCTTCAGCTCAAGAGTTTGAGACCAGGCTGGGCAACATGGCAAAACCCTGTCTCTACCAAAAATACAAAAAAGTTAGCCAGGCATGGTGGTGCACGCCTGTGGGGTGGAGGTTGCAGTAAGCCAAGATCACTCCACTTCACTCCAACGTGGGTGACAGAGCAAGACCCCGTCTCAAAAAAAAAAAAAAAGAAAAAGAAAAAGAAAGAAAAGAAAGTTCATGGAAAAATGGAATGAAAAGATAAATTTTTTTGATGGAATTAAAAGATAAACATAAAAACATTAATTTTATTTCCCAACATAAGCTTCCTCAAGTTCAGGACACTTTTGTAAGCGCTAACACCAACCATTTTGTCCATCCCTAAAAAACTAAAGATCCTGGGAATTTAACCATGTCATTGCAGTCTCTTTTACATTATTAACTGAAGAAAAATGGTTGCCCTTTAATTTTTTTTTTTATAATTAGGAAACAAAAAAAAGTCAGAAGGAGCCAAGTCAAGACTGTAAGTGGATGCCTAATGATCTGCCATCAAAACTCTCAAAGAATTGCCCTGGTTTAATGAGAGGGATGAGCAGGAGCATTGTTGTGGTGGAGAAGGTCTCCTTGGTGAAGCTTTCCTGGTTGTTTTTCTGCAAAAGCTTTGGCTAACTTTCTCAAAACAGTCCCATAGTAAGCAGATGTTATTGTTCTTTGACCCTCTACAAACTCAACAAGAAAAATGCCTTGAGCGTCCTAAAAAACTGTTGTCTGACCTTTGTTTTTGTTTTTGTTTTGTTTTTTTGAGACAGAGTCTCGCTCTGTCACCCAGGCTGGAGTACAGTGGTGCAATCTCAACTCACTGTAACCTCCACCTCCCAAGTTCAAGCAATTCTACTGCCTCAGCCTTCCAAGTAACTGGGATAACAGGAGTGTGCCACCATGCCCGGCTAATTTTTGTATTTTTAGTAGAGATGAGGTTTCACCATGTTGGCCAGGCATGTCTTGAACTCCTGACCTCAAGTGATCCACCTGCCTTGACCTCCCAAAGTGATGGGATTACAGGTGTGAGCCACCATGCCCAGCATTTTTATTTTTTTAATGGCAATAGAGTCTTGCTATATTGCCCAGGCTGGTCTCAAACCCCTGGCCTTAAATGATCCTCCTGCCTCAGCCTCCCAAGGTGCTAGGATTACAGACATGAGCCACTGTGCTTGGCCAACCTTTGCTCTTGACTGATTTGGTTTTGCTTTGACTGGACCACACTCCCACCTCTTGGTAGCCATTGCTTTGATTGTGCTTTGTCTTCAGGATGATACTGGGAAGCCGTGTTTCATTTCCTATTAACTGTTTTTCAAAGAAATGCTTCAGGGTCTTGATCCTGCTTATTTAACATTTCATTGAAAGTTTTGCTCTTGTCTGCAGCTGATCTGGGTGCAATAGTTTTGCCATCTGTCTAGTGGAAAGTTTGCTCAACTTTAATTTTTCAGTCAGAATTGTGTAAGCTGAACCAGTTGAGATATCTGTGGTGTTGGCTATTGTTTCTGCTGTTAATCATCAGTCCTCTTCAATTAGGGCAGGAATGAGATTAATTTTTTCCTCAGAAATTGATGTTGATGGTCTGCTGCCATTGGCTTTATCTTCCATATCATCTGATCCCTTGTTAAAATTAGTTATCAATTTGTAAACAGCTGATTTCTTTGGGGCATTGTCCCCATAAACTTTTCATAAAGTATTAGTGATTTCACCATTCTTCTACCCAAGCATCATCATGAATTTGATGTTTGTTCTTGCTTCAATTTTAGCAGAATTCGTGTTCCTCTGATAGGGACTCTTTACAAACTGATGTGTTATCCTTCTTAGTATCTCAAACTAGATATGTTTGAGTATCTCAAACTGTTCAGACATGTTATAATAAGTTAGTATGAGTTTGTTTTGATGGAAAAAAATGAAAGTCTTGCATAGTTATTTCATAATAGACATTTGCCATGTACTTTTTGAAAACCCCTCATAGATCTTATTCTCATTTTACAAAGGAAAATAGTGAGATTCTAAGGGGTTAAATAAGTTTTTCAAGGCTGCATAGCTAGATATTGGCACAGTTGAAATCTTAACTGAAGTTTTCTGATCTGAGTTCTGTGTTTTTTATTCGATTACTCCTGCAAGAACTTGAAAAATGGGACAGAGGTGAGGGTGGGAGACAATGGTAGGAATTTTCTCCAAAAATTTTTAAAGCACCAGTGTAGAGGTTGATCATTTAGTATAGGAAGGGGAAAAAATGATCTTTTTTTTTTCTGAAGCATATAGCATAATATGTTTCGTAAGTTATGTTCCCAGTAAATGTTTGTAAAATTTATATAGTTATTTTCAAAGAGAAGTTTAGGTTCATATGTTTTAGGAGTAAAATGTGATTTTCACATAAAATTTCAAGAATTTTATTTCTGCAGTGCTGAAAAGAGACTTACTTACATTCTAATTCATTTTAAAATTAAGTCAGTCAAATCCAGAAGATTCTACTAGAATGATACAGGCTGTCATTGCAGACTGAAGGACTGCACGCTTAAGAACTGTATGCTTAAGAACTAGTAAGACTAATAAGGTAGCTCTAAGTCACAGAAACAAAATACTGTCTGTGCAAATTTGTGACATTAATTATGTTTGCTTTTCTCAGCCTAGGAAATCAACTTTCTCCTTAAAATCTCCTGGAATACGGCCTAACACCGGCCGACATGGCTCTACCTCAGGTACTTTACGAGGTCACCCAACACCATTAGAAAGAGAACCATGTAAAATAAGCTTTAGTCGGATTGCTGAAACTGAGCTGGAATCAACAGTGTCAGCACCAACCTCTCCAAATACACCATCTACTCCACCAGTATCTGCTTCTTCAGACCTTAGTGTATTTTTAGATGTGGATCTCAACAGCTCCTGTGGTAAGTATTTGATGTAAACCACTTGGTAAAAAAGGAATCCTGTGTCTCAGATAATTCTTATCATTTTAATTAGGGAACTATAGAATCCTTTGCAAACTATATTAGTGTGAAAAGTGACACCTAAATGTGAAAACAATGATTAATACAAGAAGTAGAGCATAATTTGTGCATTGTTGTTGCATATTATCTTCTAATGTACTCATTCAACAAAGATTTGTTTAGTAGCTTTTGGGTCCCACTACCAGTCTAAAGGGAGCAATAGATGATGAATAAGAAATAGATAAGTACTGTGATAGAGGGGGAACCACTTAATGCTAAGAAGGAAAACCATTCTAGGTACAGAAGGTTCTGGGTTAATTTTTTAAAAAACTAACATGGCAAAAGATGATAAAATTCTGCACTGTGTATTATGTATTATTTATGGAAACATTTAAAAAATAATACTGTACATGTTACCTTCCTTTTCAAATTAATTTTTCTTATTCCAATAGGCAGCAATAGCGTCTTTGCTCCAGTGCTTTTGCCACATTCAAGTAAGTAAGATTTAAGTTGATTCTAATGAAATGACTGTAAAGATAATAATCTGGTTGATTATATTTGAGTATTTTGGGTTTTGGCAATATTAAAGAATAAGAAAAGTTATAAATAAATTTAATTATTTGCTTACAACTGTGTACTACTTAAGCTTCAGTATAGTTTATTTTCATCATTTTTTATGATCTGTTCTAAGGGCTATATGGCCTTGAAGAAATCACTTACCTTCCCCACACTTGGTAAGGATCAAATGAAATAACTGTATAGAACACCTAGCCGGGCACGGTGGCTCACGCCTGTAATCCCAGCACTTTGGGAGGCCAAGGCAGGTGGATCACGAGGTCAGGAGTTCAAGACCAGCCTGGCCAACATAGTGAAACCCTGTCTCTACTAAAAAATTACAAAAATTAGCTGGATATGGTGGTGCACGCCTGTAGTCCCAGCTACTCAGGAGGCTGAGGCAGGAGAATCGCTTGAACTCGGGAGGCACAGGTTGTGGTGAGCTGAGATCAGGCCACTGCACTCCAGCCTGGGCAACGGAGTGAGATTCCATCTCAAAAACAAACAAACAAACAAACAAACAAAAACACCTAAAATATTGCTTGGCATAGAATGAATAGTAATTTCATGTCAGTTGTCTTTCTTCCTTACCCTTTTCAAATCAATTTCCCATGGCAATAATATACTAAATGTTTATCAGGTTCCCAGGATATCCTCAATCACTTATTTTTTTTACATCATCTTATTTAATTAAAGCAGTATTTTAAGTAAAGTACTATTCTATCATTCCTAATTATTTCATAATTTATAACTTTTAATGCTGTTAACTTTCTCTCTCTGGTCATTTGTTTAAAACAAAATAACTCAAAAATGAACACAGCACCTTTGGGTATAATTCTCCCAATCTGGAGAACATCTGCTTTGAGCGTAGTAAAATATATAGTAGCAAGGTTCCCTATCTTATGAGAAAAATAAGCTTAGTCTTTTAAATGTTTAATGTTCTATTTAATTTTAGGTTAAAAAATTTTTATCTGGCCAGGCACAGTGGCTCATACCTGTAATCCTAGCACTTTGGGAGGCTGAGGCAGGAGGATCACTTGAGGTCAGGGCAACATAGCAGTTCAAGACTAGCCTGGGCAACATAGCAAGACCCTGTCCTCCCTACCAAAAAAAAATTTATCAAAGTGACATATTAATAGTATTTAAAAGGGAAATAGTGCTAAAACACTTAAAATGAAATTAACAGTGGTTCTCTACCTCAAGTCTCCCCACTCCTTTTCTTGTTCTCCAAGTACACTTCCACGTTTCTAAATGATGTTTTTATAGTCTCTCTTGAGTCATTAATTTTAGACAATGTTTACTGATCTCCTCTCATGGTGGATGAGAATTTCATGTCTACCCTGCCTATACTTACCACATTTGGGGCAAATATTATTCACTGCTATGCTTCCTTTCTTGTATAGCTCTGTTTCCTGGAGTTAATAATTGCCTCATTAATGTTTAGGTTTGTTTGTATGTTTGTTTAGCACCTTTTCATGCCCTTTCATAGCAGTTTTCCATAAAGTCAGGCCAATCAGGGAACCTAGCAGGGTTTTCCTTTTTCTTTTCTTTTCCTTTCCCTTTACCTTCTTTCTTTCCTGGAATCTTCCTTCCTGGTGCCTTTTTGTCCCCCTGTTCCAGTTTGGACTGGTTGATATTCAGGTATTGACCCTGCTGTCAACCTAGAACTTTCTTTCATTGTCATCCTAGAAATTCCCTTTGCCTCCCTCCTGTGTTGGATCCTTGTTTTTGGATTCCTCATCTTCTTTCTTGATATGCTCCCTGATTTTAATAGGAGTAGCTCCTTTAGTTTCTACGTGAGAAAAGATAATACATAAGACCTAAACTTTTTAAGTTCTTGTATATGTGGAAACCTGTTATACCTTTTTTTGTTTGTTTTATTTTGTGGAAGCCTATTATGCATTTAATTGTTAATAGTTTAGCTGGAAATAGAATGTAAAAAATAATTTGACTCAGAATCTTGAAGTCATTTTTCTCCACGGTCTTCTACCTTTCATAATTCCTGCTGAAAAGTCTAATACCATTTATTTACTTACTCAGTACATAATTTTTAAATGCCTGATATGTGCAGGCACTATTTCAGGTGTGAGAGTGATAGCAGTGAATGAAATAGACAAATATCTTTCTCTCAATGATCCTACAGTTTCAATCTTTTTTTAAACTTGAGCATACTTAACAGTAGCAGAGGACCCAGTGTCATACAGAGGGACCCCAATATACAGAGCCTTAAATGAAATAGAAGTTTATTCTTCACAATAGTCAGAGCAAGTAGGCAACTCTGCTCCACTGGGTTTTCCAGCTAAGCAGGGCAATTCAGAATTCTCAAGATGTGACTTCTATCTCTGTCTTGAGTACCTGCTGTAGTTATTAACATTTTTTGGCTAGCAGGAAGATGGAGGGCAAGCAGCTTTGTTATAAAAACACGATCTGGGCCGGGCGCGGTGGCTCACGCCTGTAATCCCAGCACTTTGGGAGGCCGAGGCAGACAGATCACCTGAGGTCAGGAGTTCGAGACCAGCCTGACCAACATGGTGAAACCCCATCTCTACTAAAAATACAAAAATTAGCTGGGCATAGTGGCGTGCGCCTGTAGTCCCAGCTATTCGGAAGGCTGAGACAGGAGAATTGCTTGAACCCAGGAGGTGGAGGTTGCAGTGATCCAAGATTGTGTCATTGCACTCTAGCCTGGGGCGACAGAGTCAGACTCCGTCTCAAAAAAAAATAAAAAAAAAAATAAAGGAGACCTTCTTAGCTACAAAGGAAGCTAAGAAACGTCTCTAACTAGGTAGCCATTTGCCTTACCAAAATTCGTGGGATCCTATTACTAAAACGAAAAAGGGAAAGGTATACTGGGAAGCAGCAGGCTCTGCCACAATATGTTGAAGAAACTTTTAAGGCATTCTCTTTATTCTTAATAATCTACAGCTTCATAATGAACTGCTTTGATGTGGGTATTTTTTTTTTCATTTTGCCATCTACTTAATTAGCCCTTTAATTAGAGATTCGAGTGTTTGATTTCCAGAAAATGCTTCCTATTGCTTTGGTAATAATTTTTCCCCCAGCATGTTCTCTGACTCCTTTTGTGGAGCTCCTTTTTCTTATTCTCATACATCCTAGATTGATCCTCGAATTTTCTTGTCTTTTATCACCTCTTGTCCATCTCTTTGTCTTCTTGTTCTGTTTCCTGGAAGATTTCCTCACTTTATCTTTGAGCTCTTCTATTTATTTTCTTCATCTGTCATAATTTTGAATTTCTAAGAATTCTTCTCAGTTCCCTCTGATTGTGCCTTTTTTTAATAGCCTTTTTTAATAGCATCCTATTCTAATTTCATGGATGCACTGTCTTCCCTTATCTCTCTTAGGATAATAATTATAGTAATTTTAAATTTTATTTTTAATTGACAGATAATTGTATATGTTTATGGGGTACTATCTGATGTTTTCATACATGTATACATTGTGGAATGATCAAACCAGCTAAGTCGCATATCCAGTGGCTGGGCAGGGTTGGACCGGGAAAGGGGAGACTGTGGTCAATGGATGCAAAGTTTCAGTGACTATAGTTAATAATAATGTGTATCTCTGGATAGATAGAAGACTTTAAATGTTCTCACCACAAAGAAATGATGAATATTTGAGATGATGGATAATTATAGTATTTTTGAAAAAAAAAATTTGTTTTGTTTCTGGTGTTGTCTCTTTTGTGACCTCCTTTCTTGTATTAGTTGTAGTCTCTTGTCTTTCCTATTGGAGGCTTTCCTTTCTTGTCCAGTAGTATTTCTGTTCATATTTTAGAATGAGGGGGAAACTGATGGGAAGTGCTATATCTATATCCATGGGCACTTATTGACTTGTGGGTTTCACTGTAGAGTGATGGAATGATAATTTTTTACTTAGGAAATCCCCAAATGTTAGAATCTATAGGCATTTTCTCTAAGAATATTTAGTTTCTCTAAAGAAGGATCTTTGAATCTTCTGCCTGGGGCAGTCTCGCCATGTAGTATGGATATCTGTGTTTTCAGCTCAGACTAGTATCCCAAGTCTGGGGTTTAGATTCTCCAGAGAATAAAACTGCCAGTCTCCTACAGAGGTGGGAATGAGATCATTGCCTGGCCTCACTAAGTAGGGAAGAGGAGAATGGGGTTCTAACTCTCCCTTATCCAGACTTAACCAAGTCTTCTGTTTTCATGTCCATGCCTTCCTTTGTACCAAATGCCTTTAGCTCCTGAATCCTTATTTGGTTCTGTGGGGCAGATTTGCTGCTGCTTGTCAGTATTACTGTCTGTAGGCATTTGGGTTTCGTCTTCCTCCATCTGTCTCCATATACATTATAATCTACCTTCATGAATTAAAGCTTCAGCTTCATATATTTCCTGGCTTTATTGAAGTTTGTTGATATTTCTTATTTTTCTTGTTGTTCTGTGGTGGAAATGTCATTACACTATTAGTTTCTTAGTACTGCCATAAGAAAGCACCACAAACTGAGTAGCTTAAAAGAGCAAAAATGTATTGTCCCACAGTTCTGAAGGCCAGAAATCCAAAATCAAGATGTTGGCAGGGCCACGTTTACTCTGAAACTTGGAGAAGAGAATCCTTCCTTGCTTCTTCTAGCTTCTGGCATTTGCTGGCAATCCTTGGCATCTCCTGATTTGTAGATGCATCACTTCAATCTTTGCCTCCATTGTCATATGGCTGTCTTCTCGTGATATGTTTCTTTATTTCTTCTCCTCTTCTTATAAAGACGCTGGTCATGTCATATTGGATTTGAACCCATTTTAATGACCTCATCCTAACTTCATTACATCTGCAAAGACTGTATTCCAAATAAGGTTGCAATTATAGGTACTAGGCTATGGGACTTCATCGTATCTTTGGGGGAACACAGTTCAACCCATAACACTGTGCCATCATAGAAGCAGGAATTCTAGACATTATTTTGAATGGTAGTAAAATACATTTTCCATATAAGAAAATTTTACATTTTGAAATTTCATAGAAAATTGAGAATAACTGCATTAAATTCTGAATATTCTAAAATAAATCCCCAAAGAAAATCAAATATTCTTAGCAAGTATGAAAAGTACTCAGATGAAATGAGAAAAACGGCAAGACTCCATTCACAATGAACACGGGTACTTCACATCAAAGGAAGTATATATTGTAAAGAAACATAGATAATTATAGATAGTTCAGCATCATTAGAAATCTGAGGAATTTTACACAATAGTGAGTTGCCATTTTAGTCTTTTGAATTAATGTGTTTTTTTTTTTGTTTTAGTGTGAGCAAGCCTATGGTAAATAGGCTTATCCCCACATAAATTGGTATATTAGTATAACCCTTTTGGAAAGCAATCTGAATACAACATATCAAACCATAAAAATGTTCACACCCTTTGATGTTACTGATTCAGTAGATAATTGAATACTTAGTTTGTACCAGTTACTCTGCTAAGCACAAGACATTCAGTGGCAAACAAGAAAGACAAAGCCTCTGCCTTTATTTATACAAAATACCCAATAAATGTTTGGAAAAAGTCACATGCATGAAGATTCATCCCACTCTCTCGTCTTTTCTTCCACTTCACTTGTCACTGCTTGGTCTCTCTTTCTGGTTCCTCCTCACCTTCCCAAACTATTGACATTGGAAGGCCTTAGGACTCAGTTTCTGGACCTCTTCTCACTCACTTAGTTGTTCAGTCTTCTATCATTTACATGATGATAATTCCCAAGTTTATATCTAGCCAGAACCTCTCTTCTGACTTCTAGACTCATATGTTTAATTACCCATTTAACATCTCCAGTTGGATATCTAATAGGAATCTCAAACCTAACCTCTCTGAAACTGAGCTTATTATCCCCTCCAAAGTTGTTCCTCTCACTGCCTCCTCATCTCAATTCTATTTACAAGCATCCAGTTACTTAGGCTAAAAATACTGTAATAGAAGTATCTTTTACTTCTCTCCCTTTCTCACACCCCAAATGTGACCTATCAACAAATCTTGACTGCTCTCAAAATATATCCAGAATCTAACAATTTTTTGCCATCTCCACTGCTGCCACCCTGGTCCAAACCACCATAACTTTTACCTTGTTTATTACAGTAAGCATCCTAACTTCTTATCTTCTCCACTTCAGTATGTTTTTAGTATAGCAGCCAGAATGATCCTTTTAGAATCTGAGTTAGACCTTGTTTTACTTGTGCTTAAAGCCCTCTGGTGGGCCGGGTACGGTGGCTCACCCCCATAATCCCAGCACTGTGGGAGGCTGAGGCGATGGATCACCTGAGGTCAGGAGTTCGAGACCAGCCTGGCCAACATGGTGAAACCCCGTCTCTACTAAAAATACAAAAATTAGCTGGGCCTGGTTGCAGGCGCCTGTAATCCCAGCTACTCAGGAGGCTGAAGCAGGAGAATTGCTTGAACCTGGGAGGCGGAGGTTGCAGTGAGCCGAGATCACACCATTGCTCTCCAGCCTGGGCGACAAGAATGAAACTCCATCTCAAAAAAAAAAAAAAAAACCCTGGTGGCTTTCTATCTCACTCAGAGTGAAAGCCGGTTCCTTTAAAGAACCCACAGGCCCTACACAGTTTAGGCTTGTTTGATCTGTCAGACCTCATCACTTATTCTCCCCCTTCACTCAGTCTGCCTCAACATAATAGACACATTATTGCATCAGTGCTTTGCTCTTGCCATTCCTGCTGTTTATAATACTTTTCAGCCATTTAGCCTCACAGCCTGCTCCCTTATCTCCTTCAAGCTGTTACCTTAGTGAAGCCTTCCCTAATCACCCTATTTATGTTGCTCCCCTCCCACCTCTTTCTGTACCCCTTTCCAACCAAATATTTCTTGTCATAATTTATAGGCATCATACTTTTACTTATCTTTCCCTAACCTAGATTATAAGTTCCATAAGGATATGAATTTTTGAGTTTTGTTCACGGTTATATTGCTAGTGCTTCAGACAGTGCCTGATAGTATTAGCAGTTGCCCAATAACTGTTGAATGAATGAATGAATGGCAGAAAATTAGAAGTAACTTAGATAGCTAACTAACATTACAGAAATTGTTTAGTAAATTCTACTATATTCACCAGTTTGGAATAACTGCAGGCACTAAAAAAGTGCATAAAAACTGTAGTCTTGTAGGGAAATGCTCTTGATAGACAATTAAATTGCATTCAGACTTCAGCAAGGGTTATTGATTGCCTACTATGGAGAAATATACTGGTTAAGTGATGACTGTAGAGTCAGACCCAGATTCAAAACTCTCATAGTTTCCCATCATTCACATATCATCTGCTTCCATGAGTGTGTGTGTCTGTTACCACCTAAGACTGGCTTAACAATAAGAAAACACTCAGACATACTTGGAAGCCTAGAGGAAGGCTGCTTTAAGACTGGTTGATTTAGTGACTCGATGATGTAATTAAAGACCAGGGTTCCTGTACTCCAGCCTGGGCGACAGAGCGAGACACCGTCTCAAAAAAAAAAAAAAAAAAAAAAGACCAGGGTTTGTTTTGACTCTTCATTGTTTTGTCCACATTATCAGCTTGATTTAAAGCTGTTTTCCCTCAAAATCATAAATGGCAAGAGCAGTAAAGGTTGTGTGCTTCTTTGTTCAGTCAAATTATATATAGAGAGAAGTACAGACAAGACAGTATGACAGAATGCTTTTCCAAAAAAGAGCAAGGAACTTCCTTTCCATTAGCCCCCAGAAAATCTCCTTTTAAATTTCACTGGTCTGAATTAGGTCACATGCCTGAATTAGGTCACATGCCTACAGTTAAACTCATCACTCTGGCTAAAGGAATGGGATTACTCTGATTGATTTATACTAATTAGGCTCCATCCCTAGAGCTAAGGGGTCAGGTTCACTTTCCCTAAAAAAATGGCTACTTGCATGAAAGAGAGGTAGATAAAAATCTGATCATGTTAAGAAAGTGAGTCCCATGCCTATTCCTTGGCTTGAATTGGGGTGCCCTGGGCAGGATTGGCCAACTAAACCAAATGGGACAGATTTACCACTACCAAGAGGAGTTCTCCCAAAGACGGGACAAACAATGCTGGCAGGTCAGAGGAACATCCTCTGCCTAACCTCCCCACACCATCTACCAACCTTATAGGCATACCTTTTGTATCAGCTATTTCCCCCTGAGCCAAGAGGACCTCCCCAGAAGTAACTGCAGAGCCACATGATCGGGATAGCAATTTTTGACATAGAATAATTAGTTTGACATATCTACATGGATGTCTCATAAGCAGTTCAGTTAGAGTGTTTAAGGTTAAACTTATCAACTTCTTTCCCAGTTAGCTCCTGTGTTCCCAATCTCAGTATAATGACAAATAAGACATAGTTGCTGCCTTTGTAACAACTGTGTGAATATAGAGAGATCAAATGGGAAGTTGAACTACAGAAAAAATGAAGATAGTAATTATTATATGTCTGGTTGATCTGTTTAGGGGTATTTTCCTGTCATTTATCATTTTGTAAATTTCCTTTAATGTAGTTATATAACGTGTACATTATCAATGAGAGACTTGCAAAGACAAAGAGTTATGTGATATAACACTACCTTATGGGCTCCTATATGGAGGGTTTTATTACCTGTGTGGTGATGTGCCCAATCGTAGCTGCTTCAAAAATATATGGTCTCGCAGGGGGCGGTGGCTCATGCCTGTAATCCTAGCACTTTGGGAGTCCGAGGTGGGCGGATCACAAGGTCAAGAGTTCGAGACCAGCCTGACCAAAATGGTGAAACCCTGTCTCTACTAAAAATACAAAAATTAGCTGGGCGTGGTAGTGGGTACCTGTTATCCCAGCCACTCAGGAGGCTGAGGCAGGAGAATTGCTTGAACCTGGGAGGCGGAGGTTGCAGTGAGCCAAGATCGTGCCATTGCACTCCAGCCTGGGCAACAGAGTGGGACTCTGTCTCAAAAAAAAAAAAAAAAAATGGTCTCTGATTAGGATGGTCTTTCTTTGGAAGTTACTACAGTATATTTAGACATGTTTTGTTTTGATTTCTGAAAGGCTTTTCAGGGAGCAGAATCTCATTAATCATAATTAAATAGTATACCTTCATTTAGCTGAAGTACCCATCATGCCCCAGGCACTGTGGTAGGTGCTAGAGACACAGAAATAAATACACACTGCCCTCAGAAAACTTACAATTTAATGGGGAAGATAGATAAACCAATAGTTGATACAGTCTGACAAATGCCGTGGTAGAAGTATCGATCCCAAACTGTGATAAAGGTTTATCTTATACTGTGAATTGTGGTTAAACTAGTCTTTTTCTCCCCCAGAGTCTTTCTTTAGTTCATGTGGTAGTTTACATAAACTAAGTGAAGAGCCCCTGATTCCTCCTCCTCTTCCTCCTCGAAAAAAGTTTGATCATGATGCTTCAAATTCCAAGGTAATCAAGAGGACTTTACTCCAACTTATTCAAAGTTGTGAATCTTCAAAATAATGCCTAGTGTTATAAAGAGTCTGTGAATTATACCTTGGCTACCATTTATGGTTTTTCAGCATTTGGGTTGTTATATTTGAAAAATACTTTTAGTTGCTTAATCCTTATAAAAAACCTTTTCTAAATGAGAGGCTGGGCCGGGTGCGGTGGCTCATGCCTGTAACCCCAGCACTTTGGGAGGACGAGACGGGTAGATCACCTGAGATCAGGAGTTCGAGACCAGCCTGGTCAACATAATGAAACCCCATCTCTACTAAAAATACAAAAAATTAGCTGGGTGTGGTGGCGGGTGCTTGTGATTCCAGTTACTGGGGAGGCTGAGGCAGGAGAAGCGCTTGAACCTGGGAGGTGGAGGTTGCAGTGAGCCAGGATCATGCCACTGCACTCCAGCCTGGGCAACAATTGCAAAACTCTGTCTCAAAAAAAAAAAAAAAAAAAAAAAGGCTGGTTGGGAGGCTGAGGCAGGCGGATCACCTGAAGTCAGGAGTTCAAGACCAGCCTGGCCAACATGGTGAAACCCTGTCTCTACTAAAAATACAAAAATTAGCCAGGCATGGTGGTGGGCACCTATAATCCCAGCTACTCAAGAGGCTAAGGCAGGAGAATCACTTGAACCTGGGAGGTGAAGGTAGGTTGCAGTAAGCCAAGATCGCACCATTGCACTCCAGCCTGGGCGACAGAGCAAGACTCCGTCTCAAAAACTAAAACTAAAAATAAAAAAATAAAAAAGAGGCTGGAAGTACATTTTCTTTCTGGTACAGGTGGAAAAAAACTTTAGTAGTATTCCAAGTGTTCTTCAAACTTTCAACTAATGCTTCTCAAAATTTTAAGGGTGCATCAGAATTACCTGAAAGGCTTAGTAAAATCAGATTGTGGAGCCGCACCTCCAGAGTTTCTGATTCAGTAGTCTAGGATGGGGCCCAAGAATTTGCTTTTCTGACAAGTTCCCTACTGATGCTGATGTTGTTGGTCCCTGGATCACACTTTGAGATTTACTGCTCTAAGCCTCACTGGAGAAAGTAGCAGTAGATGCCCAGTAAGCAGAAGCTAGACATTAAAGTCCTCTTGACATCATGTCCTTTCATGTCTATAAAGCAATAAATTATTGTCACTTACCTACTATTATAATTAAAATACATAAATTTCTGAAATGTATACACAAAGCAAGATAAAGAGCTAGGATCTAAGACTTAAATTAAAACATCTCATATATAAAAATATTAAACCCAGCCCTGAATTAAACTAGGAGTACTCATAATCTGATAATTAACCCAGATTAGTTTATTTTGAGCCTCTGAATTTAACTTGACACATAAGAATTTTTCACACTTAAAAAAATTTTTTTTTAATTTTTCAGGAGAATAGAGGTATAATTTAATTACTTTTTTTTTTTGAGGGAAATATGAAATCTGATGATGATCCTCCTGCTATTCCACCAAGACAGCCTCCTCCTCCAAAGATAAAACCCAGAGTTCCTGTTCCTACTGGTGCATTTGATGGGCCTCTGCATAGTCCACCTCCGCCACCACCAAGAGATCCTCTTCCTGATACCCCTCCACCGGTTCCCCTTCGGCCTCCAGAACACTTTATAAACTGTCCATTTAATCTTCAGCCACCTCCACTGGGGCATCTTCACAGAGATTCAGACTGGCTTAGAGACATTAGTACGTGTCCAAATTCGCCAAGCACTCCTCCTAGCACACCCTCTCCAAGGGTACCGCGTCGATGCTATGTGCTCAGTTCTAGTCAGAATAATCTTGCTCATCCTCCAGCTCCCCCTGTTCCACCAAGGCAGAATTCAAGCCCTCATCTGCCAAAACTGCCACCAAAGACTTACAAACGGGAGTTTTCGCACCCCCCATTGTACAGACTGCCTTTGCTAGAAAATGCAGAAACTCCCCAATGACCTTAGCCATATGTAGTCATTGACACTGGAATGGTATTTGTAAAGTTTTTTTTAATTTATTCAAAAAAAGACATAGTATTTTAGTACTTTTTACAAATAATGCTCTTACAAAAATGCTACTGATCAAATAAGCTTTTAAGAATTGGAAAAATAAAAACACAAAAGTCCTTCACCATTATCCTCAGGTGATCAGTAGCATTGCCTTGTCTTGGATCCTCAGTGCTGCCAAAAGGCCAGTATAAAGAATTTATATTTGCACTGTAAACTCTGCAAAAATATGGTTTAAAGTGACATGATTGCACTGAAAAGGGATAGTGCTTTTGTGAAATTTTTCAAATTTGAGTAATAGATGCCTTTTTAAGGCAGTGAATTTACACAAATATGGGAGGGGTATATGGTGTTACTGATTTTTAAACCTCTTTGACCATCTTCTAGTTTTTACTTCTAGTTTTTACTTCTAGGAGAATTGTGAATAACACCAACTGTTCTTAAACTCTTTAATGCCATGTCTTAAATGCCGGTATTTGCTGCTGAAGACAAAAATGAAAAGTAGGATGAAAATAATAGAATGGCACTGTAAGTGTTTATTATTTTGTCAAAATGTAAACAAAGACTACATAACCCAATGATGGAGGGAAAAAGGGCATGTATCTCATTCAGATGTGCCTTTTGTTTTTGCAGACTATGATGTCTTTAGCTAATGAATTGCCTATTGTTATGGAAAACAGTTAATATGCCATGTATGTACAGTTTTGTTTATATTGTATATTTAAAGATACTGCTAATAACCTATATAAATTTAAGTGACTTGAGGCCTATAATACAATCTGCTACTTTACTAATTCATAAATTCAGAAAAAATTCTATGGCATAGGAACCAACTGCCTTGCCTTCAAGACCTAGTAACTTTCTCTATAAATCTCGTGTTAACTGAAATTTTTTTTAAATATACTTTTTAGATTGGTAATATTTAAACCAGCAAATACTTAAAGCTTTATTAAACGTTTTAATCAGATAAGTGAGTAAAGCTTTTATTTGCCATTTGGATGCCTTCGTTCAAAGTGATAGAGTGTTTTGCTGATAGTGCTGTAGCAGCAGTTGTAAAGTAGCCAAAAGCCACGTTGTTTATTTACTGGTCTGTGGCCTTTTACTGTGCTTTGTATCAGAGTTCTTAACAAGATTAATAAATCACCCCAGTCTTAATTTGTAAAAGACTTTTAAAATATGTGTTTTCATTATAAGGAACAAAGGGGGAGATCGTTGAGTCCTGTAGACATATACACACACACACACAATTTTTTCTTCACTGTTAAATGTGAGCTGCAGGCTTTTAGCAACCACTTTTATGAATTCATACAAAAAACTAGGAGCATACTAGGAACTTGAAAAGGAAGATTGTAAGATTATAGCCATCTTTGGTAAGCTCTTGGAAGCTGATTGCATTTAAGCCTTGTAACTACTGTGTAAATCAAGTCTCCAACTTGGTAAACTCTGAGGTTGGCTTTGTTTTTTACAGAGCAGATTATAATAGTTTTGTCTGGGAAAGTGATTTAAACGGCCTCTTCGTTAAGCCAAACGTGTGATTCAGGGTAGAGGGAGGCTGCCAAGCGCGTGGGGGAAGCTGAGGCCCCACGCTCGGCCCCGCCCAGGTAACGCTGCCTTCCGGGCTTTGTTAACTCGCGCGCGCTGCGGCGCCAACTCAGCCGCCGGCAGGGGGTGGAGCCGCAGGGCGGGGCGGTGCGCGTTGATGTGGCGTCACTGCGCGCGCCGCTCTGTGTTGCCAGATGCCATGGAGGCTACGCTGGAGTCCTCGCTGGAGGACCCACTGCGGAGCTTTGTGCGAGTTTTGGAGAAGCGGGATGGTACAGTGCTACGACTACAGCAGTATGGCTCCGGTGGCGTGGGTTGCGTTGTTTGGGACGCTGCCATTGTCCTTTCTAAATACCTGGAAACGCCCGAGTTTTCTGGCGACGGGGCCCACGCGCTGAGCCGGCGGTCGGTGCTGGAGCTGGGTTCGGGCACCGGGGCCGTGGGGCTCATGGCTGCTACCCTCGGGTAAGAGCTGGCGGGCGGGCGGGATGTGGGGGCGCCTTCTTGCTGGGGAAATCTGGATTACAGGCTTTCCCTCCTGTGCCTACACCTCAGTCGACGTTATTTTATAGGGCTGATGTTGTAGTCACCGATCTTGAGGAATTGCAAGACTTGCTGAAGATGAATATTAGTATGAACAAGCATCTTGTCACTGGTTCTGTTCAAGCCAAGGTACTGAAATGGTTTGTATGGCCTTTCAGCTTGTTTTAAGATACTGATTTGTAGTTTGTTTTAAATTGCGTTTCATTAAAAGGATGGAAGGGGACTTTCCGGTTCTTTATAAAACAAGAGTATTTTGAATTATTAAAACAATTGAAATATTTGTTTGACATTTTTAAGGGGGGAAGAAATAGAAGGCTTTCCTTCTCCACCCGACTACATACTGATGGCCGACTGCATATACTATGAAGAGGTAAGTATCCAGTGAGCGAAGTCTCTTCATTTAGAAGATGAACCTTGTTCCATGGATTCTAAAGCACACGTTTCTTCACATTTTAACATCTTTGAATCCGGGATTTGCCTTATAGTTGATGCAGTAAAGAGAAGATAAAAGTCACCAGGGACCATATGTATATACGCTCATCATTATCATACCGACCTGGTGAAGCATGTTGAGAAAAGTATTATATGCATTTTACTAGAGGCTTCTGTAAAAATTTTAAAGGATTTTGCCAATTGGATGTTATGAAAAGCCAAAATCCTCTCTTTTTCTCTTGGTTGTTCCCACGGAACATGTTAACCATGACATTGAGAATTAAGTTGTAAATAATTCATTGTTCTTTTCTTTAAATATCAGTTTGGGCCGGGCGCGGTGGCTCACGCCTGTAATCCCAGCACTTGGGAGGCCAAGGCGGGTGGGTCACCTGAGGTCGGGAGTTCGAGACCAGCCTCACTTACATGGCAAAACCCTGTCTCTACTAAAAATACAAAATTAGCCAGGCGTGGTGGTGCATGTCTGTAATCCCAGCTATTTGGGAGTCTGAGGCAGGAGAATCGCTTGAACCTGGGAGGCGGAGGTTGCAGTGAGCCGAAATCACGCCATTGCATTCCAGCCTGGGCAACAAGAGCAAAACTCCGTCTCAAAAAAAAAAAAAAAATCAGTTTGTATAGTGTTGCGGGCATCGATTATTTTAAAAATAATTAGCATTGAACCAAGTTAGGGTCAGATTTAACTTTTGTAGGGTAAATTGTTGATTATTTAAATCCCAAATTAGATTAAATAAAATTAAACTTTTAAGAGTAAAGTTGATTCCATTTGTTTTCCCATGAGAACTCCAAAATGCAGTCATCTGAATCCTTTTTCTTTAAACCGAAATCAGTACATGGTTTAGTTAACAGGAGCTTACCCAATCATTAGTTACAGAGGGGTTTTTGTTTGTTTGTTTTTGTTTTAAGATAGGGATCTTGCTCTGTCACACATGTTGTAGTGCAGTGGAGTGATCATAGCTTACTGTAACCTCGAGCTCCTGAGGCTCAAGTAATTCTCCCATTCAGCCTCCTCAGTAGCTAGGACTATAGGTGTGCACCAGCATGCTGGCTAATTTTTAAATTTTTTGTAAGGTGTGGGGGGGGGGGGGTTGTCTCTCGCTATATTCTCCAGGCTGGTCTTCAACTCCTGGTTTCAAGCGATCTTTCCACCTCTGCCTTCCAAAGTGTTGATATTACAGGTGTGAGCCACTGCACCTAGCCTAGAGCTTTAATTACATGTGCTTTGTTGGATTGATTCAAAGATGGATAAATTGTAGGGGAGCTATAAATACCCCTGTACCTCCTCAACCTACTTTTAGAGTAGAAAAATTTTTAAATCATAAACAAAAAATATATTCTTTTTTAAATAGTCTTTGGAGCCATTGCTGAAAACTCTAAAAGATATCAGTGGATTTGAAACTTGTATTATATGTTGTTATGAACAACGAACAATGGGGAAAAATCCAGAAATTGAGAAAAAATATTTTGAGGTAAGTATTAAGTACTCTATTATCTTTGTAGTGATTTCCCTTCAGGGAGGCTGTATGTGACTCTTCAAGTATATTATGGTAATTTTGGGTGGGGAAAACATTCTGTTTGTGTGAAGCTGAGGAAAGGATCTTCACAGCCCATGATTCTACCGAGCTCCCCTTTTTCATCTTTTCTGATACTTTATTTCATTTCTAATTAGTTGATCTATGGCTACAGAAGAATGTTAAATAATACTGGTGCCACTCCTTTTTAAGAACAGTGTTTATTAAACATGATGCTGCCTTTGGAGAACATATTAATGATGTATGTATTACCTTTGGAGAATACATGATAGAAATGTGCAGGTGGTAAGTTGTTTTGTTTTTGTTTTTGTTTTGAGACAGGGTTTCACCCTGTAGCCCATGCCGGAGTGCAGTGGCACAGTCAGGGCTTACTGCATCCTCAACCTCCTGGGCTCAAGTGATCCTCCTGCCTCAGCCCCCCCAAGTAACCGGGACTACAGGCATGTACCACCACACCCGGCTAACTTTTTGTATTTTTTGTAGAGATGGGGTTTTCCCATGTTGCCAAGTGATAAGTTTTTACTTCTGTGTTTTTCTCTACATATTTATGAAACCTCCAACCTAGATACCTGTCTATTTTTAGGGTCTTTTTTTTTTTAACTTTTTGTTCTGAAATAGTTAGAAAAGACTTACAGGAAGTTGCAAATATAGTATATAGGGTTTTATGTATCTGTCACCCTTCTTCCCCTAGTGATAACCCAAACCCTTTTTATGGGCACAAATCTATCACATTGTGAGTGACTCCTTTTGAGGGTACATCTATATAGGCCTGCAGTTTTGTCTGCTGAAAGGACTGCTTTGGTTTAATGAGAAAGCAGGTATATGACTGCCTCAGGTAACATATACTAAAATGTTTATTTTCTTGTTTTTCTTGAATATGAAAAATGTTCATGAACTTTTGAAATGATGCATAATGAAAATTTCATACTGTTAAACAGCTTTTATTGGGGTAAAGCATATGTAAAATGCATACGTATCAGTCAAGTGCTGAGCTTAATTTTTCATGTGTATACACCCAAGTAACTACTTACCAACATAAAGATAGAGGACATTTTCAGGATCTTGGAAGGTTTGCACACTGCCCGTTCCCAGGCAATACTCAAAAGGTAACCACTGGCCAGGCGCGGTGGCTCACGCCTGTAATCCCAGCACTTTGGGAGGCCGAGATGGGCACATCACGAGGTCAGGAGTTCGAGACCAGCCTGGCCAACATGGTGAAACCCTTTCTTTACTAAAAATACAAAAATTAGCTGGGTGTGGTGTCATGCACCTGTAATCCCAGCTACTCAGGAGGCTGAGGCAGGAGAATCACTTGAACCCAGGGAGGCGGAGGTTGCAGTGAGCCAAGATCGCACCACTGCACTCCAGCCTGGCTGACAGAGTGAGACTCTGTCTCAAAAAAAAAAAAAAAAAAAAAGTAACCACCATTCTGACTTCTATCACCCACAGGTCACTTCATATTATTGAATTTGAAGTATGTCTCTTTTAAATTTATAGCTCCTTCAGCTAGATTTTGACTTTGAAAAAATTCCTTTGGAAAAACACGATGAAGAGTATCGAAGTGAAGATATTCATATTATATACATCAGAAAGAAAAAATCGGTAAATAACATTCTCAGTTCTTCATTCTCCAAGGAGGTTTCATCAGCTGGACACTATTTCAGGGCATATATGTGGTATGGGCGTTGATTTTGATGTGGAGAAACAGCTATAATGATTCACTGGACTCAGGCAGTAACTTTAGTGTCAAGGTAATTTAATCCATCTTGCCTTGGGTTTTTGCTCTAAAGCCAGGCTTTTTTTTTTTTTTTTTTTTTTTTTTTTGTATTTTTTAAGTGGAGACACGTTTCACCGTGTTGCCTAGACTGGTGTCGAACTCCTGGGCTCAAGTGATCTGCCCACTTCGGCCTCCCAAAGTTCTGGGATTACAGGCATCAGCCACCATACCTGGCCAGGCTTCTCTTTTAAAGGCCTTTTCCAGCTTCTCTGTAGGCGTAAATTTTATAGCTCTATAATTGGGTATTACCTCAGACAAGTTATTAGCTATTTATAAGTTTCTTTTATCTCTGTGAGATTTTAAAATGCCAGCTCTTACTTTGTAAACTTTTCCTTATTAAAAATTGTTTACAGAAAATGAAATATAACAAGGCAGATGAATCCATAAAAGATAAATGCACTCAATTAAGTAGAATTTATATATCTTCCCCCTTCTTGGTGCATGTTTTACCTTGTATAACAATCACATTTTATGCAGGTTGCCTCAGTGACACCTAGGGTTTGAGCCTGTAGAAAGAGGGAAGAATTGTACTTCATCCTTTTTTTTTTTGAAACAGGGTCTCACTCTGTCATCCAGGCTGGAGTACGGTGATGCAATCTCAGCTTGCTGCAACCTCTGCCTCACGGGCTCAAGAAGTGATCCTCCCACCTCAGCCTCCTGAATACCTGGGACCATAGGCATGCACCACCATGCCCGGCTAATTTTTGTATTTTTTTTTGTAGAGACAGGGTTTCGCCATGTTGTCCAGGCTGATTTTGCACTCTTGGACTCCAGTGACCTGCCCGCCTCGGCCTCCCAAATTGTTGGGATTACAGGTGTGAGCTGCTGCGCCTGGCCTTTCATCTATTTTTGTATTTCCAGCACCTTTGGTATATGTGACTAGTGTAAGGCAGGGAGATGATTACTTTTATGAATTAAGGATGCTAGATTCAATAAGCCCACAATTTTTCTATCATCTTTGCTTTGATTATGTTTGTGATAAAGTTTTCTGATTATATGAATTCTAGTCAAAAGCAAATAAAACTTAGTTTTAGGGAACAGAAGTAGGTGTTAGGACTAAATCTAAGTAAAAAGGCAGCAGTGGGATTATTCAGATTAACATTTATGTGGCATGGTGCCACAGATACAAAAAAACTGTTTTGTGCTTTAAGGGATCCAGTTTTAACTGAAGTTGTTGTGCAGTTTTAAAAGTAGAATTTTTTGGAAGCATAAAGATTTTGTGTTTCCTGAATATAAAGGCTTTTTTTTTTTTTTTTTGCCCCAAAAAAAAACCTCTTATTTTTTAGTTGATGTAATTCACATACCATAAAATTCACGCTTTTAAGGTGTACCATTTGGTGGTTTTTAGTATATTCACATAGTTGTGTAAATCACCACTTTCTAATTTTAAACGATTTCATCCCCCAGAGAAGCCTCTTACCCATTAGCAGTCACTCCCTTTTACCCCCGTTCCCAGCTACTGGCAGCCACTAATCTCTCTATGGATTTGCCTATTCTGCACATGTCATATGTAACAAGTCACATACTGTGTGGCCTCTTGTGCCTGTCTTCTTTCACTCAGCACAGTATTCTCAAGCCTCATCTACATTGTAGCACACATTAGCACTTAACTCCTTTTTGTGGCTGAATAATATTCCTTTATATGGCTATACCACACCTTATCCATCCATTGATGAGATGAATAATGCTGCTATGAACATTCATCTACAAATTTTTGTGTGAACATGTTTTCAGACCTCTTGAGTATATACCTAGAGGAACTGCAAGGTTATATGGGAACTCTGTTTAACTTTTTGAAGACTTGCCAAACTGTTCCAAATCTACCATACCATTATACATTCTCACCAGCAGTGTTTGAGGGTTCCAGTTTTCTCCACATTTTTACCAACATTTGTTAATTATACCCATCTCATTGCGTATGAGACAGTCTCTAAACTGTGGTTTTCATTTCTCTAATGACTAATGATGTTGGGTATCTTTTCTGTATTTAGAAGAAATGCTTGGCCCATTTTCAGATTGGTTTGTCTTTTTACTTTTGAGTTGTGAGAGTTCCTTATACATTCTGAATACTAGACACTTACAGATGCATTATTTGTGAATATTTTCTCCCATTCTGTGGGTTGTCTTTTCATTTTCTTGATAGTGTGTCTTTTATTTTCTTAATTTATTATTTTCCTATTTTTCTTTTGAGACAGAGTCTCGCACTGTCACCCAGTCTGGAGTGCAGTGGCATGATCTTGGCTCAGTGCAACCTCTGCCTCCCAGGTTCAAGTGATTGTCCTGTGTGAGCCTCCCAAGTAGCTGGGTCTACAGGCATGTGCCATGATGCCCGGCTAATTTTTTTGTATTTTTAGTAGAGATTGGGTTTCACTGTGTTGGCCAGGCTTGTGTCAAACTCCTGGCCTCAAGTGCTCTGCCGCCTCAGCCTCCCAAAGTGCTGGGATTACAGGTGTGAGCCACCACACCCGGCCTATGTTGTGTCTTTTGAAGCACAAATATTTTAATTTTGATAATGTCCAATGCATCTGTTCTTCCTTCAGTTGCTTGTTAGGTGTCAGCACAGAACCATCTATAAACATGCATGGTTGTTCACTTGAATTGCATGTAGCCACTGTTAGGCATACTAGGCATTATGAGGCATATTAGGCATTATTAAATACCCAGTAAATAGTTTGTGGTAAATCAATCTTTCAAGTTCCCTTTTTTTCTTATAGAAATTTCCATCGTGAAGCCTTTAATCATCTTACCCAAGCCTCTAACAACCTGGGTACACTAAAGATGTGAATAGAGCATGTCAATACAGCATGGGAAGATTGTGTTCACAGATTTTTTTTCCGGCACGTCCTTAGAGATCCGATATATAGATGACGACCACCAGGGGCTGTCTGCAATATGAAAAATGCCTGCTTGCCTGCCTGCCTGCCAGTGGCCCTGAATCCAGCTTAGGTTACTTAGTTCAGCATAAAGTTCTACTTAAATGTTGGGAATCAGTTATTCAAATAAAAATTGGTATTGAGGCGAGGCTAAAATCTGCCAAAAACAGTGAACCAACATGATTGACTTGACCTTTTACAGGAAACTAGAGATAAATTTCTGAAGAGAACTATCTGCTATTATATAATAATGTTTTAAATTCAAACTAGTAAATTTTAGTTTGTCTTCAAAGTTTAAAAGGTTTTCATTTTATACATAATTATACAATATTTATCATTTGTATTTTCCACTTCATTTCTTTTAAAATATCTTTAATACTTAAATGTTCTTTTAATTTTAAAAAGAACTGAGATATTGTCTTTTATACTTACATTGGCCAAAGTTTTCTTTTCCTCCACCGTACATATCTATGTGATTTAATCAGTAAATTGTACTGTAATGAGTTGCTAAGAAGACAAATTAGAAGATTGGAGGAACAAAAGATATCTTTATAGATTTTTCATTTGAGAATGGAGTGAGAATAGAAAAACCAGTTTCAGGCTTACGCACTTACGTGGCTCATGCACTTTATGTATATGTTTCAGGAAAATCTGGCTTAAAAATACTGGTATTAACTTGTTTACATGAAGCAGTGAAAGGTTTTTGAATAACTACAAATGTAGTTCTGTATGTATATACCAAATGAATTTTTGTTCTGTGTCTCTCTGTTTTATGTTATGAAGCCATTCGCTCATATACAATAATCTGTCAAGGACTTTAATCATACTTGTTCCAAAGAGTAGTAACCGGATGGAATTCTGGTATTTACAGGCATTGGTGCTAGATGGTACATTTTATGTGTTAAAATAAACATTGTTTTTGAGACCTTGTGACTGAATTTCAGAAATACCTTTGAAGAAAGTGAACATCTAAACAGTTAACAGAAAGAGCAAAAGCAGCCCTATTTAGAGACATTAAGGATACAAGTCAAGAAATCAGTTCATTCCTTTCAGGTTTATTTCAATCTTAAAAGTTTCCTTTGCTGGTTTTTGGTTTTTTTTTTCCCCCAAAATACTTTGTTCATACTGTCCTTAGCATTTCATTAAGCAGTTTGCAAGGCAGTGTAACCTAAATGTGTGGTGCTTTGTGAGGTACAGATAGTGCTCGCTGTTGTTAATGATGTCTTAAGACAAATGACCACTTTTTAGCTTGTTTTATAACATTATGAAATTTGTAAAAATAAGTTTGACCTTGACTATAGTAGTCCACCCAGGTTCCTTAAATGTCTTTTCACCCTCCAGTTTTTATGCCGACCTGCTTTCTTTTTTTTTTTTTTTTTTTTGAGACAGGGTTTTGTTCTGTTGCCCAGGCTGGAGTGCATTAGTGGCACAATCTTGGCTCACTGCAGCCTACTCCTTCCAGGCTCGGGCGATCCTCCTACCTCAACCTCCTTAGTAGCTGGAACTACAGGTGCGCCACCACGGCTGGCTAGCTTTGTTGTATTTTTTTAGAGCCAAGGTTTCACCATGTTGCCCAGACTGGTCTCAAATTCCTGGAGCCAAGTGATCCACCCTCCTTAGCCCCCCAAAGTGCTGGGATTACTAGCCATGAGCCACTGCACCTGGCCCTCTCTTTTAATAAACATTATCTGTGGGTCTTTGGCCTGAAGTGCCCCTTGATTTTACTGTATGAAAACCCAGGTCTTTTAGTTCAGAAAAATGAAACTTCACTAATTTCCTGGAGGAGTCGGGCTGAAGTCGGCCTCTATGCAACTTTGCCAAAATCACACTCTTGCTTGACTTCCTCCCGCTTCCTGTTTGGCTATTCCCATTCCTTTACTTCACCTTGATAAATCATTTGCATACATTCCTCTCTATCTGCTTCTGGAGAACTCACCTAAGTACTGACTGTAGAGGAAATTTGTAATTGAAAGTCAAATAGGCCCCACGCGCAGTGGCTCACGCCTGTACGCCGAGGCAGGCGGATCTCCTGAGGTCGGGAGTTGGAGACCAGCTTGGCCAACATGGTGAAACCCCGTCTCTGCTAAAAATAACAAAAATTAGCCTGGCATGGTGGTGTGTGCTGTAATCCCAGCTACTTGGGGGGCTGCGGCAGGAGAATAGCTTGAACCCCAGAGGTAGAGGCTACAGTGAGCTGAGATGGAGCCACTGCACTCAAGCCTGGGTGACAGAGCAAGACTCTGTCTCAAAAAAAAAAAAAAAAAAAAAAAGTGAAATAGGATATCTTTCCTGTTCTGGAATAAGGCCAAAACTGAAGTCAAGGTGCCAATCCTCACATTCTAAGATTCTACCAGTGGTGGTTAGGACCAGTGAATGCTACAGGGCTTACTGAAGGTGGCCAGTTCAGAGAACATGCTCCATCACCAACCACTATTCCACAGACAGATGGGGAGCCCTGGAAGAGGTCTCCTTTTGGAGGAGTCTGTTAGGGAATGTAATTTAGTCTTTTGGGCTTTTGAATGTGGAGAGGTAACAGGTTGTACCTGCACTCACAAACCACAGGAGGAGGCTGGGTGAGGTGGCTCATTCCTGTAATCCCAGCACTTTGGGAGGCCAAGGCAGGCAGATCACTTGAGCCGAGGAGCTTGAGACCAGGCTGGGCAACATAGCAAGACCCTGTTTCTACAAAACATACAAATAATTACCTGGGTGTGGTGGTGTACACCTGTAGTCCCATCCATACTAGGGAGGCTGATGTGGGAGGTTCATCTGAGCCCAGGGAGGTTGAGACTGCAGTAAGCCATGATTGCACCACTGCACTCCAGCCTGGGTGACAGACCCTATCTCAAAAAGACAAAACCACAGGAGGAAGGCCTGAGGAAGTGACTAGAGAGTCAAGATGCTTGCAAGTACGGGAGACCGGTATTTCTCTTTCTGGCTGGATTTGTGTTTACCCACTAGCAGCAGATTCCAAAGCATGGAGACAGAATTGGAGGAGTGATGTGGAAACTGTAAGGCCGAGGGGTATTGAAGATGCACCCTGCCAACCTGAGAAATGATGCATGAATTGAGGGTTAGAAGACTTCTGCAACAACATGAAGGAGGGGATGACGTGGTTTAAAAGGCAAGTGCAACAGATGAGGTGATGCCACTAGCTGGGGCTCAGCTAGGACATAGCTAATTCCCAAATCCCAAGGGACTGCCAATGCCTTGGCCTCTGGGCAAGTGTGGGTTGCCTCTGCACAATGGAGCTTGTAAACCACTTATCAGAATGCAATTATAGCCAATTAGGGAAAGGGTTGCAACCCCACAGTAAGGCAGTGTTTCTCAAACCAGGCTGCACCTGGAAAATTAAAAGCACACAAAACCCATGTTCAGGCCCTATCCCAGTCCAGTTTAATCAGAGGTGTAGTATTTTTGTTAAGGGGTTCCAGATGGTCTTAATGTTTGCCTTAAAATGAGAACCACTGCAACAAGGAAACCTCTTTTAGCATCTACTTCCCAAGGAGAAGAGAGCAAAGAAAGAAGAAAGTATATAAAAAGCAAACCATCTGTGAATAGAGTGGGCCCATAGTACATACGGACAAAAAACCACTTGGAATCCGATGTGGAACCTTGTGTGAAACAGGAGGTTTTAAAATAAACAGTACTGAGCTTTGGAAACGGAAATAGACTATAAATATAATCTGAAAATTCAGAGAATCTGGCCAAGAAGGCAAAGGTGATGCTACTCAAGAAAGAAGGGGGATTCGACAGTTAAAAATTGTTGCAGGTCCAGTCTCCAATGACTTGAGTCTCTTGTGTACACCAGTTATAACTTTAAACGTCTTTGAGGTTGCATAACTTTGCATTTTAATCTGCCACAGTTTATAACCAAGGGTCCATGGATCATATGTTTGGTGAAGTTGGAAATGAAATTAGTTTTTTGTTGTTTTGTTTTGTTTTGTTTCGAGACAGACTCTCACTCTGTCACCCAGGCTGGAGTGCAATGGTGTGATCTTGGCTCACTGCAACCTCCGCCTCCCAGGTTCAAGTGATTCTCCTGCCTCAGTCTCTGAAATAGCTGGGTTTACAGGCACCTGCCACCACACCCAGCTGATTTTTGTATTTTTAGTAGAGATGGGATTTCACCATGCTGGTCAAGCTGGTCTTGAGTTCCTGACCTCAAGCAATCCACCCGTCTCAGCCTCCCAGAGTGTTGGGATTATGTGCGTGAGCCACTGCACCTGGCCTAGGTTATTTTAAAGTAAGAACTATTAATCCAGAATGTTAGTGGGAATTTTTTTATACACAGCATATCTTTTAATTTTTTCTTACCTTTCTTGAAAATTTCCTTGTTAAATTATGCAAAATATGATATGACAGATTATAGGTATTTTAATTTAAAGAAGAGTATGGGTTATAGAAACATCTGTTGTTCTAAAGGCCCCCTGTAGATGGCATTGCTTGACTTTGTCTTTAAATGTTTTATAGAAAGGAAGTTGTTAAAATAGAATCTACTTTGAAATGCAATCACATTTTAAAGGTGAACGAAATTAGATTTAAAAAAATAAGCCTACCTTTTGAGTTACTTTCAGAAGATAACACAGGGTAAGTAAAACAAGTTTTTTTCTTGTAAAATTGTATTTGGTTTATCTTTCCGTTTCTTTCTGATATGTCTTTTGAATATCATTCATAAAGCTACATTATTACAATTCATAAAACATTTTCTCTGCTATTGATACCTTCTGTGAAAAGAAGACAGATATTTAAGAGGCTAAATTAATTCAAGTGACGTTCTGAAAATTAAAATTCACCTTGAAAGTACCTTTCACATAATCATGATTTTACATCTGAGACACTTAAAACTTCTCATTTTAATTAGTTTTTCAAAGCAGTTTTTTTTTTTTTTTTTTTCAATAGAGTAAGTGGTAGTTCTTACTTCTGAAAGCTGAAGCTGTGTCTTTGGTTCCCACAGTCCTGTAGACACAGACCAGGTATTTGACTTTTGGGTTTTCTTTTTTCTCAGGAAACATCAGAATTTGAAAGAGTTTTGATTCATTGATAACAAACATTGTTAGAGGAGAATATTCAGTTTTCATACCATAAAGACCTTCACTCTAATAGAAATACAGAAAAAGAAAACTGTTGCAACAATATCTTACTGAAAATTAATGGAAAAGCTAAGTTTTTACTTTCCATAATATTGGGTAGGAAAGCAATAAATTCTCAAGGCATTTTCACCAGTTAAAGTTTAAACCATTAGATATTTGGGGTTGTTCAAGACATTGAAGTTCTTATGTGTTAGTGAAGTTCTGTGAATATCTAGCGAGTCCCCATCAACTGTGAGATACATTCTAAGTCATTGATTATTAATAACAAGATGCTATCATTTGCAAATGATAAACCTAAAATATGGTAGAGCAAATTATCTCCATGATAATATTTTGCTCACGTGCATTCTGAAAACAGTGTCAGCACAGAGGCTCTGAGACCAGATTATCTGGGTTTGAATCCCAGTGCTGCCACTTACTGGCTGTGTGACCTTGAAGTTACTTAAACTCTGTGTGCCTCAGTTTCCTCATATGTAAGGTAAAGATCATAATATCTTATAGGTTGCTGTGGAGATTAAATTAGTCAAATACATGTACTTAGGTACCAGGTGCGTAGTAAGTGTTCAATAAATGTGACTGTAGTTGGGGTGGAATTACAGGTGGGCACTTGGAAAATATGCATAATGCAAGTCAGTTTTATCTGTTGCAGTGTGAAATCTGGGCACCTTTTTGAGAGTATAGGATACATGTAAACATTGCTGCCCAGTCACGGCGGGAATGGCAGCTGGGATGGGAGGAAGTTGAGAACATTGTTACACAACGTGTACTGTTATTTAAACAAATAACAATCTTGGAAAAATAAGATACGGGGAAGAAAATTTTTATTCACTGTTCATTTTTACAGTTTGAAAGCAACTGCCACGAGCATTCAGAGGCCAATAGAGACAGAGCAAATCCTCGTTTCTAAATATGGGAGCCTGGGTTTGCTGGCTGGAGCAGCAAGATTAACATTCCACCGCCCTGGACCCTTACTCAATTCTTCCTTCCAGGGTTCTTTGCTAAACCTGAGACCAGATAGGTAGCAGGCCATTAAAGTACAGCAGAAAGTCATATTTCTGAAGTCTGAGACTTGATCTATCTGCATAACGATATTTTCAGAGTTTAGGTTTATTAACTCTAAAAGAGCAATGTGACTTTAAAATATGTTTGTAGCAGTTGTTTCTTGCCTAAATAATCTTTCACTGTGTAATGAGTGCGTGTGTGGGATGCAGGACTTAACTAATTCCTCAGGCTAACTGACCATGTCTTTTACTAACAGACAAGAATGACAAAACCTTGGATTGTGTGTGTCTCTCCATCAGCCAGTGTAAAGTGGCACATAGGCTTTACTTCAGAAGGGGTGTCCAGTCTTCCCTGGGCCACACTGGAAGGAGAAGAATTGCCTTTGGCCACACATAAAATACTCGAGTGATAGCTGATGAGTTTAAAAAAAAATTGCAAAAAAATCTTATAATGTTTTAAGAAGGTTTACAAATTTGTGTTAGTCCACGTTCAAAGATGTCCTGGGCCATATGCGGCCCATGAGCAGTGGACTGGACAAACCTGCTCTCTGCTTCTGCATTATATTAAACTTGCGAGGCCTGTTTGCAATTAATGGAAAATATTGTCGTGAATACTAAATAGGTGGTCTTAATTTTTAGAGACCTTTACACATTACCTATAATACAGTAACTTATTTTGTTGAATTAATTCACATTTTTTAATTTTCACAGGTTGAAAACAAGGATATTTCTTCCTTGCAAAGCAAAATTAAAATGTTTGTAAAAGAGCTGGCCTAGATGCAGTTTTTATAGGCTTAAACGTTTGAGTAGTTAACAAATTCCTTTCAGGTTATTAGTTCTAATGAGGTACCACTGACAGTCTTTTGATGGGTCAGTGCTGTTAAATACTTTTGGGTTTTTTGTTGTTTGTTTGTTTGTGACAGAGTCTCACTCTGAAACCCAGACTGGAGTGTAGTGGTGCAATCTTGGCTCACTGCAACCTCCACCTCCCAGGTTTAAGCAATCTTCCTACTTCAGCCTCCTGAGTAGCTGGGATTACAGGCATGTGCCACCATGACCGGCTAAGTTTTATATTTTTTGTAGTGATGGTGTTTGGCCATGTTGCCTAGGCTGATCTCAAACTCCTGAGCTCAAGCAATCTGTCTGCTTTGGCCTCCCAAATTGCAGGGATGAGCTACCACACCTGGCCTTGAGTAATTTTTTAAAAGTTACCTTTAACTCAGATTTGTTAATCTGCTGAAGTCCAGGCATTAACGATGTGAGTTCCAGGTGCTTGTGTTGGTTCATGATTGTTTGACAAATCATTGCCAGAGTTTTATGTACACAGTACAATCTCATGTATCTACATTCAGTACTCAACCTTGTTCTTTTAAGGAATGTGTCCTGATAACCTGCTTGTGCTGCATGCACAGTACAGCAATGTACTGAGGTGCTACATATACAAATTACTATTTTTTTTTTTTTTTTGAGATAGAGTTTCGCTCTTGTTGCCCAGGCTGGAGTGCAATGGCTCAATCTTGGCTGACCGCAACCTCCGCCTCCCAGGTTCAAGCGATTTTCCTGCGTCAGCCTCCCTAATAGCTGGGATTACAGGCATGTGCCACCATGCCCAGCTAATTTTGTATTTTTGGTAGAGACGGGGTTTCTCCATGTTGGTCAGGCTGGTCTCAATCTCCCGACCTCAGGTGATCTGCCCGCCTCGGCCTCCCAAAGTGCCGGGATTACAGGCATGAGCCACTGCGCCCGGCCACAAATTACTATTTTTTTTTATACAAAGCTTAGATGAGAAGCTTTACACTTGTGTTTAGAATGAGTGTAAATAATTTCATGGCATATAATTCACGTGGAACAAAGGACTGGCTTCTTAAAACTTAAAAACAGGAAAAAGAAGTTTCACAATCCCACAAATAATAAATGTTTAACCAGAGAATATCTTTGGATTTCAGTGACATTTATGAATGTAGGTACAGTAATGTGCTTTTAAAATAACTTTTCTTTCTAAATCTTGTTACAAGGATTTTTTTTTTTTTTTTTTTTGAGACAGTGTTTCACTCTGTTGCCCAGGCTAGAGCGCAGTGGCATGATCATAGCTCACTGCAGTCTTGACCTCCTGGGCTCCAGTGGTCCTCCTGTCTCAGTCTCCCAGTAGCTGGGACTACAGGCAACATACCACTATGCCTGCCTAATTAAAAAAATATTTCTTTCTGTAGAGACAGGGTCTCACTGTATTGCCCAGGCTGGTTTTGAACTCCTAGGCTCAAGCAGTCATCCTACCTCGGCCTTTCAAAGTGCCAGGATTACAGGTGTGAGCCACTGCAGTGGAAGGATTTTTTAAAAAATTCTGTTGTTCAAAACTCTTCACTCTCAAGCATGTATCTGACACCCACAGTGAGTCTGTTACTCTTGTTCCCTGTGAAATGTCTGCTTGTTAACCTGAGAGTCCAAAGAACAGGAGAGGCATAGTTTGGCAGGTAGGAACAATATTCCCTGTTAGCCCTGGAAGACAGCTGCAGTTCAGTTCTAAATTCAATCACCTTCCCTTTATGCTCCCAAGCTTTATGAGAAAACAGCTCACTTGATTACCACCTAATCTACCTGTATGTCCTTGGGCAAGTTAAACTCTGCATGTTACTTTCCCTTTCTGTAAAATGAGAATATCTATTGGCTAACATTGTGGTAATGGTTAAACTAGATAATGTATGGGGACCATACTTAAGGAAGCAGTCTCCTCAGTTTACACCAAAACTGTTCTGAGAATCCAGACTAGTAAACTCTTGCAAACTAGAGAGGTGTACAAGAAACCATCCCAAGTAAATGACACATAAGTGGTCCAGGAAAAACAATCCTCAGTTGTTAGGAAGGATTCCAAGTTTAGCAGTGTGCCTGTCATTTACCGTTATATTCCAACCAGACATCTTCACCACGTCTTTTAGACCCTACCTTCATCATAGGAAGAGAGAAGCCACAGGGGAAAATAATTGAGAGGTTGGTTGCTCTTATCAAAAAAAAAAAAAGGAAAAAAAAATCCCGTAAGCCTTTAATGAGGCGTAGGGCATCACTGGTTTGATATTTCCCAGCAGAATGCAATACCAAAAGTAAAACCAAAGAAATAGTCCCCTTTCAAAAACACGAAGGTCCCAATGCAGCAGACTACTGCAGGCCGCAGAGGGTGGGAACAGAACTTAGCAAAGAAGTTCCCCGAGACTCCGCAAAATACTGTAAAGTGGACAGCAAATGAAATATGGCTTGTTGCTGTTAAAGTTTCTCCACAGTTAACTCAAAACTGAGGACCTATGTGTAAAGAGTCTGGAACAATGCCTGACATAAAAGATCCTCAACAGTGGGGAGGGAGAGCATCAGGATAAATAGCTTAATGCATGCTGGACTTAATTCCTTGGCGATGGGTTGATGGGTGCAGCAAACCACCACGGCACATGTTTACCTATGTAACAAACCTGCACATCCCGCACATGTATCCTGGAACTTAAAATCCTCAAGACATTTTAATTCTCTTCCCTTCTCTCATTTTCAAATCTACCCTCAATGACTTTTCTGAACATTCAACACATTTATTTACTCCTTCAATTCAGCAGACAGGCACTGTGCTAGGTATCAGGGGTACCCATCAGTACTCTTAAATATTAGGGACAAATAATAAGATGCATTCCATACCCATAAGCAGCTCTCACATCTGTAATGAGAGGCATATGCAAAAAATAATTGCAACTCAGAGAAATGCAATCATAAAGGCATAAGCTAGCTACAGCGGCAGTGCAAAGGAGGATGTGGTCGCCTCTGCCTCAGTTGGTCAGGGAAGATTTCATGAAGGGACCATTAAGCTGATTTTTGACGGATGAATGGAAATCCACTGGACAGCTTGTCAGGTGTTCTAGGCAAACACATACAACAGCATCAGATGTGGTTTTGGTGTGGCTTGAGCGTACGGCATGTGTAGGAGATGACTAATGGGTAGGCAGGAGGGCAGGGCAAGGACATGCAGAGTCCATGTGGCGTATTCAGGAGTGCAGATGGGTTCTGGAGGCAATGAGAGGATATTTCAATACTTTAAGCAGGGTAGCCACTTGGCCAAATCATTTTAGAAAGATTATTCTGACAGCAAATTTGGAGAGTGGGCGGGAGAGGGGCCAGACATGAGGCAAAGAGATCAGGAAGGAAGAATGAACAGGTAAGAGATGTTGAGGAGTGGGGTCTGAACTCCGGCAGTAGCAGTAGGAATGAAGAGGAAGTGATCTGAGAACCGCTGTGGGCTAGACTAAGGCAGATACAGTAAGTTCTGTAGGTGCCCGCGGAGCATCCTGATGGGGTCAAGGCCTCCACGGTCCTCATACTGCCCTCCTGCAGGTCAGAGTCCCTTTTCTTTAAAACACTTATTTTGAAAAGAATTGAAATAACATTAATTTTATTAGAACTAGAGACTTTACTGTCATCTGCCAGAAAATTGTCCTGTATATAAATCATGTAAGTTTGGAATCAACAGTTTTAAATTTTGTTTTAACTTCAAAACAATAATGATGTCTACAATGTGAATGGTGTCCCCTTCCAATGTTGCTCTTTGCTGTACCCAGCCTGAGTGGCCACACACTGTGACCCTGGTTACATGTATGTAATAGGCAGCTAAACACAAGCGGTCCTCTATATATGTGAGTTCCATGGGTTTCAACCAAACGCAGATTGAAAATTTTCGGGGAAAAAAAATGGATGGTTGTGTCTGTACTGAACATGTACAGACAGAGTTTTTCTTATCATTATTCCCTACACAAGACAGTATAACAACTATTTACATAACATTTACATTGTATTAGGTATTATAAGTAATCTAGAGATGATTTAAACTATATGGGGGTAGGAGATGGGTGTGGAGGGCGAACACATAGCAAATGGATGCTGGGCTTAATACCTAAGTGATGGGTGGATCTTTGCAGCAAACCACCATGGCACACGTTTACCTGTGCAACAAACCTGCACATCCTGCGCATGTACCCCTGAACTTAAAAGCTGAAGAAAAAAAAATGAATTCAGTCCAATAAGTAATAAGGTATACGGGAGAATGTGTGTAGGTTATATGCAAATACTATACTATTTTATACAAAGGACTTGAACATCTGTGGATTTTGATGTCTGCGGGGGGTCCTGGAATCAATTCCCCATGGATACTGAGGGATGACCGTGTATAGGTTTGGGGGCAGAAGAGAGGGTAGATTGAGAAAGATGATGTCTTTTTTTTTTTTTTGGCGAGACAGTCTCATTCTGTAGCCCAGGCTGGAGTGCAGTGGTGCTATCTTGGCTCACTGCAACCTCTGTCTCCCAGATTCAAGCAATTCTCCTGCCTCACCCTCCTGAGTAGCTGGGATTACAGGCGCGTGCCACCACACCCGGCTAATTTTTGTATTTTTAATAGAGACGGGGTTTCACCATGTTGGCTAGGCTGGTCTCAAACTCCTGACCTCAGGCGATCCACCTGCCTCAGCCTCTCAAAGTGCTGGGATTACAGACATGAGCCACCGTGCCCAGCCAAGTTGAGGTCTTATATATCACCCCAAATGTATAGATTGGGGAAAAGCCCAGGTTAAGGCCCTCAGAAGTACCAAAATTCAAGGAATAATAGGAAAAAAACAGAACACTTAAAGGTGAAATATTGAAATGTCTTCTGCCTTGACTCTAGGGACAGTCAGTTCTCAAACAGGTTGATGGTCATATAGCTCCCGTTTTTGTACTTCATACACTGAGACTTCCAACTTGCCTTTCATCTGCCAGGATTAGATTTTATACATATGCCCCCAAGTCAACATAATGATGCTGCCTGCTTAGCAGCTTAGCTATCTGCAGCAGTGCCATCTTTGCACCTTGGTACTTGGGCAGCTATTTTAATACCTCGTCCTTGTTCTAAAAAAATGAGAGAAGACCCCAAAATGAATATGTTGTTACTAATGATAAGGAACTCAGGTCTCAAATGAATACAACTTAGGATGGAAGCCACTGGTATTCAGAAAGCAATAAATCTTTTAGCCTCAATAGCTGCTCACTGGACTTAGTTTGTGAGTTCACTTATGAAAAGGAATGAGGAAAATATTAGTATAGAACCAATATTGGAAATATTGTTGAACATAGGGATCTATTTCTTTTTCTTTTTGATACTGGAATTTTCCTATTTGACTTAAGTAGGTCTGACTTTCTCCACCCAGCGTCTGGTTGCTCCTCTGTCACCATCCTTCATTCCTTTTCCTTCTCTGTTGCTTAACTCACAATTCCCTGGGGCTCTGTCTTTTGACCACTCAGCTCTGCACACATAGATCTTGCAATTTTCATGATTCCAACTACAAGCTTATTGTAGAGGCCCCCTCTCTAGACCTCTGGCTCCGACCCCTCTCTTAAGTCTGACCTCTCCCCTTCAGCTGCCTGCCTGATGTCTTCCTTTGCTTGCCCAACCAAGAGTATGTCTTAGCAAAATTTCTGCAAAAATAGACTCTTCTGCCTCATATTCTTGTTTTACTAATGGCATCACCATTCTTTTAGCATTTCTAGTTTCTTCTGCCTCACATGAACTCAGCGTGTCATACACTGATCTGCCTGTGATGGGTTCTCTCACAGTCCTCCCCCACTTTCCATCTTCATGGCCATTGCCTCAGGTTGGGCCTCACTCCTCTAATAGTCTCCCCACCTTCAATATCTCTCTACACTTATCTGTGCAGGCAGTGGTGGCAGAGCATACTCCTAACCTGGGGTTCCAGACTTTTCATCATGCCACTCCCAATAGCCCACCAAGTTCAGGAGAGACTTGGGTTTCCTGACCCAGGCTAACCCACAGGATCCCCCCTGGATAAGAGGCCCTTCTTGTCTGGGATAGCTAGTAAGTAAGTTTTGAGCTGCCCAAGAGTAAAAGTCAAGATAGAGGAAAGCAGAGTCTAGAAGCAAACAGAGAAATTAGAACATTTTTCCGATGACTCTGTTTGAGTCTCTGAAGCCAGCTATGTCTAAAGCCACCGACGCCCCTGGACTTCCCAGTTACCTCACCTAGTTAACTCTATTCTGCTGGTTTGGGGCTGGGTTTCTCTCCCTTGCAGTGGATCAGATCCTAACTGGTAGAGCATTCAAACCTTTCAGCCCATTAAACCCTACTCTTAAGATCCTTCTCAATCATTACCTTCCCAGAAAGTAATCTGCTTTTTAAGTTTGCATTTTGTCCATAATACCCACCAGATCATCTTAACAGTTGATTTAGAAGCCTTCTAGAATAGTGTTGGTTGCTGATCATACTGTGGAGATCTTATCAAACTACAAAAGTAAGCGTTATGAAACTCATCAGAAAGTAAAAGGGAGGAAACAAAAACCTGTTGTGGGAGTGGTTTGATTTAAATGTAACAAAAGAGGAAATCTATTTCTTTGCACCTAGAAAGTGTTCAAGCCTGCACCTCTCCATCCCCCCATCAAGGGATCATTATTTAGTGAGAATAACTCAAGAGATGAGAAAATGAGTAGCTTACATAAGGAGGTAGATTCTGGGGCTTGGTTCTAGCCCCCATGATTATGGGGGTTCCTGAGAAGTGGAGGGAGAATTGCAACATGTATTAGGAGAGGTACTTGGGCAGTGAGGTTTGCCATCTGGAGGGCAAGTGTTTTTTTTTTGTTTGTTTTGTTTTTTGTTTTTGTTTTTTCTGAGACGGAGTTTCGCTCTTGTTGCCCAGCCTGGAGTGCAATGGCGCAATCTCGGCTCACTGCAACCTCCGCCTCCTGGGTTCAAATGATTCTCCTGCCTCAGCCTCCCGAGTAGCTGGGATTACAGGCATGTGCCACCATGCCCAGATAATTTTGTATTTTTAGTAGAGACGGAGTTTCTGCATGTTGATTAGGCTGGTCTGGAACTCCCAACCTCAGGTGATCTGCCTGCCTCGGCCTATCCACCTGCCTCGGCCTCCCATAGTGCTGGGATTACAGGTGTAAGCCACTGCACCCGGCCTTTTTTCTTTTTTCTTTTTCAAACCTTATTAAAACAAATAACAACAACAACAAAATGAGGTCTTGCTACTTTGCCCAGGCTAGTCTTGAACTCCTGGGCTCAAGCAATTCTCCTGCCTCAGCCTCCCAAAGTGCTGAGATTACAGGCATGAGCCACTGCACCTGGCCAGGAGAGCAAGTTTTAAAACTGGCCAGGTCACTAGTCACAATAGCAAAGACTTGGAACCAACCCAAATGTCCATCAATGATAGACTGGATTAAGAAAATGTGGCACATATGCACCATGGAATACTATGCAGCCATAAAAAATGAGTTCATGTCCTTTGTAGGGACATGGATGAAGCTGGAAATCATCATTCTCAGCAAACTATCGCAAGGACCAAAAAACCAAACACCACATGTTCTCACTCATAGGTGGGAATTGAACAATGAGAACACTTGGACACAGGAAGGGGAACATCACACACCAGGGCCTGTCATGGGGTGGGGGTATTGGGGAGGGATAACATTAGGAGATATACCTAATGTTAAATGACGAGCTAATGGGTGCAGCACACCAACATGGCACATGTGTACATATGTAACAAACCTTCACATTGTGCACATATACCCTAAAACTTAAAGTATAATAATAAAAAAAGAAAATGGTTGTGAATATTTTGAATCTAATAATAAATTTTGCCTTTCTTTAAAAAAAAAAAAAAAATCTGGCCAGGTGTTGTAACTCACGCTTGTTGTAATCCCAGTACTTTGGGAGGCTGAGGCAGGAGGATCATTTGAGACCAGCCTGGATAATGTAGTGGGACCTTGTCTTTACTAAAAATAAATTTCAAAAAATTAACCTGGCATGGTGGCACATACCTGGAGTTCCAGCTACTGGACAGGCTGAGGTGGGGGCAGTGCTTGAGCCCAGGAGATGAGCCAGCAGTCAGCTATGATCGTGCCACTGCGCTCCAACCTGGGCGACGAAGCACGAACTTAGCTTAAAAAAAAAAATAGTTTTAAAACTGAAGGTGCTTTCTTGTTGCTTTTCTCTTGGATTATGGGGAAAGTCACTCTCAGAATGGAGTTTCAATTTTTTTCCTTTTCTGTTGTATTTCCCTTCAGTTACCCAGCCTTCAGGAAAATCTGACACTTGGGTACTGCCTATGTGTGGTGGCAGAAAGTGAAGAGAAAGGCCAGTATAGGACACATACCTGCCCCACATCTACCGTTCCCACGGTAGAGTCCTAGGTTGATCTTAAAGGTAGCTTTGATGATTGACAGATGATTGGCTGCAGTTGTAGCAGAATTAACCAGCTTACCAGGTTAAATGTTGGGGTTGCGTATGAGTGGGCTTCAGACTCAAAAACTGATGGAAGTGGCGGCTGGGCGTGGTGCTCATGCGTGTAATCCCAGCACTTTGAAAGGCCGAGGCAGGTGGATCGCTTGAGGCCAAGAGTTTGAGACCAGCCTGGCCAACATGGCGAAACCCTGTCTGTACTGAAAACACAAAAATTAGCCAGGCGTGGTGGCGTGCGCCTGTAATCCCAGCTACTTGGGAGGTTAAAGCAGGAGAATTGCTTGAACCCAGGAGGTAGAGTTTGCAGTGAGACGAGATCTTGCCGCTGCACACCAGCCTGGGCAACAGAGTGACATTCCATCTCAAAAAAAAAAGAGAGAAAAAAAAATTCTGATGGAAGTTCTGCCTCATTGACCTGCTTAATGTGATCAGGGATAACATAGGATCCAAGCTAATCCTGCCACTTAGCAATTCAGAGCTATGCATTTAGATAAAGATCTCTGTCCAGCCCTGTGAAATATGAGCAGAGGAGCAGAGGTAGGGGTATGTGTGTGTGTGAGAGAGAGAGAGAGAGAGAGAGAAGGAGAGAGAGAGACAGAAAGGGTGAAGGCTATTAGTAGGTTTGTAATTCTTGGTAAAAGACTGGAGGGGAATCTATTACTTTATTTTTTCACTAGTGTCTCCAGAGGACAGATGTAACTTTCCAGATAGCCTTAAAAAATGTGACTGTTATTCTGCAACAAAAAACAAAAACAAAAAAACTCATCATTTTTTATACTCCCCTGAGGTTCCTGGCAAGAAGCGTGAGATTCTATAAAGAGAGAGCCCAGGGTTTTGCCTGTTCAGCTGCCCCTGGTCAGGAGCTTGTGTGTGAATCTCCCCAGAAACACTTCCCAACCATAGGACATTTCCCTTGACTCTGATTCATCCATGAGTCCCCAGAGTATTTTACTACATCTTTCCAAACAATCCATGCCAATCATTGATTATGATTAGGAGCGTGGCCACATAGACCCCCTCAGGTCACCCTGTCCTTCTCCTGATTGAAGATTTATCTCAGCATCACTTGGTGGGGATTTTCTGGACTAACAGAAGCCAGAGGGAGAAGGCTGCACTCCTGCCTCTGCTGCTGACTGGCTGTGAGTTCTGAGGCAGGTCCCTCAGTCTGAGTTTGGTTTTTCACCTGTGAGACAGGGATGATAATAGTGGTGGTGACATTTGGTTGTTTTTGTTTTTGTTTGTTTTTTTTGTTTTTTTTTTTTTGAGACAGAGTTTCCCCTCTGTTGCCCAGGCTGGAGTGCAGTGGTGTGATCTCGGCTCACTGCCACCTCTGCCTCCTGGATTCAAGCGATTCTTGTGCCTCAGCCTCCCAAGTAGCTGGGATTACAGGTGTGCGGCACCACACCTGACTGATTTTTGTATTTTTATTACAGTCAGCATTTTGCCATGTTGGCCAGGCTGGTCTAGAACCCCTGACCTTAAGTGATCCACCTGCCTCAGCCTCCTAAAGTGCTGGGATTACATGCATGAGCCACCACGCCTGGCCTAGTGGTGACATTTGTTATGTCCACCTATGGAGGTCTTAGGGTTCTCGAACAGTAAGATGGATGTCAGAGCCAAACGTCAACTTGAAATCTGGATGGAAATGTGAGTTCCTGTGGGTATTTCTCACGGTTTACAAACGGCTTGATTCCTTCTTTCCCCTGCTCAGCTGCGTACCACATTTGAAAAGAACAAACGGGGCACCTGGACTTCCAGCTACCTTTGCTCACAGTAGCTGTCTGCAGATCTACTGCATCTCTACATGAGCAGGGTCCTCAGCCCCCGCTGCATGGCAGGGGGTGGAGATGGACTATGGATCCGCTCCCCTCGTTCTCCCAGGCTGGCTTCCTTTCAGGCCCTAGCTGATCCTGGACCAGATCTTATCAATCTTCTCCTCTCACGCTTTCTCTTCACAGAAGGTGACCCAAGACAAGGAGTCATCATCTCTCCTTATCTGCATCTGGCAGGCCAGGCCATGTGGCAGGTGCTCTGGGTACCAGCTGCCCATTGTTATGTAGAGGAGCAAGTTCCTGAAGGGAGTGGCTACTACCGGACAGAACCTGGGACACGCCAGTATTTGATACCAATTATTATTACTCTACTTACTGGAGCATAGTGGAGTGACCTGGTTTTGCAAATGTGTTTCCTTTAATTCCTTCAACCTATCAAATGAAACAACTCCTCAGCTCAATACTCTGATTTCATTGTTCCTAGAAGAATTTAGGGTTGTAGACCTTCCCAGGCAGGCTGTAAATGCTATTTCGGTCCGTGGGAGCTCCAGGACCTGATTGAAAGCAGCCTAGCCTGTGAGAAGCTCTACTGTGGAGGATCAGGCAGCACTGGGACCTTGGGCTTCCAGGGTGCCAAGTTCTCACAAAGCCTGGCCCCTGGTACAGGGCTCCCTCCAAGCCTGAACCTCAGGGGAAGGCTCAGCAGTCACAGCCCACCAGTGTTTCCTTTCAGCTGCCAATGCTGCTCAGAGAGGGAGGTGCTGCTGCTGCCTGGAGGGGGCAGCCCTGAAGGTTACGGAAGACAGTGGGCAGAGAATGTGGAAAATCACCCAGAGGTTGCTGCTCACACTTCATGTCTTCAGAGCATCACCCCTCATTTTATAGCTGGAGAGGTTGGTGCACAGCCAGGGAAAGCCAGGAACAGGTTCCGGCTTCCATCACTCAGATACTCAGGAATCCCTGGGTACCCCACACTGATTCACACTGCGCTGAGCTGTCCGTGGCACAGAACCATTTGTCCACTGTTGCTTCCTCCCTCCAGGGACACTGTCCATCTTCAACAAGGGAGGATCCCAGATACTCACCACAAGTATTCATTTTATAAAAGTCCCAACTGTGGCTCAGGGGTCGGTCCTTGCACCTTATTAGGTTTACCTATGACTTTATCTGCACTCACATAAGCACTAGGGGGACAGGAAGCTGTTACTCCAGTCCTGGGGGCCTCTCTCCCGATGCCTCCATTTTAAAGACTTTGTTCTGTTTGTTCACAGTGTGGATCTACTGACTTTTTTGTGTGGCTGTTTTAACTCACAAATTCCACGGCCTCCTCCTTGAAGACAAGAACAGCATCTTCTTTGCATCTTGCCCCATCCTCGCACTTATTGCTCAGGAATAGTTGATTATCCAGTTCCATGATTAATCTATCTGTCTTTCCTCGAGCACCTACAATATGAGTTCTAGGTTCTACAAGGAATACAAAAATGAGTAGACGTGAATGGAGAGCAGGGCAAAACAGTGGAGAAAGTCAGAGTAGTAGCTTATTTCATAAAGTTTGGTAGGAAACAGGAGACCGGGTTGAGAGGATTGTAGAAGTGCATGGGGAGGGAGGTTGTGGTTGAAGATAAACCTCATGTGGAGGTGACTAGGGGGTGGATGATTGATGGAACAAAGGGTAGAAGAGCCTGGAGGGAAGGAATGGGAACCTGAGCAAAGGCAGATTGATTCCTGAAAAAAAGAGTCACCTCTTCAGCAAGACTAATGGAAGAGGGAGGGAAGTGAAGGTGGGGAGGGAAGGGAGAATGGAAGGAGATGTAGCTAAATTTGGACACAGACGTGAAAGAGAAAATGGCTCACCCTAATGTCCTCAGGTTTTCACTGTTGAATGAAGGAGGGGACGTAAGCCCCAACATTAAAGCACCAAAATTGACAAGGATCCATTGCTGGGATGATTGGGGGTGGCATATGCGACTCAGAAATGGCGCTGTGGCCTGATTGGGGGAGGTCAAGGGAAAAGGAGGGGAAAGGAGAGCAAAGTTGGGGAAATAGGAATTATCTCTAGGGCCATCTTTTCTTCCCTCTCCCACTCACACCCCATGTATCAGGATCCTGAGGCCCATCTGGCCTCCCCCAAGTTCTGAAGTTCTCTCTCCTTCCCTCGTGGTGTGATTTGTGGCTAAGTAACTACTTGCTGTTACTGGTTCAGTAGGTGCTCCTGGCTTTATGTGCTTTCCTCTCTCAGGTACCAGTGTGATATTCTTAGAAGATGGGAGAAGCACAGTTAGATTTTGGTTCACATAGTCTGTGATACTTTGTTATGGCAGCCCCAACAAACTAACAAATTCATCTTACAGCTATATTTTAAAAGTATGAGATATTAGCCAGGTGTGGTGGCATATGCCTGTAATCCCAGCTACTCAGGAGGCTGAGGCACGAGAATCTCTTGAACCCAGGAGGCAAATGTTACAGTGAGCCAAGATCACGCCACTGAACTCCAACCTGGGCAACAGAGAGAGACTCTGTCTCTAATAAATAAATAAAATTTAAAAATTAAAAGTATGAAATATATTTCATCAGCATTTTAAGTATTAGTTGATATGTCAAAAACTGGGTTATACAGTCGTTTAGACTCTATAAATAAACTAATCATAAATATATTCAATAAGAAGGTATTTACTTAACAAAAGACTTAACATTAAACATTTGTTCAAATTCATCTACTCTTTTCATGAAAAATATTTCTTAAAACAAGGTTTTGTTAACTATGGCAGAGTAGTCATTAATTTCCAGCAAACCTGGCTGCTTCCCCTATTAGCACATGGGATTAAATTATCCCCTGTGAAGGGACTGGTGTTTTGGGACATGGGACATTGTCTTAACCCAGGCAGCTATAACACAGATACTGTAGACTGGGTAGCTTAGACCAGGGGTCCCCAGTCCTTGGGCCGTGGACTGCTACTGGTCCATGTCCTGTTAGGACCTGAGGTGCAGAGCAGGAGGTGAGCAGCACTCCAGTGAGCCCTGCCTCCTGCCAGATCAGCAGCGGAATCAGATTCTCACAGGAGCGCAAACCCTGCTGTGAACTGTCATGTGAGGGATCGAGCTTGTGTGCTCCTTATGAGAATTTAATGCCTCCCACCACTGGTCCGTGGACAAATTGTCTTCCACAAAATGAGTCTCTGGTGTCAAAAAGGTTGGGGACCGCTGGCTTAGACAACAGAAATTTTGTTGTTTAATTTTTTCACAGTTCTAGAGGCTGGACAGTCCAAGATCAAGGTGCCTGCATCTGGCATCTAGTGTGGGCCCTATTCCTGGTTTGCAGGTGGGTGTCTTCTTGCTGTGTCCTCACTTGGCAGAGAGAAAAGAGAGAGCAAGCTCTTGTGTCTTTTTATAAGGGCACTAATACCATTCATGAGCCTGCCACCCTCATAACCTAGTCACCTCCCAAAGGCCCTGCCTCCTAATACCATCACATTGGAGGTTAGGATTTCAACATAGGAATTTGGGGAGGCCACAAACATTCAGTACGTAACAAGTGCCTATAATAGAAATTCCTCTCACACTCTTTGAGTGCACACCACGCAGTGTGCTAGATGTCACTCCCAAATGTCATTCCCTGAATTCTCACAACAGGCCTAGGAGATGGGCAGGTATCCCATGGCACATACAAGAATATCAGAACTCAAAGTGATTAAATAACCGTCTGCAGTTACAGAGCTAATCATTAGGGAGAATGTTCCCTAGTTCTGATAGGCCAGGTGTAGATCCCAGCTCTGCTGCATCCCGGCAATGTGACCTCGGCAGGCAGCTCAACTTCTCTTTATCTCAGTTTCTTCATTTGTAAAGTGGAGACATGGTACTACGCACATCATGGGGTTGTTGGACAGATTAAATGAGATAATATATCTTCTTGGCACAAAGCCTGGCACATATAAAGTCCTCTAATATTAGCTATTATTACTGCTTTAAGAAATATGGTAAGTAAAAATAATATCAGACACTCTATAGCAGTGTTTACAAAGAGCTTTCTGTTTTGTCTGATGAGGAAACTGAGGCTGAGAGAAGTTAAATAACTCAATTGGGGCCCCCCAGCCAGTAAGCTGTGGGAAGGGGACTCAACCCAGCCTTTTGACTCCCAGCAGGGCAGAGCTGCAAAATTCTGACAGCCACTCCACTAGTCAGTGTCCTTGAAATAATCAAAGCTCCTATCTCAGCTTAAAAGTCATGCCTGTGTGTGTGTGAATTTACTGTGGAGGAGGGAAACGGCTCAGACTCTTATCCTGTTGTGTAAAGTGCTTCTTGCTTTACATCTCTGCTAGTCAGGGTTCTCCAAAGAAACAGAAACAATAGGATGTGCATAGAGAGAGAGAGATTGGTTTTAAGGAACTGGCTCATGTGATGGAGGCTGGTCAGTCCAAAATTTACAGGGTGGGCTAGCAGCTAAAGACCCAGTAAAGAGCTAATGTTGCAGTTGAGGTCTGAAGGCTGTTTGCTAGCAGACTCCTTCCTGCTCAGGAGAGGCCAGCCTTCTGTTCCATTAAGGCCTTCAGATGATTGGTGAAGCTTATCAGATATCATGGAGGGCCATCTGCTTTACTGAAAGTCAACCAGTTTAAATGTCAATGTCATCTAAAAACACCCTCACCAGGAGCACCCACAATAATGTTTGACCAAATATCTGGACACTTTGGCCCAGCCAACTTGACGTGTAAAATTAACCATCACAACATCTTTGCCTAGCTCCATCAAGAATTGGCTGAGAGATCTTATGCAAGGTACTGACCTTAACTCCCACTCACCACATGCCCTGGAAAGACGAAAAAGCGCTGTAGGATAAGGTTGAGTCTTTGAACCCAACCCTCCCATCCTTTTTCTTTCAGAAGAAGAATGCTGTTAATGAAGCAATTCACTTTGTTTCATTTTCAGTCTATCCACTTGTGGTATCAGGCTGATAGGTGAACCTTTTTTTTTTTTTTAGTTTCCTCTTTTCTTTTGACATGGTGGTAATGTTTTACTTTTATATTAACTACAAGCTTGCATGTAACTAAAGGAACCAGGGAGGGAAGCTGTGTTTTTATCTTCTCTTTAATTATGGTACTTGTTTAAGATTAGCTAAGCCTGGCTCATTTTTTAAAAGTCAATTTTATCGAGGTAGAACTGCTGATTGCAAAAGTAGGTTTTAAAAACATTCCATATCTATATAGAAATGGTATAAAACTAAAAGTTAAATTCTGTGTAAACTGAAATAGCACCATCTTGAATGTCAGGGAAAGGACATACTTTATAAACTGGTCTTGATGGTGGTGTGCCTAAAGTGCAGGGGCAAAATTTAGCCTTCTTTCTTTTTTTTAGGCTAGTCAAGTGAAGCAGTGGAGTGGAGAAGGAATAAAGAAATCTGTAACTGGTTGTGATCAATTAGTTGTGAACACCACTGCACTCAGACCAGCCAAAAATTAGCCTCTTAAGTGTTAAAACTATAAAACAAAAAGCATGAGGCAGCAGATTTGTGAAAGTTTTAAAATTACCTCCATTAATTTAAATTTAAATACTTTAATTAAATTATTAGGGAAACCTGCCAAGGCCAGTAAGCAGAAATTCTCACCCAGTAACCAATGCAAGTAATAATTCTAATGGAATACTCAGCTGGCAAGATATCTGAAGTATGGCAACGGAAGGACTCTAATGAATAAACTAACTACCTTTTATTTATATGGCACTCTAAGGTTTTGAAAGGACTTTCATTGATATTAATCTTGTTTATTTCATCCTTACAACCACCTGATGCCATAGGACAGCCAGATCTCTTTCTCCCCATTGAGACTAAGAGAGGTCCGAGGTCATATAGCTGCAAAGTGGCAGGGAACAGACTGAGATCATCTTTCCTCTGCATTATCATCAGTCCAAGGTCTTTGTTGGGTAACTGAGACTCACATCTAGGGCCCAGGGGTGGGTGAAGGAGAATGATGGACAGAATCATTATAGAAGAGAATTATGGCCATTCTTGCAATTGACCCATCTCAAGAAAAATAGAGTTCATTCAAAATGGTATTGCCATTTTGAATTAGAGACTTTGGGTCATATAAATGTGCAGGCCTGCACATTTACTCCCCAGAATGAGACAACACAGAAGAAAAAAAAAGGAGAGAGGGAATGAGCACTTTAACAGAATTTAAATATTACTGCCTTTTTCACTCCCAAACGTTGAGGAATGGCAGTGGAGGAGGGTAAGGGAAAGAGTGCTGCTGGGGACATTTCTCTCCCCGAGAGGAGAGAGTCACACCGCCAGAGCTGTGAAAGATGAATCACATCTTTTACATCAGGACTTGGTACAGATTTCCTGGGAAACCTGTCACTGAGGATATAATAGAGATGACTGTTCTTTTGGGGAGATTAGCATTTTCTGGAGGGAATAGTATAAATCAATTTGGGGTTAAATGGCAAATTAAGATGAAAATTAAACGAGTGTAATATGGCTTTTGTGGGCTGTGTTCACCTCTCCAGGAAGTCGGCATGGCCAGATTATGTGAAAGAGAAAATGTCAGACTTGGTCGCAAAAGTGAAAAGGGGTGATATTTTTGATCTCACCTTCCTTGAGAGGAGGGGCTCTTTTTAAAATCGAGATGACACCTCTCAGTTTACAAGGCACTCCCCTGTGTATCATTTACGCTCTACCAAGCAGATGCATGGTTCCTGTTTTCTAGATGAGATAGCTCAAGGCCACAGCTAAAGGCACATACTGGGCCTGCAGCTCAAAGCCCATGTCCTCTCCACTCCATCACGAGGCCGACCCCCTCAGTCTCTAGATGGGGGCAGAGTGGCTGATGCAATGACTTATTGGCTCCTTGTTATAAAGGTAACCAACCATATTGTTCTGCCCAGACATGGGAGAGTCCTGGTCAAACTACGACAGTTGGTCACCCTACTCCTATATTTTCATTAGTACTCGCAGGAGATTCTCCAAGAACCACACTGAATGCTAAGACATTTTAGGACACAGCTATATATGCTTGGGATTTGCATATAGTTTCATTCTACCCAAACAGTATTTGCCAGCATTTTAAAATTTACTCTTAGCCTCCTAAGATTGCTATTTTGATTTCTTTTTCTTCTTCACTTGTTTATAGTTTTTCGTTGTTATTGTCTCAGATCACCAAAAAGTGGACAGGGAAGAGGAGTGGAAGCAAGGAAAAATAAGGAAAGAAATACACTGGATCCCATTGTTTACAATGTGGTCTTGGCTGCAGTGTGTTGAGGACCAGTCTATAGCAGGAATTCCCAAACTTGAACATGGTGGTAGGGAGCCTCTAAGACAGCTCCCAGGATTCCCGCCTCTTGCCATTCATGCTCTTGGGTAATTCTCTTCCCTCTTCCCTTGAGTAGATTTGTCTTGAGGGCTCACTTTTTGTGTTTGTGCTTCACCTCCACCCCTCACTTCTCTCTTTCTCTCCCTTTCTCCTCTTCCCTTTCTCCCTCCCTCCATCTCCTTTCTAACCCTGGGAAAGGCCAGATGCCGTGCTGTGAGCAGCCCTATAGACAGGTCCCTGTGGTGAGGAACTGGTGTTTCCAGGACCCAAGGCCTGCTGAGGGCCAGTTAGGTGAGCTTGGAAGCAGACTCCCTAGCGCCAGCAAAGGCTTGAGATGACAAACATCTTGACTGCAGCGCCATGAAAGACCACAAGCCAGGATCATAATGCCAAGTCAGTCCCAAAGTCCTCACCCATGTAAACTACAAGATGATAAATATTGGTGGTTTTCAGCCTTGATTTTTAGGGTAATTTGTTCAGAAGCAATAGATAACTAATACAAATGTATATCAGAACCACTTAGATAACAACTTAATAAAATGTGTATTCTGGGTCGCACCCCCAGAGATATTAGTCAACAGATGTGGCCTGAGATCTTTGCCTTTTCACCAGGAATCCCAGGAGAATCTGAACTGAACAAACTTCTGCTTGAGAGCGCATAGAATTAACTCTCACCTGGGAAGGCCGGACCGTAGGGAAGACTACGAGGAAGGGCGAATTGCCAGATGAAAACAAGATGCCCAGTTATATTTAAATTTCAGATAAGTAACAAATAATGTTTTAGTCTTAAGTATACCCAATACAGTATGTGGGACATATTTACATAGAAACAGGATTTGCTGATTATCTGAAATTCAGATGTAACTGAGTGTTCCATATTTCTGTTTGCTAAATACCATCCAGAGGTCCCACAGGAAGTGAAGGCCCAATGGGAAGTAAAGTGGTGCCTCCTTTTCCTGGATGGCAGGATTTTTCTCCTTAAGGACATGGAGGCCTAGGCTCTTCCTTCCTGTGGGGAGGTGGCCTCCAATGGCCTCGGAAGTCTTGGTGTCCTTCTCCCCGAGGGGCTACAGGTTGCTCAGGATGGTCCTGCCCCTCCCACTCCAAAGACTCGCACCAGACTGAGTCACTCCTGGATGTTCTGGTGGGAGGGTTTTGGGGAGTCCCCCACACAGCCCCACCTCACCTCCAAGAGGCTGGAGGCCCCACAGGTGGGTACAGTGTTGGTGGCCAGCCCCTTGGTGGCCATGGCTGGTGGGTGGGCGAGGAAACTGGTCCCGTTGGTGGACCTCATGCCTGGTGGGCGCCGCCCACGGCACTGGGAACTTCCTTGCTCCTTTTGGTGCTGTTGGCACAGCCTCTCCAGAGCAGCAAATGAATGCCAGTCTCCTCCCACACCCCTCCAGGAACGCAGACCAACACAGCTGCTCTATTAAATGTGTGCACTTCTTATTCTGAGTATGTCTGAGTCTCTGATGAGCTCTATTTATTGCAGCCCTCAGCCCCGTAAAGAGGAGGATGGTTCCAAAGAGCCCTGAATGCGGGTGGTTTTATGAAATCAGCCTCTCACTTCTTTGTATATACTTTCTTGTCACAGGAACAGCCTTAATTTTGATGTTTATTTTGAACTATGAAATATAAGATGAATGAGAGTATGAGTGTATGTATGAGCGTGTGTGTATGAGTGAGAGAGAGAAAGACAGAGAGAGAGATTGGCTGGATAGACTGAAATGCTTAAGGCAGGGATGGAAGATGAAGACTGAGAAAATGTGTGGCTGTGGTAGAATCAGAAACTTTAATATGTGCTTTGAAAGCAGACCTGAAAGTGAGGTGACATCACTCTGCTGTGGTTCGGCCTCACTCAGCAGCCTGATGCAAGCCAAACACCCACAAGAGGGGAACTCCACTCAGTCACTCTCCTGAGAGAAACTCTGGAGGTGTCTGACCTTTTGAGAGCAAGGAGGAGGTTTGGAATCAAGTGTACAGAAGCTCTGTTTGTCCTGGAGGCTCTTAAAGGCTCCAGGAGAACACTCTGGGTGCTGCTTTATATGAATAAAACCAGCATGGCTAAAAAAAATATTCAAAAAGTAGAATCCAAGGATGATGGTGCCACTGCACATCTTGCACGTCAGGAAGAATCCCACGTTCCTGGGCCCCCACCCCTGGTGTAGCTGACTTGGAAAGCTGAAGAAGACCATGAAGCTAGATTTACAGGATGTTACAGAGCCAGAAAGTACTTTAATAATCTAGGCTAGGGCCCAGTGCAGTGGCTCCTGCCTGTAATCCCAGCACTTTTAGGGGCCAAGGCGGGAGGATTGCTTGAGCCCAGGAATTCAAGACCAGCCTGGACAACATAGCGAGCTTCTGTCTCTACAAAAAGTAAAAAATTAGCAGGGCATGGTGGTGCAGGCCTGTAGTTACAGTACTCAGGAAGCTAAGGCAGGAGGATCGCTTGAGCTCAGGAGATCAAGGCTGCAGTGAGCACTCCAGCCTGGGCAACAGAGCGAGACCCTATCTCCAACAAACAAACACAAAAAATCCAGGCCAGGTTCCTGTCTAACAAAGAAGAAGCAAGGCTCCCACTTTGGCCTTCAGTTTGACTTCTCTGGGCATCTGAAAAATTAGTAGCAACCTCACAGATTTATTGTGAAGATTAAGTGCAATGATGTATATAAAGCCCTTGGCACTTTGCACCCAGTAAGTGGGAGCTGTTCTTATTTCACGGGTTCTGTGTGCTTGAGTGCGTGGTGGCAAGGTTGGGGTGGGCGGGGGGAGCTGTTTCAGCATCGTACAAAAAAGAGTTCAGCTTCCTGAGACAGAGTTCTTATATATTTAGAGTCTTTTTAATTGGAAAGGACAAAATAGGCCATTTAATTGAATCCCTTTGTTTTAGAGCTGATGAAACTGAGCTCCAGACAAGTGAGGGCCTGCTCTGGATCCCACGACGGCCTCCTGTTCGGGAATCCTGTATCATGCCTACACAGTAGGGAAACTGCTGTGCTTTTAGCCTAGAAACTCCGCTGCGAGTCATTTACGCAGCAGCAGATGGGAGTTCTAGCACACTAGACCAAGTGCTTGGTTGGATCTTTTCAGAGACCACCGGCGCCATCATGATGGGCCCCTGAACTTTTGTTAATGAATGAAAGTGCTACGTAGAATTACATACAAAGGCAAGTCTGGATTTGAAATTAATGACCGTGAGATTCAGAAATGATTTTGAGATAAAATGAATAGTTCAAGAAAATTTGCATTGCAGTAAACAACATTGCTTAGGAAAACTCCTCTGTAGAATTTCAGAGACAAAGATCATGTCTGTTGTTTTAATTCATAGCCGCAGGGGGCTTGGAGAGAGGAGGAAGAGTGAGAGTTCTGAAGCTCTTTTTTTTTTTTCTTTGAGACAGAGTCTCGCTCTGTTACCCAGGCTGGAGTGCAGTGGTGTGATCTCAGCTCACTGCAACCTCCGCCTCCCAGGTTCAAGCGATTCTCCTGCCTCAGCCTCCTAAGTACCTGGGACTACAGATATGTGTCACCACACCCAGCTAATATTTGTATTTTTAGTAGAGACAAGGTTTCACCATGTTGGCCAGGATGGTCTTGATCTCCTGACCTCGTGATCTGCCTGCCTCTGCCTCCCAAAGTGCTGGGATTACAGGCATGAGCCACAGCTGTGCAGAAATAGGACTGTTTTCTCTTTCTGAAATAGACTAGCTTTTAAATATATAGCAATGTCTAACATTGGTCAAACACTTGGTATGTATTTTACTTACTTGTTTAATCTTCACAACAACCTTAGGAGATAGGTGCTAGACTTATCCCATTTACAGATAAGAACACTGAGACCAAAGAGTAGCTTATTCATGTTCAAATAGCTAGTAAACAGCAGCATCGGGACCAAATCTCTGATTCTGGCTTCAGAGCCATTCTCTACCCTTTTGAGAGAGTCCAGGTACCAAACCTATGAGACTAAGAACTATGAAACATTCCCTGTGCACGTGTGCATTTCATCACATCACTATCCCAAGGTTAAGTGTATGCAGCTGAATCCTCTTAGTGTCTAACACCCTAGTCTGCCCTACCATACTGTTGGTCTGGAAATTCTGCAGAAACTATGGGTGGGATCTTTTATTTTCTAATCTCCAATGCTCAGCCCTTACTTTATGGCTGCTGGAAGAAAAGCCAGAACTAGCTCTGCTCTTTAGTCCATAAATAGCATAAGGAGCCAGCACCAGGCTTAGTATTAATAGTTTTTTGTTGTTGTTGTTTGTTTTTGAGACAGAGTCTCACTCTTTCGCCCAGAGCTGGAGTGCAATGGAGCCATCTCGGCTCACTGCGACCTCTGCCTCCCGGGTTCAAGCAATTCTCCTGCCTTAGCATCCCAAGGAGCTGGGATTACAGGTACCTGCCACCACGCAGGGCTAGTTTTTTTTTTTTTTTTTTTCTTTTTTTTTTTTTTGTATTTTTAGTAGAGACAGGGTTTTGCCATGTTGGCCAGGCTGGGCTTGAACTCCTGACCTCAGGTGATCTGCCTGCCTCAGGTGATCCACCGCACCTGGCCTGGATGTATACGAATTTATCATATATTAAAGAATATTTCAGGCCAGGTGTGGTGGCTCACGCTTGTAATTCCAGCACTACAGGAGGCTGAGGCAGGAGGATCACTTGAGGTCAGGAGCTCAAGACCAGCCTGGCCAACATGGTGAAACCCCGTCTGTACTAAAAATATAAAAATTACCCGGGTGTGGTGGCAGGTGCCCGTAATCCTAATTATTTGAGAGGCTGCAGCAGGATAATTGCTTGAACCCAGGATGCGGAAGTTGCAGTTAGCAGAGATCACGCCACTGCAGTCCAGCCTGGGCGACAGAGCAAGACTCCATCTCAAAAGAAAAAAAAAGAATATTTCTATTGTGTCTCATCTTACAGATAATGCTGAAATAAATATTAACACACGTGTGTTTTTGTCTTGGATTGGTTTCGTTATTATTTATGAAAAAAATCCTAGAAGTGGAATTGTTAGGTCAAAGAATATTTGTATTCTAAATTTTAATTGATGTTTGCATATGCCACAAAGAGGTTGCACCAATTTGCTCTCAGTGAGAAGGAATTTTTTCTTCTTTTTTCATTATATTTTTATTATACTTTAAGTTCTAGGGTACATGTGCACAATGTGCAGATTTGTTACATATGTATACATGTGCCATGTTGGTGTGCTGTACCCATTAACTCGTCATTTACATTAGGTATATCTCCTAATGCTATCCCTCCCCCCTCCCCCCGCCCCACAACAGGCCCCGGTGTGTGATGTTCCCCTTCCTGTGTCCAAGTGTTCTCATTGTTCAATTCCCACCTATGAGTGAGAACATGCAGTGTTTGGTTTTTTGTCCTTGCCATAGTTTGCGGAGAATGATGGTTTCCAACTTCATCCATGTCCCTACAAAGGACATGAACTCATCATTTTTTATGGCTGCATAGTATTCCATGGTGCATATGTGCTACATTTTCTTAATCCAGTCTATCATTGTTGGACATTTGGGTTGGTTCCAAGTCTTTGCTATTGTGAATAGTGCTGCAATAAACATATGTGTGCATGTGTCTTTATAGCAGCATGATTTATAATCCTTTGGGTATATACCCAGTAATGGGATGGCTGGGTCAAATGGTATTTCTAGTTCTAGATCCCTGAGGAATCACCACACTGTCTTCCACAATGGTTGAACTAGTTTACAGTCCCACCAACAGTGTAAAAGTGTTCCTATTTCTCCACATCCTCTCCAGCACCTGTTGTTTCCTGACTTTTTAATGATTGCCATTCTAACTGGTGTGAGATGGTATCTCATTGTGGTTTTGATTTGCATTTCTCTGATGGCCAGTGATGATGAGCATTTTTTCATGTGTCTGTTGGCTGCATAAATGTCTTCTTTTGAGAAGTGTCTGTTCATATCCTTTGCCCACTTGTTGATGGGGTTGCTTGTTTTTTTCTTGTAAATTTGTTTGAGTTCTTTGTAGATTCTGGATATTAGCCCTTTGTCAGATGAGTAGATTGCAAAAAGTTTCTCCCATTCTGTAGGTTGCCTGTTCACTCTGATGGTAGTTTCTTTTGCTGTGCAGAAGCTCTTTAGTTTAATTAGATCCCATTTGTCAATTTTGGCTTTTGTTGCCATTGCTTTTGATGTTTTAGACATGAAGCCTTTGCCCATGCCTATGTCCTGAATGGTAGTGCCTAGGTTTCCTTCTAGGGTTTTTATGGTTTTAGGTCTAACATTTAAGTCTTTAATCCATCTTGAATTAATTTTTGTATAAGGTGTAAGGAAGGGATCCAGTTTCAGCTTTCTACATAAGGCTAGCCAGTTTTCCCAGCACCATTTATTAAATAGGGAATCCTTTCCCCATTGCTTGTTTTTGTCAGGTTTGTCAAAGATCAGATGGTTGTAGATGTGTAGTATTATTTCTAAGGGCTCTGTTCTGTTCCATTGATCTGTATCTCTCTTTTGGTACCAGTACCATGCTGTTTTGGTTACTGTAGCCTTGTAGTATAGTTTGAAGTCAGGTAGCATGATGCCTCCAGCTTTGTTCTTTGGCTTAGGATTGACTTGGCAATGTGGGCTCTTTTTTGGTTCCATATGAACTTTAAAGTAGTTTTTTCCAATTCTGTGAAAAAAGTCATTGGTAGCTTGATGGGGCTGGCATTGAATCTATAAATTACCTTGGGCAGTATGACCATTTTCACGATATTGATTCTTCCTACCCATGAGCATGGAATGTTCTTCCATTTGTTTGTATCCTCTTTTATTTCATGGAGCAGTGGTTTGTAGTTCTCCTTGAAGAGGTCCTTCACATCCCTTATAAGTTGGATTCCTAGGTATTTTATTCTCTTTGAAGCAATTGTGAATGGGAGTTCACTCATGATTTGGCTCTCTGTTTGTCTGTTATTGATGTATAAGAATGCTTCTGATTTTTGCACATTGATTTTGTATCCTGAGACTTTGCTGAAGTTGCTTATCAGCTTAAGGAGATTTTGGGCTGAGACAATGGGGTTTTCTAGATATACAATCATGTCATCTGCAAACAGGGACAATTTGACTTCCTCTTTTCCTAATTCAATACCCTTTATTTCTTTCTCTTGTCTGATTGGCTTGGCCAGAACTTCCAACACTATGTTGAACAGGAGTGGTAAGAGAGGGCATCCCTGTCTTGTGCCAGTTTTCAAAGGGAATGCTTCCAGTTTTTGCCCATTCAGTATGATATCGGCTGTGGGTTTGTCATAAATAGCTCTTATTATTTTGAGATACGTCCCATCAATACCTAATTTATTGAGAGTTTTTAGCATGAAGGGCTGTTGAATTTTGTCAAAGGCCTTTTCTGCATCTATTGAGATAATCATGTGGTTTTTGTCTTTGGTTCTGTTTATATGCTGGATTACGTTTATTGATTTGCATATGTTGAACCAGTCTTGCATTCCAGGGATGAAGCCCACTTGATCATGGTGGATAAGCTTTTTGATGTGCTGCTGGATTTGGTTTGCCAGTATTTTATTGAGGATTTTTGCATCGATGTTCATCAGGGATATTGGTCTAAAATTCTCTTTTTTTGTTGTGTCTCTGCCAGGCTTTGGTATCTGGATGATGCTGGCCTCATAAAATGAGTTAGGGAGGATTCCCTCTTTTTCTATTGACTGGAATAGTTTCAGAAGGAATGGTACCAGCTCCTCCCTGTACCTCTGGTAGAATTCTGCTGTGAATCCGTCTGATCCTGGACTTTTTTTGGTTGGTAAGCTATTAATTATTGCCTCAATTTCAGAGCCTATTATTGGTCTATTCAGAGATTCAACTTCTTCCTGGTTTAGTCTTGGGAAGGTGTATGTGTCGAGGAATTTATCCATTTCTTCTAGATTTTCTAGTTTATTTGCATAGAGGTGTTTATAGTATTCTCTGATGGTAGTTTTTATTTCTGTGGGATCAGTGGTGATATCCCCTTTATCATTTTTTATTGTGTCTATTTGATTCTTCTCTCTTTTCCTCTTTATTAGTCTTGCTAGCAGTCTATCAATTTTGTTGATCTTTTCAAAAAATCAGCTCCTGGATTCAATGATTTTTTGAAGGGCTTTTTGTGTCTCTATTTCCTTCAGTTCTGCTCTGATCTTAGTTATTTCTTGCCTTCTGCTAGCTTTTGAATATGTTTGCTCTTGCTTTTCTAGTTCTTTTAATTGTGATGTTAGGGTGCTAATTTTGGATCTTTCCTGCTTTCTCTTGTGGGCATTTAGTGCTATAAATTTCCCTCTACACACTGCTTTAAATGTGTCCCAGAGATTCTGGTACGTTGTGTCTTTGTTCTCGTTGGTTTCAAAGAACATCTTCATTTCTGCCTTCATTTCGTTATGTACCCAGTAGTCATTCAGGAGCAGGTTGTTCAGTTTCCATGTAGTTGAGCAGTTTTGGGTGAGTTTCTTAATCCTGAGTTCTAGTTTGATTGCACTGTGGTCTGAGAGACAGTTTGTTATAATTTCTGTTCTTTTACATTTGCTGAGGAGTGCTTTACTTCCAACTATGTGGTCAATTTTGGAATAAGTGTGATGTGGTGCTGAGAAGAATGTATATTCTGTTGATTTGGGGTGGAGAGTTCTGTAGATGTCTGTTAGGTCTGCTTGGTGTAGAGCTGAGTTCAATTCCTGGATATCCTTGTTAGCCTTCTGTCTCATTGATCTGTCTCATACTGACAGTGGGGTGTTAAAGTCTCCCATTATTATTGTGTGGGAGTCTGAGTCTCTTTATATGTCTCTAAGGACTTGCTTTATGAATCTGGGTGCTCCTGTATTGGGTGCATATATATTTAGAATAGTTAGCTCTTCTTGATGAATTGATCCCTTTACCATTATGTAATGGCCTTCTTTGTCTCTTTTGATCTTTGTTGGTTTAAAGTCTGTTTTATCAGAGACTAGGATTGCAACCCCTGCCTTTTTTTGTTTTCCATTTGCTTGGTAGATCTTCCTCCATCCCTTTATTTTGAGCCTATGTGTGTCTCTGCACGTGAGATGGGTTTCCTGAATGTAGCACACTAATGGGTCTTGAGTCTTTATCCAATTTGCCAGTCTGTGTCTTTTAATTGGAGCATTTAGCCCATTTAAATTTAAAGTTAATATTGTTATATGTGAATTTGATCCTGTCATTATGATGTTAGCTGGTTATTTTGCTCGTTAGTTGATGCAGTTTCTTCCTAGCATCGATGGTCTTTAAAACTTGGCATGTTTTTGCAGTGGCTGGTACCAGTTGTTCCTCCGTGTTTAGTGCTTCCTTCAGGAGCTCTTGTAGGGCAGGCCTGGTGGTGACAAAATCTCTCAGCGTTTGTTTGTCTGTAAAGTATTTTATTTCTCCTTCACTTATGAAGCTTAGTTTGGCGGGGTATGAAATTCTGGGTTGAAAATTCTTTCCTTCAAGAATGTTGAATATTGGCCCCCACTCTCTTCTGGCTTGTAGAGTTTCTGCCAAAAGATCAGCTGTTAGTCTGATGGGCTTCCCTTTGTGGGTAACCCGACCTTTCTCTCTGGCTGCCCTTAACATTTTTTCCTTCATTTCAACTTTGGTGAATCTGACAATTATGTGTCTCGGAGTTGCTCTCCTCAAGGAGTATCTTTGTGGCATTCTCTGTATTCCCTGAATTTGAATGTTGGCCTGCCTTGCTAGGTTGGGGAAGCTCTCGTGGATAATATCCTGCAGAGTGCTTTCCAACTTGGTTTCATTCTCCCCATCACTTTCAGGTACACCAATCAGACATAGATTTGGTCTTTTCACATAGTCCTATGTTTCTTGGAGGCTTTGTTTGTTTCTTTTTATTCGTTTTTCTCTAAACTTCTCTTCTCGCTTCATTTCATTCATTTGATCTTCAATCACTGATACCCTTTCTTCCAGTTGATCAAATCGGCTACTGAAGCTTGTGCATTCATCACGTAGTTCTCGTGCCATGGTTTTCAGCTCCATCAGTCATTTAAGGCCTTCTCTACATTGGTTATTCTAGTTAGCCATTCGTCTAATCTTTTTTCAAGGTTTTTAACTTCTTTGCGATGGGTTCGAACTTCCTCCTTTAACTCAGAGAAGTTTGATCGTCTGAAGCCTTCTCTCAACTCGTCAAAGTCATTCTCCATCCAGCTTTGTTCTGTTGCTGGTGAGGAGCTGTGTTCCTTTGGAGGAGGAGAGGTGCTCTGATTTTTGGAATTTTCAGTTTTTCTGCTCTGTTTTTTCCCCATCTTGGTGGTTTTATCTACTTTTGGTCTTTGATGATGGTGACGTACAGATGGATTTTGGTGTGGATGTCCTTTCTGTTTGTTAGTTTTCCTTCTAACAGTCAGGACCCTCAGCTGCAGGTCTGTTGGAGTTTGCTGGAGGTCCACTCCAGACCCCGTTTGCCTGGGTATCAGCAGCGGAGGCTGCAGAACAGCGAATATTGCTGAATAGCAAATGTTGCTGTCTGATCATTCCTCTGGAAGTTTCATCTCAGAGGGGTACCCGGCTGTGTAAGGTGTCAGTCTGCCCCTCCTTGGGGGTGCCTCCCACTTAGGCTACTCAGGGGTCAGGGACCCACTTGAGGAGGCAGTCTATCCTTTCTTGGATCTCAAACTCCGTGCTGGGAGAACCACTACTCTCTTCAAAGCTCAGCTGGAAATGCAGAAATCACCCGTCTTCTGCGTCTCTCATGCTGGGAGCTGTAGACTGGAGCTGTTCCTATTTGGCCATCTTGGAACCACCCCCGCCCCCCACCCCGCCCCACCACTGAGAAGAAATTTTCAATACTGAGTCTAACCATCCTTTTTATCTAACTAGGGTTTTATATAACTAACATACAGCTTTGCTGTGTGCTATGACAGGTAAATCAGATGATAAATATATTAAAGAAATGGACACATTTGTCAAAATGTTTTGAATTGCTTAATGGGAAAGAGTGTGAGAGCCTGATGAATCTCTGGCAATGACACTCTTGTGGCAGAGAAGAATCAGGTGTGGTTTTCATGTCTGGTAACTTGCAAATGGTCACTTGTGCAAGATATTTACCATATTTCACTGGGACCTCCTAACATCATCCTCTTTTGATCTAAACCCAGGTTGGCAAAGAAAATGCGTATGATATGAACTTGTACACCTCCCTGAATGCTACATCAGAGAAGCATATAGAATTCAACTCTATAAAATCCACCTTCCCCTCTGAAATGTACATCTCAAGATGTGTGTTCCTGAATCAGGTTAGTCTAAACTTACTTGACTTTCTTCATCGAAGCCACCTGAGAATTCAGTAATTCCTTTGCATTTGTGGCTTTTAAAGATTCCCACCTCAGCTGGAGGGTTTAGTGTGTAGATCATTAACACCTGAGACTTTTGGGCCCCACCTGAAGTTGTACAGTGGTAGAGAAACACAACTGGCTGCAAACGTATCAGCCTGAGCTTTTAGATTAAAGCTGTTAGCCACAGCAAGCTTGTAGATTAGCTATGAACTCCATGTGAGTTCTGTCCTCATCCATCATTACCAAGGATGGTAAAAAGTCAACTATCTTATAAACCTAGCCTGTATCTGGTATGACTTTACTGCTCCCCATCCTAACAAGGCACAGACGAGTAGGTGACACCTAGCCTAATGAAAAATCATTTTTAGATGCTACAGAATAAATTTCCTGCTGAGTTAGGCCCAGATCATTCTATTAACAAAATGTGCTGAAATATGAAAAAGTATACAGAAGCAGGGCACAGGCAAATTTGAGCAGAAAAGAGTAGACAAAGAGACTAGCAGGCAAGCTGTTATAGCAATTCAGGAAGAAGATGGTGAAGGCCTAGACTAAGGTAGTCCTAGCAAAAGCAGAAGGGAAGTAGCCAATCTGAAGAGCCAGGCACGGTGGCTCACGCCTGTAATCCCAGTACTTTGGGAGGCTGAGGCAGGTGGATCACTTGAGGTCAGGAGTTCAAGACCAGTCTGGCTAACATGGTGAAACCCTGACTCAACTAAAAATACAAAAAAAATTAAAAAATGAGTAGCCGGGCATGGTGGTGCACACCTGTAATCCCAGCTACTCGAGAGGCTGAGAGGCAGGAGAATCACTTGAACCTGGGAGGCAGAGGTTTTAGTGAGCCAAGATTGCGCCACTGGACTCCAGCCTGGGCAACAGAGTGAGTGAGACTCCGTCTCAAAACAAAAAAGAGAAGTAGCAAATTTGGGAGCCACCAAAGGAAGGCTAAATCAGGATGAAGGTAAGAGTGTAGTGCAAAGAGCTCAGGCTATATTCTGACCTCTACCTCACAGCCGAGTGACCTCAAGGCCCTGAATCATTCATTCTGAGCCTCTGTTTTTCCACCTGCAAAATTAGGAGAGGGTGGGCCCTAAATCCATTGAGTGTCCTTAGAAGAGATAGGAGAGGGAAATTTGAGACATACGGTCATGTGACGATGGAGGCAGAGATTGGGGTGATGGGTCCATAAGCCAGGGGACACAAGGGTTGCCAGCAGCCACTGGAGGCTGGAGAGAGGCATGGCAGGGACTCCCCCTCTGAGCCTTCAGAAGGAACCAACCCTGCCGACACCTTGATTTCAGACTTCTGTCCTCCAGAGCAGGGAAAGGATACACTTCTGTTGTTTTAAGGCACTGAGTTTGTGGTAATTTGTCACAGAAGCCCTAGGAAATGAACACACCATCAAGCTGGGAAGCCTTGGCAGTCCGGGGTCACCATGGCTGTTCACCCACGCCCGTCTGTCCTCAGGGACCGTGTTCTCCTGGAGGCATCCACGCTGGCTTTGGAAGCTCGTGGTATAGTTACTCAGGGGCATCATCATGTTTCGATAATGCTGCTCTCCTTCTCAGAAGCTAGAGTGAGTTCCAGTTGATTCCAAATTACATTTAAACACTTTCTCATTTGCCTCAAGGTTTTTTTCTTGGGGAAAAGGCCTGAACACTCTCGTTCCCTGGGGCCATTAAATTTCGCTTGTTTTATAATCAACATAGCAGTTATGTGATAGTTGACAAAGCAAATCACGGCACACGATCTGTCTCTAGCTGTTGCTTAGAACAGTGAATCTCAAACTGGGCACACCAGAACCATGTAGAAGGTTTGTTAAAATACTGGCTCCCTTCCCTCCACCCCTGCCCTCCTGCCCTGTTTCTGATTCAGTAGGCCATGGATTTCTCATTTCTAACAAGCTCTCACATGGTGGGTGGTGTCATTGATACTGGCCCCTGCTACACTCAAAACCAGAAAGAGTCTCAAACTTTATGGCACATTAGGATTACATAGGGAGCTCCCAAACATCCCATGCCAACGTTGCACCCCATGCCTATTCAATCAGAATCTCTGAGGGCGAAACTTAGGCATCAGTCATTTTTAAAACTCCTCAGATTTTGTTTTGTTTTGTTTTGTTTTTTTGGGGTGGACGGGGACAGGGTCTCACTCTGTTGCCCAGGCTGGAGTGCAGTGGCACAATCTTGGCTCGCTGCAGCCTTGACCTCCTGGGCTCAAGCGATCCTCCCACCTCAGTCTCCAAGTAGCTAGAACTACAGGCTTGCACTACCACGTCCAGCTAATTTTATTTTATTCTATTTTTGTAGAGATGAGGTCTCACTATGCTGCCCAGGCTTGTCTTAAACTCCTGGGCTCAAGTGGTTCTCCCATCTCGGTCTCTCAAAGTGTTGAAATGATGGGCATGAGCCACGGTGCCCGGCCATCAAATGATTTCAATAGCCGATCAAACAAAAACAAAAACAAAAACAAAAAACAGTGGCTTAGTGGCCCTCCCTTCCTCCTCTCAGCCAGTCCCAGAGAAGCTGGAGGGCTGGGAGATGTCCTGGTTAGGCTTGGGGCCCATCCCTCAAATCCAGGATTGGGGTCCAGCCTTGGAGTGGGGAAAGAAGACAGAAACCAGGATTCCAAGGAGACAGCACCTTCCTGTGGCCACTGCCTACAGGTTCAATCTGGGGGGCCCAGCAAGAGAGGGATGCTAGAGCTTGGTCCAACGGCCTGGGTGCAACTCTCCCTGCTTTATGATTCTGATGTCTGTGGCTTCACTCCTCTTTGTTCTCCTTTCCTTATCTATAAAATGGGGATAATAAAAATGCCTATCACAAAGCAAAGCTCTAAAAGATTAGAGAAAGAAATGTACTTAAAGTACCTTGCCCAGGTGGTTTAAAAGGGAGAGCTCAGCAAATGCTAATTTCCCTTTCTCGCCTGCCCTCCATGTGTTTTCTCCTCCATTCTGAACTGAGCGGAAGAAAGACAGACAGGCCCACTCATCCTTTGCTTCTAGTTTCACAGCCAGAGTTTGGGGCCTGACATCTTAGTCTCACTATTTTTCCTATTAAAAGAGATCTTTAGGACTACCATTTTTTGGTTTGTTTATTATTCCGAGATTCCTTTAAAATACACATATGTATCCCTCCTTTGTAAGTGGAAGTGTACTTTATACCTTTTTCTCCAGTTTGCTTTTTTTCACCAATCTTTTTTTTTCTTTTTTCTTTTTTTGAGATGGAGTTTTGCTCTTATTGCCCAGGCTGGAGTGCAATGGGGCAACTTGGCTCACTGTAACCTGCACCTCCTGGGTTCAAGCGATTCTCCTGCCTCAGCCTCCTGAGTAGCTGGGATTACAGGTGCCCGCCACCACGCCTGGCTAATTTTTGTGTTTTTAGTAGAGAGGGGGTTTCGCCATGTTGGTCAGGCTGGTCTCGAACTCCTGACCTCAGGTGATTCACCTGCTTCAGTTCCCCAAAGTGCTGGGATTACAGGTGTGAGCCACCGTGCCCGGCTTTTTCACCAATCTTGAGAGCTTGTTTGGAGGTTCTGGCAGGGGAGCACAGCTACTCATATACCTTTGACCAAAGAAGGACTAGTCCTCCTCTATCAGGGATGGTTGTCCTCTTTGACCGAGAGCACAGCTTCAGGAGGGAGGCACATAGAGCAGTGAGGGAGGAAGGGGACACCTGCCTAGCCAGCCAGATGAGCTGAATCAACCCTGGCGATCAATGGAGCGACAGATGTCACAGCCAGATCACCCTGCATCCATTTTCACAAATCTTGACAATTACTCCATGGCATGTTATGAAAATATTATTTTTGCTCCTTTGGAGAGCTGCACAGCCTTCCATTATGTGTGTGGATAGGCCATAATTTATTCAACCAGTTCCCTACCTTGGGTTGCTGCCAGTCCTTTACTTATTACAACAGTGCAATGATCACGCTTGTGTATGTTTTTGTGTTTTTGCTAGCATGTCTTTGGGAAGGACTCCTGGGCAGTTACTGCTGCTGCCCCATCTCGGCAAATGCTCGGTAAGCCCCTCAGGCTCATTAAGAGACACTGAGTGCTAACCCTATCTTCCACAGCTTCTTTCCACAGTTGACCAGGCTTTGCCCACAGAGGCAGCAATAAGAAGGTGGCCTCTACCTCACTGTGGTCCTCCAGATCTCATCCCAGTGCATCTTGTTGGGAGCACCTAATGCCTAAGCAGAATTCTAGCTGCAGAGGAATCTGGAAACATAGTTTTTAGTGTCTCTGTCATACAGGAAGGCTCACAGTGGGTGGGAGTGCCAGGCACCACATCCAGCTCACCAACTTCATTCTTTTCCTTTACAAATGCGAACACTGAGTCATGGAAGGGTTTTATTTGCTCAAGATCACAGAACTGGTTCACGGCCAACAGCCCCAGCTTTTGCCCTTCACTGTCTATGCAGTTTGTCCCTGGTGAGTTAGACCTTTCATTGACCAAACACCTTAGTAAAACAGGAGCCACTCCATACACTGTGAGCTTTTTGTTTTCTCCATGTGACAAAACACACCCCTTCAAAGCCTCCCTTTGGATATATTATAATCATTGAGTAATGCTGTGAGCTGAACCCTGTCCTGCCTCCCCTTCCCCAATTCATATGTTGAGGTTCTAACCCCCGGTACCTCAGAGTGTGACCGTGTGGGGAAATGGGGTCTTTACAAAGGTAACCAAATTAGAATGAGGTCATCAGCGTGGGCCCTAATCCAATAGGACTGTTGTCCTTATAGGAAGAGGACACTGGAACACAAACAGTATGGAGGAAGATGATAAAAGGACACTGGAATAAGACGGTCATCTACAAACCTGGCAGAACCAGGGACAGGTCTGTCCCTCACAGCCCTCAGAAGAAACGGACCTTGCCAACACCTGGATCTCAGATTTCTAGCTTCTGAAACTAAAACATATATTTCCATTGTTTAAGCCACCCAGTTTGTGGTGCTTTGCTATGGGCCCCCTAGCAAACTAATACAGTAACTAAGATCTGGTAAGAAAAAAGAAACACGTATCCAGGAGACCAAAGTAGCTTCTTTTATAAATTGCTGCGTTCAGTGTTTCTGTCCACATTCATTTCTGCAGCTGCCTCCCCTCTTGATGTTCCTGGTGAGCAGACTCTGGTATCTTCCCCTAAGAGGGGCTCTCTTTCAGAAAATACTTCCTGCATCTCGCATAGTTCAGAAGCCTCTGGAGTGGTGAATTGGCTGCAGCTTCCAATGGTGATAGCATCACCAGCCCTCACAGAAAGGCAATCTGAGCACCTCAGAGCTTTTGCCTCGTTGGGCACCCAATGAGGATTGTCTCTCTCTTTTCAACCCTTCCTCTTGGGGAGCTGTGGCCATCTTACCCTAAATGTATTTTCCCCCATTTTCAGAGGAGGCAAATGTGGCATGCCAAATGCATTTTTAATGACTAAGATCTGCATTTAAACATATTTTCCATCTTTGCTGGGTCATTACGTCGTTAAATCCCTTAATATTTTAATGATTTTTATGCTCAAGCGATGCATAGGTTTGTTCAAGTTATTATTCTCTACACGCTCCATTGCTCATAAGATGCTCCAGCAAGAGCCCACCAAAGGCTCATTTAATACATGGCACTGTTCTCAATGTGTCCTTTCTCGGCAGCCCAGCCCTGGCACTGGCAATGGTCACAGCAGAGCATATCACACCAGGCTTTGGGTGTAAAGACAGAGAGTACAGTTCAAATGACCCGTGCAAATCCCTTCAGAAATTGCCGTGTTGGAGACCCTGACACTATTTCTCACTAAGCGTAGGACAGGCTCTCTCTCTGGTGCGGAAGCAGAGTGTTGTCTCTTCAGTAAAGCCCCAGGACAGGACTGGCCTCTGTCTAGGGGCCATGCTAGTATTATACAAAGGCTTGGTAGTGCTCACGTACGAGAATGAGGCAGGAACCAACATCTATTGGGAACAGCAGATTTATATCCCCTCACTGAGTGAAATGGGCAGAATTGCCTACACTATTTAAATGTTCTCTCTCTCTCTCTCTCTCTTCAGCCTTACTAAAAATATAGCAGTGTACAGCATGGCTGGATATAATATGGCAGACACAGACAGGACTGGACTATGGTCCAGGATACCCAGGTTTCAAAGTCACAAGCCTTTCAGAGATTGCTAATGCAAAGGGACTTAGGAGGCAGTAGACTTAAAGCAGGTAGAAGTCATTGCCTTCTCTGGGCTTCAGTTTCCTCACCTGTAAGATGCATGCTTTTGAGTAGGATGATCCCAAGGCTCCCTTCTGCACCCCCTGACATTTGGTGAGTTCGCAGCAGAGAAAGACTGGCCACCTGGGACAGCCTCAATGACCCAGTGGCCTTCTAGAAAAGCACCAGCCCCCTCCTGTCTCCTCCTGGGAATGTCATAAGACAGAGTTTGGTAAGAGTAAGAACAAAGATGAGAAATGGCTTCTCTAGAGGACGCCTGGAAATCCATTCTACTTGCCTCCTGTGTCTCTTCAGTTGAGCAGATCTTTATCTAGCACCTGCTAAAGACAGAGTGCTGAGTTCTAACCCCTGGCACTTCAGAGTGTGACTGTGTGGGGAAATGGGGTCTTCACAGAGGTAATCAAATTAAGATGTCAGTAGGGTGGGCCCTAATCCAAGAGGACTGTCATCCTTATAGGAAGAGGAAAATGGGACACAAACAGTACAGAGGGAAGACAATAAGAAGACATTTCTTATCATTTAATAAAACAATCAAACTTATATCAAGGTTGGAGTTTCACAATGTCAGGGACAGTTCTCAATGGGCTGTGTTTGTTAGGTACTGGAAAAGTAAAGAAGGTATATAAACTGTCCCCGACATTGTGGAACTCCCAGTCTTAGTATAAGTTTGAATGTTTTATTAAAATCGAGAAAACTGAGTGTTTGGTTTTGGTTGGGGGTGAAATCCATTGGGAACAACTCTATGGCATATCAGGGCTTCTTTCTGAATGAATTTCTAGATTTACATCTCTTCGTGGCTGTGGTCATCATTAGTGATGTTCACCAGATATTTCCAGTTCCCTTTCTACTGAGTAGATAGTAGGTCCATTTGTCTTTGAGCCACTAAAATTAGGTGTGGCTATGTGGCTTGCTTTGCTGATGAAATGTGAACAGAAGTCATGGGTTTCACTTTCAGGCAAAAGCCTGAGGAACCATCACATGCTCTCCCCATGGTTCCTTTTTGGTGCTATGGTAGTGAGTAATACTCCAGAGGGTGGAGGCTGGCTAGCCTGTGTCTCTGGATGAGGATGAAGTGGAGTAGAGACCTTGCTGATCCATGAGGGACATGGAAGATGAGCAAGAAATGAGCCTTTGTGGGTTTAAGCCATGGAGATTTACAAAACCTTTTATTATGGAAAATTTCAAATATGTATGTATATATACAATATAATATATATATGCATATATATATCAAACCTGTTATACCCATTACTCAGCTTCAGCAATGATCAGTGCTCAAATATCAATGATCAATGCATAAAGCCTCTGTGATTTGGAAATTTTTTCTTGCTGCAGCACAACCCAGACAGACCCCACCTAAAACAAGAGGAAAGAATGTGGTTTTATAGAAACACGAGATGAGTGACAAGGAGCTAAAGAGAGTGGACACAAAATGCTTGAGATTTTATTTGTATGCCGTATTTTTAAAAACGTGTATGCTTTTAGTAATTCAGGAGAGCTAAACATCTGCATGAATTAGTTGAAGTAAAAGTTGCTTGTCTTAGTCCATTTGGGTTGCTAGGACAGGAATCCACAGACTGGATAGACATTTATTTCCCACAGTTCTGGAGGCTGGGAGGTCTGAGATCAAGGCGCTGGCAGATTTGGTGTCTGGTGAGGGCCGGCTTTCTGGTTCATAGAGAGCGCCTTCTCCCAGAGTCCTCTTGTGGCAGAAGGGGTTTCCTTCATAAGGGCTTTAATCCCCTCCGTTAAAGGGCTTCAGGGCTCTGCCCCCAAGACCGAATCACCTCCCAAAGCCCCACCTCCAAACACCGTCACCCTGGGGGCTAGGATTTCCACCTGTGAATTTTACCTAGCATTGCTGGACACTCAGAGTGGGCCTGCTTTGTGGACTCCTGTCCCTTCGTCTCCACCTAAGGCCACCTCCTCCAGCTCACCCTCCAGCTCTCCTGGTAGCTGGCATTTAGCTTCTCATGAGCTCTGCAATGTGTTTTCTGTGGAGAGAGATGGAAGACCGGTGGCCTTGTGCAGGGACCTACCTCAGCTTTCTGGGCCCAGCTTTTCACATCTGGCCTCATGAAGGACATGTAGCTGCTGCCGACTTCAGGGGCAGCTCCAGAGAGTTAGGCCTGCTGAACAGTTAAGTCCTGCTCTCTCCACAGAGCCAGTTTGATGTACTGCATTTTAAGTCACACGGGGACCATGAGGCACATGTTTTGTTATCCCTTAGGTACACTTGTTGCAATGATAGTAGTGTAGCAAAATATCCCAGCAAAACCTCCACTGGTGGCTGAGCCCACTGAGGACCTGTGTTTGCTGGGTTAACTTTCTCTCTGTGTAGTTCCTAAAGGACCAGAGTGTGTTGTCCAGCTACCCATGCTTTTCCGCTAGTCTACTGGACTGCCACAGAGCTGGCACTGCTACTGTTATTCTGATTTTGTAGTGTATGTAATTGGGCAAGTCTCCCCTCTACTCTTCTTTGTAAAAGTTAGTTATTTCTCTATGGAGTTTCTCAAAAAGAAATCCAGTTGGAATTTTGATTGGCATTGCATTAAATTTATAGGTTCATTGTTAATATAATTAGGTCTTTATAAATGTCATCCAAAATAAGTCATCTTACATGAGGTCATCCTACCCAAAATGTGGAATGTACTCTATTTATTCAGATCATTTTATGTTTCCTTATTAGAATTTAAAACATGTTTATAGAAGTTTTGTATATTCTTGTCTATTACCTAGATATATTTTGTAATTCTTGCTGCTATTGTAAATGGTGTCTTTTTAATAATATTTTCCAGCAGTTACTGTGGGTGGACAGAGATGCTATTGATTTTTTGCAGGTAGATTTTGTGTCTGGTGAACTTGCTGAACCTTATGAGTTCTAATTGGTTTGAATCTGTTTTTTCTTTTTTCTTTTTTTTGAGACAGGGTCTCTGTCACCCAGGCTGGATGCAGTGGTGCGATTTTGGCTTACTATAACCTCTGCCTCCTGGGCTCAACTGATCCTCCCACCCAGCCTTTGGAGTAGCTGGGACCACAGGCATGTGCCATGATGCCCGGCTAATTTTTTGTAGAGATAGGGTTTTGCCATGTTGCCCAGGCTGGTCTTGAACTCCTGAGTTCAAAGCAGTCTGCCCACATCAGCTTCCCACAGTGCTAGGATTACAGGCATGAGCCACTGCACTGGGCCTGAATCTGTTTTTTCTAAATTGACAGGTTATTTTGTTTTTTTACTGCTACAGTAAGAAGCACCCTCCACCAACCCCAGTTAATCTCTGTGATAGGTGGAGGGTGGGGCTTAGGGGAAGGGTGACTCACTAGACAGGAGTTGAAAATGCCTGGGTTTTTGTGACACTAACATCTGTGTCCTCCATAGATGGAGCTCATGAGAAGCTGAGTGCCAGCTACCACACACATTCAGACATTTGCTGTCGGGCCACGGGCCATGCTGATGGAGAAAAGGCGGCCTAAATTCTCTGGTAATGGGGGTGAGAGAGAGAGGAATGTGGCAACGAAAAGAAAGACAGAATAAGGAAAGGAATAGGGACTTCAGGGGACTTTGCCTGGGTTGGGGGTCAGGCCGGGGCCTGGGAGGTATGAGAGACAGAGGGTGATAAAAGGGCATCAGGTGTTAGAAAGCAGCTGGACCAGAAGACCCACCATCCGGCAGCAACACCCAAAGACCTTTGGTCACGTAATATGGGGACAGGGAGGGAGGAGCTCTGGCACTGGAGATAGCCCTGGGCACCCGGCAATGCCCTGCCACCCCTCCCACGCTGACTAGTTCACAGAGGCCTTGCCCCGTGCCACTGCACTGCCTTGACACTGACACCCAGCACTGCCGGCCCAGGGACTTCTCAGGGTCCAAACCTCCTACATTCCCAGGGCTCCCTGAAATCAGAGCTGAACCCACAAGGCACACAGAGCTGGGCCTCCGAGCTGGCTCCCAAAAAGAAGTGTGTTGAGGGAAACATTCTCAGCAACATTGAGAATGTTTTCACTGGATGGCTGTTTACCTTGTTTAACGAGAAGCTGTCGCTAAGCATTAAGGTTTCTTTGATTTGGAGACTTCTCTGCACACCAGAGAAACAGTGGCATAGGGCTGCCTCCTGCTCTGCACAGTGTCTTCCGGGGCTGCTGGCGGCAGGATGTGGCAGCCTGGTTCAACAGCTGTGATTAGTGACCCTGATTGTAGCCGCTGGCTGAGTGATTGTAAAATCAGGAAGTGAGGAGGGTTTTGTGTTCCCTCCTGGCCCCTCCTGCAGGAGCTCTGGATGGAAAGGTGAACGTGCTAAGCGCAGTTGTGCTTTGCTGACGTCTGCTCCCATTTTTGCCCCTTCACTGCTTTTAATGAATTCTGGGTTCAGGCACCCTGAGCTCTGAACATATGGAGTCTGTCCTGGGAGAATGTTTGTTTTATAGAGGTGGCGATGAGCAGAGGCATCCAGGCACATCTATTCATGTGGGAAAGCAGAGAGTTGCTCTGGATCCTACCTAAGGCCAGACCCTTCAGGTCTCCAGAGGAGACAGGCCTGGCACTGTCTGTAAGCAACTCTCGAAGAAACCAGATTTTTCCTGTAAACGTATAACCAAAAAAAAAAAGAAAAGACTTTATTTTGGAGCAAAGAAGCCAGAAAAAGGACTAATGGGAGAGCGTAAGTCTGGCCCAATGACCCAAATCCTGAGTTTGTGGAGGTGTTTTCAGGGGCTGAACAGCCAGGCCCAGGGTGGCCCCAGGGAACCCCCAAAGCCCATGAGTGAGGCCTGCGTTTCAGGGTGTGCTCCTTGTTTCCTGTGCCGGCCTGTCTCCACATGCTGGGTGGTTGTGAAACAACGTCTTGCAGTGACTCAGCTTTATAAATAGGACATTTACAGTGAAAATTACAGGAAATTCCCAGAGTCTCCTGCCGGGGCTTATTTTAGGTGTGCGGCTTACACAAGTGAAACCCCAGCCACCCTCTTCCAGCCTCTGCTCCCCACAGCATCCTGGGGTATCTGATTTGAGGCAATTGCTTCTGTTCTGTGACAGGAAACCACCCCAGGAGGTCTGAGAGAAATGAGGAAAGGAGGCGTCCATCTCCAGCCCCCTTCAGACACGCTCCTGGGAGAGAACAGCTCACATTTGGCTCACACTTCCCATGTGCCAAGCGCTCTGCTGTGTTACCTCAGTGACTTTCACTGACTCCCAAGGAAGTGATGGGGATGGGGAAACTGGAATTCAAACCCATCTCCAACTCCCTCCGGATCTCGAGAGATTAACCACAGACGCAACTTTTCCTGAACACAGAACAAGAAGGCAAAAGAAAGCAGAGGTCCCTGTTTTCAGGAGAGGACAGGAGAAAGGTGCCAGTACCCTGGCCTTTGGTTATGTTTCCCTTTCCCTCTTCAATAACACGTTTCTTGGCAGGACATCTTTTCTGGAAAACCAGACTTGAGCTTGGAGTGGCTCAACAGCCCTTGCTGTAGCTAGGTTTGATGGAGGAGCTGAGAGAGCTGCCTGCACCCGGGTAGGAGGCTCTGTCTTGGAGGGGCTCAGGCCATTGCAGGTTTAGGGCCTAAATGTTGTGCAAATATTTGCCCAACAACTCCCAGTGTGCCTTGGAACAAGCAGCAGGAGCGGCCCTGGCTGAGTCCCTGAAGAGAAATGTGGATGCGATGCCTTTGAATGGCTCCCAGCTTCTACTTCCTCATAATTTGCCAGGATCTCTGTCGTCAACGAGCCTGGTTACAAGGAGAGAGGGCTCCGTGCTAGCCTGCCGGGCACGAGGGAACCTTCCGCATTCTCCAGATGAAGCCGGCACACCCATGCCGTCATCAAGCAGCAGGCACTGCCAATGCGTTTTTGAGCTACAGATTTATATTCCCAGCAATCTGTGAGATTCTCCCCCTAGATCCTCGCAAAGCTTCTGAATTTATCGAGTTCAAAACAGAACACCCAAACTGGCTTGTCTTGTATTCTCTTTCAATTAAGGCTGCCTTCCCTAGTCCCCCTAGTTAGAAACCATTGGCTCATCGTTTAGCCCTCTGCTGCTCTGCCCTCTCCCTCCCGAGTCTGATTGATTCTCCCTCCTAGCTCTCCCCTCAGTGCCTGGAGTGCATGGGTCTGACCCAATGGGTGGTTGGCAGGGGTAGGAGTGGGAGTTGGGAGGGGCACATGACCCAAGCTGAGCTCATTAGATCCCAGGGTTTTTCTAGCTGCAGCAGGCTCTTTTCTCTCTAGATGCTTGCTGGAAGGCTGGGAATCCAGAGGGACCTGTGGCCACGCATCCGCAGCCTGGCAAAGCCTGCCTGCAGCAGGGAGGGGACACGGTGCTGCAGGGAGAAGCCGTGATGAGTGGCGGAGAGAGACTTCCTGAGGAGACAGAGCTCCCAGTACAGCTGTCCCCAAACCAAGTCCACCCCCTGCCCCCATCCATCCTTCACAGGCCAGCAGGATTCTTTTCCACGTTCTCCAACTTTTTGTTTTAAAAAAAATCCAACTACAAAGAAGTTGACAGAATAATCCAGTGAATACCTACATACCCTTCACCTAGATTCACCAGTTATTAGCATTTAGTGAGTTATGTTCTCTTTTTCCCTATATATTCATGTATGTGTGTTTTTTCTGAACCGTTTGAAAATAAGTTGCTGATGCCATAACACTTCTCCCCTACATATTTCTGCATGTATTGCCTAAGAATGCGAACATTTTCCCCACAGTCACAATACCGTGATCACATTCAAGAAATTTAACAGGGCTGGGCGCTGTGGCTCATGCCTATAATCCCAGCACTTTGGGAGGCCAAGGCAGGTGGATCACGAGGTCAGGAGTTCAAGACCAGCCTGGCCAACATGAAACCCCATCTCTACTAAAAATACAAAAAATTAGCCAGGCGTGGTGGCCCGCACCTGTAATCCCAGCTACTTGGGAGGCTGAGGCAGGAGAATTGCTTGAAACCGGAAGGCAGAGGTTGCAGTGAGCCAAGATCGCGCCACTGCACTCCAGCGTGGTCAATAAGATTGCAACTCTGTCTAAAAAAAAATAAAAGAAAAAGATTAACAATGATATAATAATATTATCTAATATTAATATATATCCACATTCAATTTTGCCAAGTGGAATTTGTATATGGATATAAGATATTATTATAGTTGTTTTTTTCCCTTTTCAATTCAAGAGCCAATCATGGATAACAAATTGCATTTAGTTGTCATAACTGTTTAGCCCCCTGTAACCTAGAATTGTTTTCCTGTCCTTTTTTATATTTCATGATATTAGCATTTTTTGTATCCTTCCATTTGGATTTGCTTTTTCCTCATGATTAGAGTCATGCTATATATTTTTAACAGAGATAACACTGGATTGTTTTCAGTGTATCACATTAAGAGACACATGATGTCAGTTATTGGTGGTATTAAGTTTGATCACCTTGTTAAGGTGGTGTCTGCCAGATCTTTTCATTGTAAAGGTACGATTTTCCCTTGATACATGGGAATAATTATATATATATATCTGTTCTTGTAAAGTGGAAATTAAATATATGTCCTTATGCTGGTTCCCTTGGCTCCAATTTCCACAGGTCAACATAAAGAAGGCCCAGTTGCACCTGCACACACAGTGGATTGTGCTAGAGGGGAGGAATGCTGAGCTTACAGAATCAGCATCTTTTATGATAGGCCATAAGTCTCTGACCTCTTCTGCAGAAGACATTATCTTTCTTATACTAGGCACTAAGCATGCCTGTACTTTGCTCCAGAGGGAGAGTCTTGTCTTCCAAGGCTATTTGCTATTCAAATGCCTTTGGAAAGAGATTCCAAAACAGAGGCAGTGAGTGCTCCTGCTCATAAGACACCCACAAATGCTAGAGATGCATGGAGAACAGTCTCCCAACAGATCCTGAAAAATTATCTTTCTACAACACAATCCAGTCATGTTATTCCCCCGTTGTGGCTGGTGGCCTCCCAATTCCCAGTCTCTGCACCTTCAGTAGCGGACACCCCCACATCCCCTGACCCACAGCTGTGCGCATGGCTTTCCAGAATTTGGTCTGCGTTTCCCATCTTGTCTCTCAGCAAAGTGTGGCTGTATGATTAAGTTCTGAGCAAGAGGCTTTAAGTATAAGTAAGCGTGCACAACTTCTGTAAAATGCCCTTAAATGATAGTGTGCCTTAAAGGATAGGGAGCATGCCTTTCTCCTTCTCTTTCCTTCTTTGTACAACATAAAGTAGCAACCTCCCTCCTCCAAGGCACTTGCTAATTCTCTCTCTGCCTTGTTTGTTTCCACAGCAGATAACACCATTTGACACACTATTTATTTTGCTTATTTTGTATATTGTCTATCTCTTCTCCCTAGCATGTAAACCCCATGAACAGTGCTGGTGCTAGCATTTTTGTATCTGTTGTTGAAATATTGAAACACTTCTGTACCAGTGGGGGGCTGGTCACTCCCCAAGTCCCTGTGTGCTCCCCATGGCACCTCCCAGCTACCCAGTTGTCTTAATTTTCTTGGGCTGCCATAATAAAATACCATCGACTGGGTGGCTTCAACAGCAGAAATGTATTTTCTCACAGTTCCGGGTCCAAGATCAGGGTGCGAGTCAATCTGGTTCCTGGTGAGGTCTCTCTTCCTGGTTTGCAGGCAGCTGCCTTCCTGCTAAGTGCTCACATGGGGAGGGGAGAGAGAGAGTGAGCATGCTCTCTGGTGTTCCTTCTTCTAAAGGACAGTAGTCCCATCAGAACGAGGCCCCCCACTCTTGTGACCTCACCTAACTCATTACCTCCCAAAAAGCCCCATCTCCAAATACCATCGCCCTGAGGATTAGGACTTCAACATAAGAATTTTGGGAGAAACACAAACATTCAGTCAAGAACAATGAAACAGGCCTTGACTCAAATAGTAGGGGGCTCCCAGGACCCCACTTCTGCATGAAGGCCAGTGATGCCCTGATCAGTCAGTATGCTATACCCCTGAAGTGTTCAACAAATGCTTGTTGCGTGAACACATGATAGAGTCTAGGATGGCGCCAAGCCATTCCATTGTCCATCCCAAATTCAAGAAGAGCTGGAGTCAGGTTCTTCAGTGAGTAAAAATCAGGGAAATTACCAAGCAGCATTTCTCTGCTATTTTTAAACAAAGGACTTCTTACCTCAAACCCTTCCTGTTCCTATCTCATCCCACCCCGGCGGAAGAGGAAATGACTGATCAGAAACGTAGAAGGGGAATCATTTTTTCCCCCTGAGACAAGCCATTGCCAGGCCCTTCCCTATATCAATTACAGGATCAGCAAGTGCAGGAGAAGCAACACTGCATGGGTGTGAGTGCCAGGACAGGAACACACAGGCTACCGTCAGCTCAGAGCCACTCACATCTTCTCACTGCCTGGTGTGAGTGCCAGACGGGAACACGCGGTCCATCGGCCATTCAGAGCCACACATATCTTCTCACTGCACTGTGTGAGTGCCGGGACAGGAACATGCAGTCCACTGGCCAGCTCAGAGCCACACACATCTTCTCACTGCCTGGCGTGAGTGCCAGACGGGAACACGCAGTCCATCGGCCGTTCAGAGCCACACACATCTTCTCACTGCCTGGTGTGAGTGCCGGGACAGGAACATGCGGTCCACCGGCCAGCTCAGAGCCACACACATCTTCTCACTGCCTGGTGTGAGTGCCGGGACAGGAACATGCGGTCCACCGGCCAGCTCAGAGCCACTCACATCTTCTCACTGCCTGGTGTGAGTGCCGGGATGGGAACACGCGGTCCACCGGCCAGCTCAGAGCCACTCACATCTTCTCACTGCACGGTGTGAGTGCCGGGACAGAAACAGGCAGGCCACCGGCCAGCTCAGAGCCACTTACATCTTCTCACTGCACCGTGTGAGTGCCAGATGGGAACACATGGGCCACCAGCCAGCTCAGAGCCACACACATCTTCTCACTGCACCGTGTGAGTGCCGGGACAGGAACACGCGGTCAACTGGCCAGCTCATAGCCACTCACATCTTCTCACTGCACCGTGTGAGTGCCGGGATGGGAACACGCAGGCCACCATCAGCTCAGAGCCACACACATCTCACTGCACGGGTGTGAGGGCCGGGATGGGAACATACGGGCCACCATCAGCTCAGAGCCACTCACATCTCCTCGCTGACCTCACCTCTCAGGAGTTCCGTTCTGCACCAAGGCGATGGAGCAGTTTAAAAGCATGTATCTGTCACATTTTTAAATGTGCAAGCCTGGTGAACCAAGTGATTCCTCGTTCTGGGATCTACCTTTGAGAAATGCTCACACGCGTGCTCAGGGAGGCATTGCTTCCAACAGCAAAAGCAGTTTAAATAATCTAGATGTCTAGCAGCAGGGAAACAACTAATGGATGTATTGGTAGAGAACACACTATGGGTGGGGAGACAGGAGGACTGAGGAGGAGAGAGAAGGAGAGGTTTTGGGGCTGAGAGCTTGGTGGGCATGGGCTGCCAGCTGTCTGGGCTTCTGGCAGGCTGCTTGCTGCAGACAAGTGGCCGTGGGGAAGTCATCACTCAGAAGCATTCTTGCAGGCTTTGCTGATGCCAACGCACATGCGGCATGGGAGGAGGTGCAGGCCTGGTTTGACCTAACCGTGGGTCCGTCTTTAATCACTATTAAAAGCAGTCATTGCTGCCCTCCCTGGTGGCACTGGAGCACTGAAAGTGTAATGGAAAGAAATTAAACTAAAAGTAATGTCTTAAACCTATTAATTTAGAATGGCCAAAAGGGAAAGAAGCCCACAGGAGAGAACTCTTGCCTTTATTTCCCATTAAATGAGCCAAAGAAAACTCTTTCCTTCAAATGACTGAGCCGAGCCATTCTTCTAGCTCTCATTGTTCTCTGGTGTTTGCAAAGGGCACTATCTGGCTGCACGGCTGTGCCAAAGAGCTCTCAGGACAGTCGTTTAACTGAGGAAAACAGCACGGCGGACCCAGCTTTGCTCACAGTGTCTGCAGGGAGTTAATAAGAACTCCAAAAAAAAATTAGTCTGGGCCGAGCGCAGTGGCTCGTGCCTGAATTCCCAGCACTTTGGGAGGCCGAGGCAGGTGGATCATTTGAGGTCAGGAGTTCGAGACAAGCCTGGCCAACATGTTGAAACCCTGAATCTACTAAAAATACAAAAATTAGCCGGGCATGATGGTGCATGCCTATAATCCCAGCTACTCAGGAGGCTGAGGCGGGAGAATTGCTTGAACCCAGGAGGCAGAGGTTGCAGTGAGCCGAGATCCCACCACTGCACTCTGGCCTGCACTCCAGAGCGAGACTCTTGTCTCAAAAAAAAAAAAAAAAAAAAAAGTCTGGGAAGCACTGGGTTAAAACAAGTAAAATACCGGCTGGGCATGGTGGCTCACACCTGTAATCCCAGCACTTTGGGAGGCCGAGGTGGGCGGATCACAAGGCCAGGAGATCGAGACCATCCTGGTTAACATGGTGAAACCCCGTCTCTACTAAAGAATTCAAACAATTAGCCGGGCGTGGTGGTGGGTGCCTGCAGTCCCAGCTACTCAGGAGGCTGAGGCAGGAGAATGCCATGAACCCGGGAGACGGAGCTTGCAGTGAGCTGAGATCACGGCACTGCACTCCAGCCTAGGTGACAGAGTGAGACTCTGTCTCAAAAAAAAAAAAAAAAAAAAAAAAGAAGTAAAATACCTTTCTTTACAATAGAGCCTTAAACATATTAATGTGCAATGCAAATCTTCAAGAAGGGTATGGAAAACCGTGTTGGTTTCCTGCTCAACATTCCCTGCCGCACGCCTTTGCTGAGAGACCCTCGATTTTGTTGGTTTATAGCACCTGTATGTCTCATGGGCTCCTCCCTGGTCCCAGGACGAAATGTTCACAGGTCTGAGCCATTTTCCTTCAGTGACTGCTTTAGTTATGGCCATGTGCTGTGGTCCTGCATGTAACGAATGCAGAGACGATCGGCCCTGGGAACCTCTAGGAAGGATTTCTTGGCTCTTAAAACATGACACAGGATGAGTACTTGCCTCTTCCTGCCTTAGGACATTGTCATGTGAAGACATGGGCTTGGCGCTACTGCAGTCCTGTTGGAATCATGAGGGAAAAGCCAAGAAAATCTCAGAGAAACTGGTCTTGATCTTTGATGCTGTTAAGTTGCTGCATTAACCACCCCAGAATGGCCCTTTGGGTTTGTCACTTTGTAGTTTAGGCCTTAGGGTATCCTGTGATGTTCAGCTCACAGCATCCTGAAACCAAGGGGCACATAAAGTGCTGACAGTGCCCAACCAATTCATCTGACCACAGAAGGTCCCCCCAGACTAGGCCTCTACTGAGAATGCCTTGGGAAAGACTGACAGAGTGAGCAAGATGGAGGTGAAGGTCAGATGCTCCAGGCTCTACCCTGGATTCTAAAAATCACGTGAGCACCTGGGCCTCATTTTCAACTCTGTGAAAAGAACGTGCCAGCTAAAACAGCAGAAGTCAAGCATCTAATACAGTGCATGGCGCATGGTAGGTGTGTCATACATAAAGAGCTGTCATTCATCAAATGGAAGTGGGGAGGAGAGGAGTAGTCCAGTTTCCAAATCTCATTTATGCCCGAGAGATCTTTGTAACTATTCCAAAAATAATATGTGTTCCTTGACCCCATACCCATTTATAGAACTCTCTCGCCTCATTTAGCAGGAAAAAAGGGAAAATAAAGATTCCATAGATGTCCTAGGCAAGCATGCTAACTCCTGGCCCCTAGTCCCTCACTCTTCTGCTAGAGCAAGCTGCGACCAGCTCCCTGGATGGCCAGAGTACTTCTGTGTCGGCGAATGGCTCTGAAACAGTCCTCAGTGAGAACGTCCACATGTACCAGATACCCAGTCTGCTGCAGAGGAGAAATCTCCACTCTAGGCACTCGTGGGGATGCCAAGGGGATTGAGTTCCTCCTCGTCCAGAGCTCTGGCTGAAACTCAGAGCAGCAGCCGGCAGACAACTGACCTGGGGCTTTGCTCGCTCTCTTCTCTCTCTCTCTCTCTCTCCCTCTCTCTCTCTCTCTCTCTCTCAGTTTTGTTTATTGAGGGAAGCATTTAATTTGTAATCATTAATTTCATCCCCAGAAAAAGAATCCCAGGGTTTTCTCTCCTCTGTGCCTTTCTCATGGTTCCTTGTGGTCCATGATGCCAGCTGCAGTCATCAGATCAACAAAACCAGACTGATGGGATGGAGACTAATCTGCCATTTTTCTAGGTCTTTGAGTTGCACAGTAAATCTGGAGATGATCACTGCACAATTTATTTAGCCTGCCTGTGAGGGACGCAACAATTTTCTCAGTTCTAGGATCAACAATGATTTCAAATTTTCCGAAGTTAACAAGCTTCATCATCACAATTAGAAACCAGACGATGATATTGGAGCACAGCCTAATAAGAACCTGGTGTTGGCTGGGCGCACTGGCTCATGCCTGTAATCCCAGAAATTTGGGAGGCTGAGGTAGGTGGATCACTTGGGGTCAGGAGTTCGATACCAGCCTGGCCAACATGGTGAAACCCCGTCGCTACCAAAAATACAAAAATTAGCCAGGCTTGGTGGCGCATGCCTGTAGTCCCAGCTACTTGGGAGGCTGAGCAGGAGAATCACTTGAACCCAGGAGGTGGAGGTTGCAGTGAACCAAGATCGCGCCACTGCACTCCAGCCTGGGTGACAGAGCAAGACTCTGTCTCAAAAAAAAAAAAAAAAAGAAAAAAAAAGAACCTGGTGTCTGCTTCTCTTTTCAGCACTGTTGGTGCTCCTGAGGGTGTCAGCCAGGCCACTCATGCAGACCATTGCAGCAGCACTGAAAATGGAAGAAAGATGGGATTCTGCTGTCTTTTGTTTTGGCTGATGAACAGCACCGAGGTGGAGTGGCTGTGAGTATAAGCATGTGTGTGTGTGTGTGTGTGTGCCCGAGCAAGAATGAAATTCCATCTCAAAAAAAAAGAAAAGAAAAGAAACATCTTATGGAAGGTGTGAGGCAGACCAGGCAAGTATTATCCCCCTTTAACAGACCAATAACTAGAGGTTCAGAGAGGTACAGGGGCCTGCCCCTGGTGACATCCCTAGTCCGTGGCAGAGCCGGGTGTGAGAACAGGCCTCTGGCCCCTGGGCTGGTGCTCTTCCCATCATGTGAGGGACATGTTGGGTGTCCAACAATGAACAGAACTCTTGCTGTCCAAGGATGGGAGAGAGAGAAACATGAAGAGGCACTTCTATGACAGCCCAGAACCCAGTGAGAACACCGGCACTGCCCACTTCATTCCTTCCGCCTGCCCCACTCTCTGAAAGGAGAAGAGACGGAGCCACCCAGCAAGATTCTCAGGAGAAAAGCAGGGCCGAAGAAGAACCACGCCGCAGAGGCCAGATGAGGCAGGGGGACCAGGCATGTTGGAAACACCTCCTGTGGGGCTGAACGCCAGCAGAGAAGAAAGGGGGGCAAGGTGCCAAGATGGGGCATGGGACTGCAAGAATGAAAAAAGGGTGTTCCCTGGGCTTTGGGCCACTCTTTAAATGCTTCTGAATATTTATAAATTCTAAATATTCTTCTTTGGACCACTCTTTAAATCTGACAGTTCTCTGGGACTGGACTATGAGATTCATAGCTTTTTTTTATTTTTATTTTTTATTTTTGGAGTCTATAAATTTATTGAGTAAAAACAAAATCAATGTCAGATACATTATATTTGATTGGGTTCAAATTTGGCTGATGTCCAAATGCAGCAGAGAAGAACAGAGGGGAGGAAAGGACATGGTGTTTCTGGCAAGGGGACACTGAACAAAACCGTTTTTCTTTAATTGTAAAAACGGGCATCACACAGCTGATGTGAGTCAATTAACCAAGGCAGGGGACTTAATGTTTTACGAGCAGGGGGAAAACCAAAGTAAGCAGAGAACTTTCAAGAAAGGAGAGGGCCAGGACACTCGGAGAAAAAGCTGTAGCACAGGCCGGCTGGAGAACAGTGGTTGGATCTGCCGGGTCACTTGGGGAACACGGTGACCACTTCGTAGCCCTCGGGTGGTGCGACTCATTCCCAGGCGTGCTTCTCACAGTAGATTTGATCCTCCACAAAGAAATGGCCCCTCTGTTTCAGGTTGGTGCCACAGTCAGCGCGCACGTAACACTCGGGGTGGTGGTGATGGTCCCGCAGCTTCACGAACACACCGACAATTCCAGGGCCACATTTGTCATACATAGGCAACTTCTGAGCATTTCCAATCAATGCAGCCACTTTAGTGACAGGAGCTTTAACACTTCTGAATCCTGAGGGCTTGTTGGGATCCTCTTTTTCTTCAGACTCCAGGATTTCCTGCAAAACCAGAAAAGACACAGACTGTTTTGGGGGCTCATTCAACTCCCGTTTCTCCTGAAGCATCTTGCAAACTTCAGATTCTTTGTTGATGACAAGGCTGGTTGGAGGCTGAGCATGGTCTAACCGTCTGCCGTTCGCCTCCACCCTGCTGGCAGCAGTCTTTGACTCCAGGGCGTTGTTGAAGTTGGAGATATTTTCAGAGGAGTAGAGGCCAGCTGGGTTGTTGTACTGGTTTGTGATGACCCTGGCGTTAGTGCTGGAGGCAGGCGAGGTGGTAAAGGGCATGGAATTTCGGTTGTGGGCGCTTCCTATGTGCAGGACCTCCTGGGGTTCAGAGGCTAAATTCATCTTGTATGGACGACACTTCTCTTCCTCCGTCACCAGAGGAGACCAGACTTTATGTTCGGATCTGGCTACAGTGAGAGTCATGTTGTCTTTGCAGCCTTTGATTCTGTTCTGAGCTTCCAAGTGTGTCATATTGCTAGAATTTTCCCCATCAATGGCTGTGATTACATATCTGATACATAAATTAGCTAGAGCCACCTTGCTTCCAGGAGTGACCCGGGAAATGGTGAGAGGCTACTCAAAGTCCTTGACACCCATGAGTCGGAAGCCCCATGGGCCCGGGCCCTGGAGGACGAGCTGCTGGGTGGTCATGGCGCGGCTGTGGTGGGCAACTACCCGCGGGGACAGACAGGCAGGACGTGGCATGGCGTGCAGGGCTCCCCCAGCAGCTCGAGATTCCTAACTTTTAAATATTACAAGCCCTGTGATTGTGATGCCCAGTGTCAGTTTGGAGGAATGGGTATTTGATGAGTCTGTGTCAATCTAGGAAGGCTTCTTGGAATAGGTGACTATTGAGCCAAGTTATAAGGCTGTGCTTCTTCTCTTATGTGCATAGGAATTACCAAGGCTCTGATTCAGTAGGGCTGGGGTGGGGCCTGCAATTCTGAATTTCTGAGAAGATCCCAGGAGATGCTGATGCTTTGAGTAGCAACGTTCCAAAGGATTATTGAGTTATCGGAATGAAAAGAGGGCTTGGTCTTTCGAAGAAGACATTCTTGGCACCAGGCAAGATAGAGCAAAGGTGGAAGGTAAGCCATACCATGGAGAGTAGGGTGTGTGAGGAGGCAGTGGATGACACAGACCTTGCTTGAGGGGTGTCTGGCCTGAGAAGGGCCCAGTGGAGTGAATGATGGAGCTTGGAGTTGCCTGTGCATGACAGTGTTTCTCAAGGTGGAACCCAGCTCTATCAGTACCCCTTGGGCACTGGTTGAAAATGTGCATCACTCCACCCACAGAACTTTGGATTTTTGGAGGTCTGGAGGGGGCTCAGGAATCTGCATTTTTTAAGAAGCTTATAAGGCAATTCAGATGCAAACTAAAGTTTGATAACCTGCATTGGGCAATTAAAGGTTTTCTGAGAGAGGAAGGACAAGATTAGATTTGCATTTTGGAGAGATGCTCTGGGTACCTGAGGAAGATGAGGCCAGGAACAGGGAAGCTGGGGAAGGGCTCAGGTGGTTGTGCAGACCAGAGAAGCTAAGAGCTTGCAACACGATCCTGGCAATGGCAGTGGCAATGAAGGGGATGAACTCAAGAGACATCCTTCAGTCATTCCCAGTGGGCGGCCACTCATGAGTATATGGGGGCAAGAGAAATGATGCGTTCAGTTTTGCCAAGTTTGGAGGATATCTAGGTACTGAAGTCCATCAGGCAATTTGATATGAGAGTCTGAAGTTCAGAAACGAGGACCGGGTCTGGGTATAGATTTTAGAGTCAGCCACTTGTAGTGTATTTACCTTTAAGCACTATGGTGAACTTCCTGTCAACAGCAGTAGGCTTTTCAGATCTTCCCAGAGACTATGAGTAGGAGCAAGGGGAGAATGGTGGTCTGAGTACTAATTCTGCCAAGAGTCAGTGCTATTACCAGCAGTGATGTTGACTATCGTGTGCAGGGGCCAGACCTTTCCTGGAGCATGTCGAGCCCGGAGGATCTTGTGTCAGTTCTCCCACTGAAGACTTGGAGGCTTCTCCTTTTTTTTTTTTTTTTTTTTTCAGACAGTCTTGCTGTATCCCCCCCCAGGCTGGAGTGCAGTGACACAATCTCAGCTCACTGCAACCTCCACCTCCTGGGTTCAAGCAATTCTCCTGCCTCAGCCTCCTGAGTAGCTGGGATTACAGGCATGTGCCACCACGCCCGGCTAATTTTTGTAATTTTAGTAATGACAGGGTTTCATCATGTTGGCCAGGCTAGTCTTGAACTCCTGACCTTGTGATCCACCCGCCTTGGCCTCCCAAAGTGCTGGGATTACAGACGTGAACCACTGTGCCCAGCCCTTACTTGCAGGCTTCTTAAGTGATGAGTCCAGCCTCCCAGAATCAGCCTGGGAGAATGGAGGACCTTGTTACAGGGATCTATCGAATCTTTCTGCTGTGATTTGACCTTGTAAGACACATTTTCACACTCCAAGGGTAAACCGTGCTGAACATGATAGCATCAGCTTATGGAGCCCTGTGCCGGGTTCTAGGGATGGTCTCTGTCCTTAAGAAACCCCAACCAATTGGAAGAGACAGACAAGGAGTTGGACATTTATGCTGTTGTGTGTCACGTGCATAGAAATCTATATAAAACTGGGGTTTCAGGGAAGGCTTAGTGGAAGAGGTGACACCTGTTAGATTTTGAGGGAGGAACAGAAGTTGGGTAGACAAAGTAATGGAGGTGAGGGAGAAGAAATACTTTAGGCAGACGAGACAGCACGTGCCAGGCACAGGGTCGTGAACCAGGACGTGGTCAGGGAACAGTGAAGACTTAGATCTGGCTGGAGCAAAGGCCTATGTGGGACAGAGATGGGAAACCAATCTAAGTGGGAAGGAGCAGAGCCTACCATGAAGGGTCTCATTGTGTGCAACGATATGGAATTTAAAGTAATCTTAAAAACTCTAAGGAGGTCTGGGCACCATGGCTCACACCTGTAATCCCAGCACTTTGGGAGGCCAAGGTGGGAGGATCACTTAAGCCCAGGAGGTGGAGACCAGCCTAGGCAACATAGTGAGACTCCATCTCTATAAAAGTTATCTTTTTTTTTTTTTTTTTTTTAAATTAGCTGGGCATGGTGATGTTGCCTGTAGTCCCAGCTACTCCAGAGGCCAGGCAAGAGGATAGCTTGAAGTCTAGGAGTTCGAGGTTGTAGTAAGCTATGATTGCACCACCACAATCCAGCCTAGGCAACAGAAGCAGACCCTGTCTCAACAAAACAGAAAACCCCCACAAAACTCTAAGGAGGGGCACTAACTGACAGCTAGATGTGGGTGAGGACCAACCAGGAGGTTTCTGCAGTGATCACCTGGGCATGAAGGGGAATTGAACCAAGACAGTACAGGCTTAATCCTCAGCAACTTCTGGTCCAGCCACCAAACTTATCTCTATTTTGTCTCCTCCCCACAGCCAGCAGCCAGAACAAGCCACCATCTCCCCTGGGCTTTCACAGTAGCCTCCTGACTGGTCTTGTTGCGTCGACAGTTACACTTCCTGTTCTCTGCAAGGCAACCGGAGTGACCTTTCACTAATGTAAGTCATATTGTGTCCCCTCTCTGCTGCAAACCCTTCAATCACTTTCCGTGAATGGTTCTGGGAATAAAGTCCAGCTTCCTTCCCGTGATTCACTTGATCTGGCCCTTCCCACTTGTCTGACCTGTTTTCCAGCCCATGCTCCCTGTCCTTATCTACACTCCTAACATGTGGTCTTTCTATTCCTTAAATGTGCCTGGCTCAGTCCCATGTTAGAGCATTTCTGCTGGCTCTTCTTCCTGCCTGGACCTTCACACAGCTGGAAATTCTTGCTTTTCAAGTTGTAATTTATTTCTATTTTTATTTTTTGAGACGGAGTTTCACTCTTGTTGCCCAGGCTGGAGTGCAATGGCACGATCTCAGCTCACTGCAACCTCTGCCTCCTGGGTTCAAGCGATTTTCCCACCTCAGCCTCCTGAGTAGCTGGGATTACAGGCGCCTAGCGCCGCATCCAGCTAATTTTTGTATTTTTAATAGAGATGGGGTTTCACCATGTTGGCCAGGTTGGTCTTGAACTCCTGACCTCAGATGATCCACCAGCCTTGGCCTCCCAAAGTGCTGGGATTACAGGCGTGAGCCACCACGCCCAGCCACAAGTTGTAATTTAAACATCACTTCCTGAGAGAGACTTTCCCTGACAACCCCCTCAATCTCCAGGAGCTCCTCAGTCATTCTCCATCAAATCACCCTGTTTCGATTCTCTGAACAGCTCTTACTACTTTCACTTGCGTCCGTGTGATGAGACTACCAAACAGGCTTTGTGTGAGCAACAAGGCTGTTTATTTCACCTGGGTGCAGGCAGGCTGAGTCTGAAAAGAGAGTCAGCAAAGGGAGACAGGGGTGGGGCCATTTTATAGGATTTGGGTAGGTAGTGGAAAATTACAGTCAAAGGGGGTTGTTCTCTGGCAGGCAGGGGTGGGGGTCACAAGGTGCTCAGTGTGGGAGCTTTTGAGCCAGGATGAGCCAGGAGAAGGAATTTCACAAGGTAAGGTCATCAGTTAAGGCAGGGACAGGCCATTTTCACTTCTTTTGTGATTCTTCAGTTACGTCAGGCCACCTGGATGTATACCTGCCGGTCACAGGGGATATGATGGCTTAGCTTGGGCTCAGAGGCCTGACAATTACTATCTGGTATTTTCCTGTTTGTCTGTATATTTATTTTCTCTCTCCTCTGTAGTAGACAGTGTCCAAAAATGGCCACCATCAAATCCTTCTCCCATTGTATACACATGCTGCTCCACTTCTCAAGAGGTGAAGTTTATTTCTCCTTCCATTGAATCTGGACTCACCTCATGATTTCTTATTACTTGCTTTGACTGACAGAACAAGGCAGAGAGGATGCTGTGCCAGTTCTGGGCCTAACTTTCAAAAGGTTTATCAGCATCTGCTTTTACTCTTGGAGACCAGCTACCATGTAGCAAGTCTGACTACCTCGAGACCACCAAGCTGTGAGGAAGCCCAAGCTCTCCACATGGAGACAGGCCATGTGGAGGAGCACAAAAATGCTGATGTTTGACAGTATGAATGCTGGAAACCAAGGAATTGAAATGAGAATGTGGGATATTGGAGTTTGTGTGTTTTCAATAAGTTTAGGGATATTGAAGTTTACCATTTCAGTTCTGAGTTTTGAGAATGTACAGGATATAGAGATGGCTGAGGTGGAGAGGAGACAATGGTCACCAAAGTTAAGGAGGTGAACAAATTTGAGGCCAGGATACTGGCTGATTCACACATGAGAATTCGGCTTTTCTGCGGTGATGGCAGGTCTGGCAGTGGGGAGAGACACTGGAAGGTTCCACTTGGGAACTGTTAGAGCCACATGGGGGCAGGTGGTTTCCTTGGAAAGATCTAGTTTTGATGGAGGCAAACAGATTTCAGTTAAGAGTCTGCAGCCATAGAATGGAGAGACTGTTCACAACTGAACAGGGGTCTCAAGGGCAAGGGAGGGCAACCCAGGGAAACCGGGTATCAGGAAAGGCCTCAGTAGAAGACAAGTGAGGTGTGGGCGTGGCACCTCACTTGGGCTGAGAGTCGGGCAGAGTGCAGATTCAGTTTCACTGGGGGCAGAAGTGAAGGATGATTCAGATGAGATCACTGGGGAAGTTAACTGGCCTCAAGATTTTAGCTGACCTGGAGAAATAAGAATTTGGTTTTCCTGCCAACACATCCAGAAGAGGGAGAGTGTTTTCTGTTGGCAGTAGAATCAGCAATTGGAGACCTTTGCTCAGGATTCCAAATGAAACTCTGGTGACAGGATGCAGGGCAGGGTGTAGGTAGGCCCAAGTCAGTAAACACCCTGCTGGCCTCAGGACTGCGACTCTGAGCAGAGGGGAGGAACAGGCAGCTGAGCCACGTGGTGGACGAGAACCGGGCTTGCCTGTGCTGCTGTACCCTGCAAAGCTTAGAAATTCTTAATCATTTACTATTTAACTTAATGTTTAAAAATTAATTTTATTAATTTTGAATAATTTGACATTGTAAATAATTTTTGAACAAGGGGCCCTGCATTTTCATTTTTCAGTGGGTCCTACAATGTATGTAGCTCATCTTTCTGCTACACTACTGTGTGCATGGGAAGGTTTCGAGAAACCCATAAAACATAGTGCCCGTAGAGACAAAGACACACAGGACACATTTGAACAAAGGCAGGTAGTCTGTGCTGGTTGAAACCCGTAAGGAAACAGGGGAAAGTTCATTCATTCACTTATTCACTGAAAACTTTGTTAAGAGGGAGGAGGGGAGGTCCTGCTAGTGCCAGGAGCAGGGAAGCAGAAATAAATGACTGTCATGGTCCTCAAGAAGCTCCTACTCTGTGGAATAAGAGAAATGTACACAGGAACAATGCAGCAGAGTAAGAGCTGGGATGAAAATAAACACCTTCCTTCCATTTCTTCATTTTAGGGGTACATGGTTTGTCGAAAAGACATCAAGTTAAATTAGGGTAGTTCTGTCCTACTACACAGAAAACTTACACATGGTTTCTATGAATATATGATTTCCTCACAGAACACCAAAGAACCTTCCTCAACAGGAAACCTCAGTGGCTTGTTCCCTCTGTGTGAGGATGTGTTGAAAAGAACAAGGAGTCGATTTGGCAGGAAAAAAAAATGCATTTACTATTGAATGTTGGCATGATCCTGTGGTTGGAAGGTCAAAACAGAAACTGGCAGTGCTACTTTTTATTAAAAGTCCACTTGGAAAGATCACATGAGATTCTTTGATCTTATAGGTCAGGGCACTGAGGCTTTAGGTCTCCTGAGGTTATTTGGTAGTGAGGCTGCTGGGTTTCTGAATAAAGACCTATGGTTAGAGTGTGATTTCCTGCCCTGCTTTCTGCGCTGTAGGCGTAGTCTGCCTCACTCAGCCAATCTCAAGGGAGGGAGGACCTGTGGCTGCAGTTTCCCAAATTATCCAAATTAGGACTCAAGAGAGTTCTGAGGCCCAGCAACTCTGAAAAAAATCCTGATAAACATTGTGCTAAAAAGGTACACCTTTCCTTAAAGCCAGAGCACTATGTCAGAACTGAGCCCTGAAGCTAAGTGAATGAAGGGCTTGAGAGCTGCTCTCAGTGGTGAAGATAAAATAGGTATTTAACCTTATGAATGGTGGCATTTTAGCCCAGTAGAGTGGAAGGGACCTATGGTTCCTTTGCACCCATTACACTTAACACTTTGAGAGAGAGTAAGGCCAGCCCTAAAGTTCAAAGGAGACCCATCCATTTCCAACAGGCTACTTAAAAAAAATTTTTTTTTTTTGAGACGGAGTCTCGCTCTGTCGCCCAGGCTGGAGTGCAGTGGCGCAACCTCGGTTCACTGCAACCTCCGCCTCCCGGGTTCAAGCAATTCTTCTGCCTCAGCCTCCCAAGTAGCTAGGACTACAGGCGTGTGCCACCACGCGCAGCTAATTTTTTTTTGTATTTTTAGTAGAGACGGGGTTTCACCATATTGGCCAGGCTGGTCTTGAACTCCTTACCTTGTGATCTGCCTGCCTTGGCCTCCCAAGGTGCTGGGATTACAGGCGTGAGCCACTGCGCCCAGCCAAAAAAATTTTTTTTAACTTAAAAAAATATATGCTCATTGTAGAAAAAGCATAAAACTGCAAGAAAGAGATAATTTTTAAAAGTCACCTGTAGTCCAGAAATAATCACTGTTTTTTGGTATATTTCCAAACTTTCTTCTTTGCCTGCATATACATATATAAATAGTTATGGGCTCACACCGTCCATGTTGCTTTGTTACTCTATTTCATGTAATACTAGATCATGAAATTTTTTCATGTCAATAAATACATTTAAACGATATTAAGTGCCTAAATATTCCTTTGCAGAGTTGTATTATTATTTATTTAATGAGTTGCCTATTATTGGAGATTAATGTTGTTTATAATTTTTTAAAAAATTTTATTAGAGATGGGGTCTTGCTATGTTGACCAGGCTGGTCTCAAACTCCTGGCCTCAAGCAATCCTCCCATCTCTGCCTCCCAGAGTGCTGGGATTACAGGTATGAGCCACCACGCCCATTCTGTTTATAATTTTTGGTGATTATTCTTTTTTTTTTTTGAGACAGAGTCTTGCTCTGTCACCCACGCTGGAGTGCAGTGGCCCGATCTCAGCTCACTGCAAGCTCCGCCTCCCAGGTTCACGCCATTCTCCTGCCTCAGCCTCCCGAGTAGCTGGAACTACAGGCGCCCGCCACCACGCCCGGCTACTTTTTTGTATTTTTATTAGAGATGGGGTTTCACCGTGTTAGCCAGGATGGTCTCGATCTCCTGACCTCGTGATCTCCCCGCCTCGGCCTCCCGAAGGGCTGGGATTACAGGCGTGAGCCACGGAGCCCAGCCTAGATGATTTTCTTAATTATTTCCTTAGGATATGTTCCAAAGAATTTAATTGCTAGGTCAAAGCTTATGACCTTTTAAAGGATTGTGATAGTGTGTCAGTCAGGATAGGCTAAATGTTGTAACAGACATAGCCAAAATCTCAGTGGCTTAACACAATAAAGATGTATTTCTCTTTTATGTCACAATTCAACACAAGTCATTGGTTGGGAGTAGAGGGCACTCTGCATGGTCGTCTGGAACCAGGGTTTGCCCACATGATGGGTCTCCATTTGCCACCGGCCTTGGACGTCTCCACTGGATGCTCTGATTTCACCTGATAAGTAAAGGGAGAGAGAGAGAGCATGGAGAATTACACAGGTAGTTTTAGGGTCAGGCCTGGCAGTGACTCACATCATTTCCTCTGCCAACCTTCCAATTGTCCAGAACTCAGTCACATGACTGCTCCTAACTGCAAGGGAGGCTGGGAAGTGTAGTCTTCCTGAGTGTCCAGGAGGAAAACAAGAGTGTAATGGACCCAGAATAAGCATTGTCTCTGCCTCAAAATTACCAAGTTGCCAATCAGCAATGTTTTTCCAGTTATTTATTTATTTTATTTATTTTGAGACAGAGTCTAATTCTGTTGCCCAGGCTGGAGTGCAGTGGTGTGATCTCGGCTCACTGCAACCTCTGCCTCCCAGGTTTAAGTGATTCTCTAGCCTCAGCCTCCCGAGTAGCTGGGATTGCAGGTGCACTCCACCACACCCAGCTAATTTTTGTATTTTCAGTAGAGACGGGGTTTCGCCACGTTAGCCAAGCTGGTCTTCAACTCCTGGCCTCAACTGATTCCCCACCTCAGTTTTTCCAGTTTATATTCCCAACAGCAGGGTATGAGGATTCCTATTTTCCTATACCTTCAATAATTAAGGGGATGATGCTCTTTCTGTTGTTTTTTATAGATCTGCATGGAACAATGCTGCTTCTCTGCATGACTAGAGTTTGTTTTCTCTTTGAAGATAATCTCACTAGGATCAAGACCATACCTGCTGGAGAGTCAGGACTCTGGATTTCTGATTGTTTTCAGGACAGCTACCCTTATCCTAGGCTGATCTGAGTTTCTAGGTCTTTCTCTGCCTGTTCTTTCCTCTCCCCTTCCCTTCCCTGCTGCAGAAAGTGTTTTATGCGGGTGTCAGCAACATCAGGACTTTTCAAGCCCCTTGCCCCAGTATCATCCCTGAATGCAAAACTCACTCAGAGGCCTGGGGAAGAGATTCTAGTTCTGCTTTTCCTCGGCCACCTCAGGTGTGTTCTAGCTTACAAGACACTTTCACAGAAAAAAAGTTCAGGGAATGGAATTGGAAGGCAAAAATAGCTGCTTGATGCTGACTTGGCACATTGACTTTGACCAAATCATCCAGCAGCTCATCCTTAGTACTCTGGTTTCCACAGAATAATCCTGGTGCAGTGAGTAGTGGAAGTCAGGAGGAGTAAACTGCCTAGATGTCATGAAGGGAAAGCAATGCACAATAGAGTTGTGCAGAATCTATTCTTGTCCGTTTCCCTGTGAATCCAGGTTGCTGAACACTGGCCGATGTCTGAGCTGTGGTTTTCCCCTGGATTTGAAATGTAGTTACTAGAAGTCAATGCTTTTGAATGGCTTCTTGGCCATGACTTTCACAGGGCCTGCTGGCTGTTGCCTGATGATTGTCTGATAGGCCTAGCCCCTTGGCAAAGCAATGTTTCATTTGCAAAACTACGCTTGTCCAGTGCCTCCTGGGAACTGAAAGCCTGGCATCAGCAGAGGAACACGAATTGGGCAAATCACGGATCTCCCAGGCGTGCGTCGCTTGGGGGCCATGGCACACAGCACTGCTAAAAGCCTAGGACAATCTGTGTGTTTTAGGAGCAAACCAGTGCCTCGCACTTCTAAGCTGTATCCTTTGCTCCCTCCCTGAGAGGCAGCCGTGTACTCTGGGCTTCCTAGGTAAGTGACTCACACCAACTATAAGCCTGGCTTATGACCTAGAAAAGGAAACAGGAAGTGGCTTAGAGACATAAAGAGCACAGCCCAGGAGGGGCTGCCATGGAATTCTCCTCAGATGAGACAGAGTCCAATGGGCAGAGGGGCAACTTAGCATCCTCTCTTTCCCCATGTTACAACAATGCCCTTGGCAGGGACCATTTGATGGAGATTCAGATGTCTTCCTGGGGGTGGTGAGCAGGGGTGAAGGAGGGGGAACTGCTGCTGGGTCAGTAGCTCCTCTCCAGAGTGAGCCCATCTGTGGAATGCCATGCCCCTTCTCTATCCCATCTTTGCAAGTGGGCTTGGGTTCTTGGGATGAGTTCATCAGGCCTTATAAATGCAAACTGTGCAGAGGTGCCTCCAACAAGAAAAACCAGTCTCTGGCAGGGCCCCTAAGGGCAGGATTCTGGAGAGGCCGCCCTGTCCTCAGCTTGGCCCTGGGACATTCTGGCCGCAGGTAGGATGGCTGCGGCAGAGGGAGGAGAGGGGCCTCCCTGTTGATGGAGGCCACCATGTAGGGCTTCACTATGCTTTCCTTTCTGGCTCTCCCAGGGAGGAAGGGTGGCTGGCAGCTGGCGGCAGGGCTTGTGGAGGCTTAGCCCTGGGCCTAGTCCTGCTTCTCTTGGAGGTGGCTGGTTGTGCAATGGCATCCTGGCTGCTCCTCTTGGAGCCCCATGACCACGGTTCCAGGCTCCACCCCCATTTCTCACCGCTGGTGGTGAGAAATGGAATTTTTTGTTTTGCGTTTTTATGCTGTTCCCATAACACCCAGCACCGATCTCCAAGGATGAGTGCTGAAGATCCATAGCCATGGCAGGGCAGGGCCTAGGTACTGAAGGAAGATCCCACTCAGAGTTCAGTTCCACCCACTGCAAAATGCCCTCCGAGGACCCTCACTAGACCAGTTCCCCAAAGTGCGGTCTGCAGACTGCCACAGCGGAATCACAGGGTGAGGAAGGGGCTGTTAAAAACATGGGTTCTTGGCTGCATCTGCAGACCTCCAGAATCTAACCCTCTCAGGAAAAGTCCTGGAAATCTGTGTATCCAGAAGCACTTTCTTCTCCAGGTTGGCCAGCTCAGAAATGTCTAAAAACTTTTCTCAATACCAATCCTGGTCTCATTTATTATCCTTCTCATGAAAATGATTTGCTTCCTTTCAGCCTTGTATGACCTCTAAAAATATGACCTGAAGCAGATGGATGCACTCACATAAGAAACATCACCTGTGGCCTTCATTGGCAAGCATGGATTGCTGTTTTCAATCAGGGGCTTTGAAGGAAGACACCTTTGATCATCGGGCTGCCTCTGCTTTTCGCTGAGTTGTCACTATTACATGCCCTTCCCTGGCTTTGCCTTCTCTCTTCTCCACCAGAAAATGGGCCTGCTGCTCTAAGAGGTTGGGATCTTGGAGTCCTTTAGCACAGGGGCCTTGAAAATCAATGACTTCCTTGTTTGCTGATGGAGCAGAGGTAGAATCTCTTGGTGTTTCCACAGAGAAAACACTGACCATAAAGAGCCGAGAAAGATGACGTGATGAAGCCATCAGGGGAAGCACCAAACATCCTCAACTCTGCTCACCCATGGTTTTTCTCCCGCCCTCCCAGAGCTCCTCCTGTGTGAGTAATGCAGTGTGTGCTGGTGAAATGTCTCACTGAAAAAAGAAAGAAACCCTGATTTGCAGCACTGGCCAATTTCTGTAGTGTAAATACTCCCACCATCGCAGATTTCAGGTTACCAAGGGCTTCACAACTGGTTCACAAGGCTTGACTGTAATGACCAGCCCATGCAACTCCAGCACCTCATCATCTCCGCCCTGTCCCAGAAAATCCCCACATCACACCCAGGCTGAATATCACTTTCAGCTTCTCAGTCAGAAGGAGAAGTGGTTAACTATGCCAGAATGGTAATGACTAAATATCAGAATGGTGAGTGTGGAGGGTCAGGATGTCTGCCAAATTGGAGATGACTCTTCACTTCTCAATCTTGGTGTCTCATCTGGGGAAGTTGGAGGGAGACATGCACAGCTTCTCATGAATAGTCCTGGAAGCCCTTACCCCAAGGCCTCATGGGGCTCTCTCCAGGGTTTGCTCTTTGTCACTGTCTCCTTTAAAAGCCTGTCATTCATTGCCAGAGAACAGAAGGCTCCATCCTAATGGGCCAAGTTGAAAACGGCGGGCTTGGGAGCTGTCTAGACTCTGGGTCCTGGCTTTTGTCTTGGCTGGTGTCAAAACGGACTCTTTAAAAACTGGCCTCAGGAAGATTCCCCATCCAACTCTGAACAGCCTGGACTGAGCTTTTTCTGATTTTTAGGGGTCTTGTGAACAAGAGTCAGGTGGGCAGGCAGCTCTTGTAAAGCTGAGCATAACCAAATTTGTCCATAGCCTGTGACAGCAAAGATCACAAAACTCTTCCCTCCCCTTTAGGGCCTGGGAGTGACGCCGAACCAAGGGGAGGATGGTGACCTATTTTATCTCCCAAACATTGGGCAGCCAGTTGCATTTGCAGATTTAAAATCCACCCACACTACTGCAGTTTCTGTTCTCCTGCCCCCCGAGCATACTTCTGGCTGGAGCTGGTTTTGTAAAGTGGAGTTGGCTGTGGGTGTGGGAGTCCTCCTTGGAGAGCCTGGTCTGACAGCCCCAGTCAGCAGCCCTCCCATGGGTGTTTGGGCTGCTACAGTCCTGGCAGGTACACAGCACAGGGGAACCTGGTTTTGTCCCGGTCTCAGCCAGGGAAGTCTAGTTAAAGAAAGAAAAGTTTGGCCAGGTGCAGTGGCTCACACCTGTAATCCCAGCACTTTGGGAGGCAGAGACGGGCAGATCACGAGGTCAGGAGTTTGAGACCAGCCTGGCCAACATGGTGAAACCCCGTCTCTAGTAAAAATACAAAAATTAGCTGGGCGTGGTGGCAGATGCCTGTAATCCCAGCTACTTGGGAGGCTGAGGCAGGAGAATCGCTTGAAACTGGAAGGCGGAGGTTGCAGTGAGCCGAGGTCGCGCCACTGCACTCCAGCCTGGGCAACAAGAGCAAAACTCTGTCTCAAAAAAAAAAAAAAAAAAGGTCTTGGTGGAAATGGCCTTGAATCTGGGGTCTCTCTAATATTCTAATCACTCAATCACTTAACAAATACTTATTGAGGGCCTACTAGGTGCCACACATTGGAAGACAGTGGAGGGTGAAGCAGAGTCTGCCCTCAGGGAGCTTACAGTTTAGATTACAGGCAAGACAGCCCTTACACACATAATTCCAGATGAGTCAATAATGATCAGGGTGCAGAGGCTTTAAAGCAGAAGCATAAGGTGCAATGGGAGCATAAAACAGGGAAGCCTAATGCAGACTGAGGGGACTGAGGAGGGTTCCTCTAGAAAGTGGGGTTGAAGCTGAGAACCTGAGGGGTGGTTTTCATGCAGTGCAATTGAAGTTCGAAAGGGAAGATCCTCCAATGCACAAAGAATTCATGCTTCAGAAACATTCTCTTCCTGAGGATACATTTGGGAATTTAGGTAGAAATTAACTGTCTTGCCTTCATATACAGTGTAGTGGAGACCACTGTGGTTCTCCAACTTTTTGTCTTTTCTTAATAACAAGTCCCCAGTTTTTGCTAGGTACGTAGCTACCCAGAGAAAAGATTATGTGGCCACCTGACTACGTTCTGGCCAATGAGATGTCAGCAGAGGTAATGTGCGGGGCCTCTGAGAAGGCTCTTTCCTGCTACTTGGTACCTGGCTGGAGGCTGAAAAGCCATTAGGGACCCTGAGGAGACGTGCTAAGGTTGGAGGGTCAGCGTATTACATGGAGCCTCCTTCCCTGATGGCCGTGGGCTGCCACACCAGCCCTGGATTGCCTAATTCCCGGCTTCTTTTGTAAAAGGGAGAAATAAAGGTCAATTTTTTAAAAAGCATCTATTATTTTGACATTTTCTGTCATACACAGCCAAATATCATCCTAACTACTATACACAGCTTCTTTTCAGCTTAATGAAAAGAGCATTGTTCTGCACTACACATAAATTACCTATTTTATAGAAAAGTCTGTGATTACAATAGCTATTTTCCCAGCCTCCTTCTTCACCTCCTTGATCCCCTTATCCTCCCCTCGGCCCTGCACCTCCTCTCTTTCCTGACTCCCACACCAGAGCTAGGCCTGACCTCTGCGCTTTTGCCTCCAGGAATGAATGAGGCTCACAGCCCGAAGGTGCTCCAAGTCTTGGCTACCTTCCCTCAGTGGCTGCCCTGGCAAAGGTCCTGCCGCAGGGAATCGCACAAAGTCCAGCAAAGCAACTGGTCTTTCCTGCCCATTCTCACCCTTCCCAAGAAAGTGTGAAGAGTTACAATACTCAGGCAGAGCTGGAAAAAGCGCACCCTTTTAGAGAATCCGCAAGAATGATCGGAGGTGCTTTAATTGAACTGCTCTGCCTTGGGTTTTTCAAGCTATGCAGAATTTAATGGATCTGTTTCCCCAGCCTCTGGCTAACCAAATCCAAAACATCAAGAGTCAAGGGGAGAAGGTCAGCATGTTTAGTTACAAACCTTTGGGGCTGTCTGGGGTGATTGCAGGCCTCAGCAGGCTGGCTTTGGGTGGGGTGAGGCCGGGGATGCATAGAATTCTGACCCCTCTGCCCCTGCCTCAAAAAAAAAGTTGAAGGCTTAAACCCCAGTACCTCGGACTATGGCCTTATTTGGAGATAGTCTTTACAGAGGTAATCAAGTTAAAATGTGGTCATTAAGGTCAGCCTTAATCTAATATAACTCCTGTCCTTATGAAAAGGGGAAATTTGGCCGGCTGCGGTGGTGGCTCACGCCTGTAATCCCAGGACTTTGGGAGGCCAAGGGGGGCGGATCACAAGGTCAGGAGTTTGAGACCAGCCTGGCCAATATGGTGAAACCCCATCTCTACTAAAAATACAAAAATTAGCCAGGTGTAGGGGCACGCGCCTGTAGTCCCAGCTACTTGGAAGGCTGAGGCAGAAGAACCCGGGAGGCAGAGGTTGCAGTGAGCCGAGATTGTGCCACTGCACTCCAGCCTGGGTGACAGAGTGAGACTCCTTCTCAAAAAAAAAAAGAAAAAAAAAAGAAAAAAAGAAAAGGTGGGGACAGACACACCCACAGTGAGAACAGCATGTGAGATGCAGGCAGAGGTCGGGGTGATGCTTCAACAAGCCAAGGAAAACCAGAGGTTGCCAGCAAACCACCAGAAGCATGGGAAAGGCATCCAATAGATTCTCCCTCTCAGCCCTCAGGGGAGCCAGCCCTGCCAACACCTTAATCTTGCGCTTCTGGCCTCTAGAACTCTGAGAAGACAAATTTCTGTTGGTTATGTCACCTAGTTTGTGATACCTTGTCGGGGTAGCCCTAGCAAACTCAGGCAAGATCCTTCAAGTACCAAAGAACAGAGGAGTTTGGTGACAACCACTGGACTCAAGCGATTTCCCTGCAGCCTCACATCAGGACATGAAGATGTGGAGAGCAGCTAGCCTCCCTTGTATTTCTGTAGCTGATGGAAAGTGAAAAAAAACCACCAACAGCCTCATGGCCTTGAAACGCTGCATCCCTTCAAGCATCGGATGGTTCTGTTTCAGAAAGGCTGTTATTTGCACCAGTAACAACTATATAAGTAGTGCTTGCTAATTTTCCAGGAACTATTGTAAGTGCTTTAATATTCTAATTCCTTTTGTTGTTGTGACAGATGAGGAAACTGAGGCACAGAGAGGCTAAGCAACTTACTTAAGGTTAGCAGCTAATACATAGAGAAGGTGAGATTTGGGGGGTTTTGTTTGTTTATTTGTGTAGAGCTGGTGTCTCGCTATGTTGCCCAGGCTGATCTTGAACTCCTGGCCTCAAGCAATCCTCCCACTTCAGCCTCCCAAAGTGCTGAAATTGCAGGTGTGAGCCACTGCACCCAGCTGAAAAGGTGGGGTTTGAACCCAAACAGACTCCCTCCAGAGTCCACACATTTAACCACGACATCTTTAAGTGCATGAGCTGGAGTCCATGCGATCCTGTGTTGGACACAGTAGTTCCTGATTGAGATTGGTGTGCTGAATGAAAGCCATTCCCAAGCCATGTTGTTTGCCACTGTGTGTGTGTGTGTGTGTGTGTGTGTGTGTGTGTGTGTTAACCCCTTGTGTCTGTCACTGGTGGCTGGTGGCTGCCCCAGTCAGGGCTACCTTGAAACAGCAGAAACCCCAAAGCAGCAGGTTCCCCTCTCTTCTCATGCTCATTTTCTGGAACTCTTACCTAGCCTTGCTGGGCCAGAAGTCTCCCTTGGATATTCCTCTCAGTAGAGGAGCTCAAGGAGTCCTCTCTCCACCTGCAGGCAACCAGGGTATCCTGACAGAGACCAAATCTTTCAGAAAGGCCTTTTTTGCTCACTTCCTGGGGATCATGTTAAACAAGACTACTTCCCAGAAAGCACAACTGATGCTGACTGGCAAGGACTGTTTGAATATCTATCTATCTATCTGTCTATCTATCTATCTATCTATCTATCTATCTATCTATCTATCTATATCTACCTATCTATCTATCTATCATCTACCTATCTGTCATGTATCCATCCATCCATCTAATCTTTTTTTTTTTTCCTTTTCCTGGCAGAAAAATCTAAATGTCTAAATGGGGAGGCATCCTTTAACTTATGAACAGTCTTTGCAAACCCCAACTAAACTTTCTTTGTTGAATGATTCTTGCATGTGCACAAATGCACACGTGAAAAAACTTTGTATGTGATCTCTTCCTCCTGGGTTCCCCCAACCTCATCCACTGCTTGATTTCTGCTTGTGGAATTGGAAGTCTGCAGGGATGGGGGAAGAAAGTCAAAGGACATCCTCAGGCTCTGCAAAAGCCAGCCACTGGGCCAAGCTGCCACCATCCAGCTCCTCCCACTGCCTACTTTACCTGTCTCACCTCACAAGGGGCTGAGCTAAGGTTGCTTTGAGCATATGGGGCTTTTTTTTTTTTTTTGAGACAGAGTCTCACTCTGTCTCCCAGGCTGGAGTGCAGTGGCACATTCACAGCTCACGGCAGCCTTACCCCCAGGCTCAAGTGATCCTCTCACCCAAGCCTCCTGAGTAGCTAGGACCACAGGTGTGCACCATTGCACCTGGCTAACTTTTAAAACTTTTTGTAGAGATGGGGTCTCACTATGTAGCCCAGGCTAGTTTCGAACTCCTGGGTTCAAGCAGTCATCCTGCCTTGGCCTCCCAAAGTGCTGGGATTACAGATGTGGACCACCATGCACAGCCTACATGGAGCATTTTGTTAAGCAGAAATGAAGACTCAGTTGCTACTAAGCATCTGTGCCACTTGTTCTGTGACAGTTCTTCATTTTTACTATTTTATCCCTTACCATAACCAGATGTCAATTCCACTTTTAAGAGGCTGCATTTGAGGCCTAGCAATTTACTCTGGGGAACTTGAATGAGAGGCTTGGAGCCTGGGCTTCAGCAGTTCTGAAAAGTCCACTCCATACCCATGATCCATACCACGTCAGTTACAGAGGTCCCAGAAATGTGTGCTAAGTCAGCATAGAGACTGTTTTCTGGGTAAGGACATTTGCATTTTCTCTTTTGTTTGCTCAACAATAAAAATGCTTTGAGTTGGTTTTCTAGACTTGGTAACAAAGAGGATGATGACAATAATGATGCAAAAGTATGTGAAATTGGGCTGGGTGTGGTGGTTCATGCCTGTAATCCCAGTACTTTGCGTGGCCAAGGCGGGAGGATCACTTGAGGTCAGGAGATAGAGACCAGCCTGGCCAACGTGGTGAAACCCCGACTCTACTGAAAAAATACAAAAATTAGCCAGGCGTGGTGGTGGGCGCCTGTAATCCCAGATACTCAGGAGGCTGAGGCAGGAGCATTGCTTGAACCCGGGAGGCAGAGGTTGCAGTGAGCAGAGATCACACCACTGCACTCCAGCCTGGGCAACAGAGTGAGACCCTGTCTCAAAAAAATAAAAAATAAAAAGTACGTGAAATTGGTGGTGAATCATTTACTAGGGCCTATGCTGTGGCAGGCTCATGGACAATACAAACATGAGCCTTGCTTTTTAGGAGCCTAAAGTCTGAATGGGAAGGTCAAAATCTATGTGAAGCAAGTGGACAACCGAGGTTTCTCTAAACTGAAAGTGGCTTTACTGAGGATTTGCCGATTGTAAGGACAGAGACCCCTCCACTTGTCTCAAGAAAGGAGGGATTTAATGTAGGAGTGCAAGTGGTTGGTGCTGTCATGGAGACAGCTCCGAGGCCTGGGGAGGCCTCTCCATTTCACCCCTCCCTCAAGATCCCTGCTCTCTCTGTGCATCTGTCCCCTGCTCCTGTCTCTAATGACCCTTCCTCTGCTCATTCGCCTCCTGTTCTCTCCTAATTTCAACTTACACATAACTTCACCAGCCAGGATTCTGTTTCCACCTCTAGACATCCTTTCAGCTTCAACTACTACCCTAAGTAGTTCATTCTTTCTGTGTTTGGTAGTTCTAATTCCCAGGAGAGGCTCTGATTGGCCTAGCTCCTAGGCCTCTGTGAGCTTGTGTTTTAGCAATCCTTGGTCACTTGTCCCTCCTGACAGTCCAGTCAGATGTGGCCAGGAGTAATCACAAGATCACCTAAAGGGCTCTGGGCAGCTAGATACCTAAAACAACTCCAGGATGGGGGTTCCTGATGACAATCTCAACTAAAGGTGATAGGAAAGAGAATCGTTCTGAGCTGGAAAGAGTAGACTTCACAGGGCAGTGAGATGGCCAGGGCTTCAACACACAGCATTTACATCATAGGAGAGAAGAGGAAGCTGACAAGCAGGAATGGTTATGGTGGTAAACTGTTGTAGTTTTCAAAATTACTTGTTTCCCTTCCCCATGGAAGGATTCTACATTCCTACCCAGATGATATCACACTTGGAAGTGTGAAACTTTTACCAATGAAATGTGAGTAGAAGGGACGTATGTCATTTTATGCAAAAGCAATGGATAACCATTGCATGGTTCACCATTTTCCCCTTTCCCTCTGCCACGAGAACAACACAGTCCCACATAGGGACTGCTCCCTCCCCTCAGGTCCCAGAATGGAAACAACCTGGGGCAGAGACAGAGCTCAATCGTGACAGTCCATGATGGATACATGATGCGAATAAGTCAATCTTTGTTGTGTGACGCCACCGAGATTTTGGGGTCATTTGCTACTGTAGCATAACCTAGCCTATCCTGACTGAGACAAGGAACATGTTGTGTTTTTAGAATATCAGATAGATGGGAGAGAAGGATGGCAGTGAAGCGGTAATGAGAAGTGGGACCAAGAATCCAGGTGTCAGGGAAGGAAGACACGAAGCAGGCAACAAGAGAAGATCTAGAAAGAAGGAGGAGACTCTGAGAGCCATTGTAAAGGAAGATGTAGCCAGTTTTGGTAACAGGTTGTGTGTTATTCTGCTTGAGCTGTGATTATGGTTTGGCTGTGTCCCCACCCAAATCTCATCTTGAATTCCCAGTGTGGGAGGGACCTGGTTGGGGGTGATTGAATCATGGGGGCAGGTCTTTCCCATGCTGTTCTTGTGATAGTGAATAATTCTCATGAGATCTGATGGTTTTAAAAAGAGGAGTTTCCCTGAACAAGCCCTCTTTCCTTTTCTGCCACCATGTGAGACATGCTTTTCACCTGCCATGATTGTGAGGCCTTCCCAGCCATGCGGAACTGTGAGTCCAATAAACCTCTTTCTTTTGTAAATTGCCCAGTCTCAGGTATGCCTTTATCAGCAGCATGAAAATGGACTAATACAAGCTGCCATCACAAAATGCTATAGATTGGGTGGCTTAGACAACAGACACTTATTTTTCTCACAGTCCTGAGAAGTGGATGTCTAAGATCAAGATGCTGCTGGCGGAGTGGGTTTCTGGTGAATTCTTTCTTCCTGGCTTGCACATGGCCACTATCTTGCTGTGTCCTCATATGGCCTTTCCTCTGTGTGTACAAAGAAAGAGAGCGACAGGTTTTTGGTGTCTCTTCCTCCTCTTATAAGGAAATCAGTCCTGGTCAGGCGCCATGGTTCACACCTGTAATCTCAGCACTTTAGGAGGCTGAGGTGGGAGGATCACTTGAGGCCAGGAGTTCGAGATCAGCCTGGGCAACATAGTGAGACCCTGTCTCTACAAAAAATAAAAAAGAGCCAGGCATGGTGGCACACGTCTGTAGCCCCAGCTACTGGGGAGGCTGAGGCAGGAGAATTGCTTGAACCCAGGAGGTGAAGGTTGCAGTGAGCCGAGATAGTGACACTGCACTCTAGCCTGCATGACAGAGCAAGACCTTATCTCAAAATAAATAAATAAATAAATTAAGTCTTTTTTTAAAAAGGGACGCCCAGTCCTATCAGATTAGGACAATGTCCTTATGACCTCATTTAGCCTTACTTCCTCCCTTAAAGGCCTTGTTTCTAAATATAGTCACATTGAGGATAAGGGCTTCAACATACGCATTTTGAGGGGGCAATTCAGACCAGAAAAGGTTGAAATAGGGAACGAAGGAGAGTAAAGGATGAAAAAAAATTCCTTATTTACTAGTTTGTCATAGTTGGGAGTTGGAACCACTTTGAGGTGAAGGTTTGCTTTTGGACAAATGGAATCAGTGGTGAGGTGGTCGTGTAGCTAGTGATTTCCCGCAGGCACTTGGGATTGGGCTCAGGGCTAGAGAAAGAGATCTGGGAGAGTCACACTATGGAAACTGTGTTTTGGTTTGTAAATATATCCAAACAGGTTGTGAGAAATGGAGCACAAGCACCACACTTGAGGAGCGAGGCCATGAAGAGGATCCTCAATCCTAGATGGACAGAAGGAAGAGGAGGGAATAAAAACAAAGATCTTCCAACGGCATCACTCTACTGCTGGGGGCAGACCCTGAGACAAGTTGCTCTGCCACCTGAGATTACTGAACAGAGCCCCTATCATCCAGGAGAGCAGCCAGCCAGGCAGGCCCAGGATGAGGGCTCGTGTGGCATGGGGCACAGGGCAAGGCTCCCTTAGGTTGTTAATGTGGTGGGTACGGCACAACTAAATGCAACTCAGAGATTATTTATTTTTTCAGTGTTCAAACCTTATTCATACTCTTGTTAAAATTTCACCCAAAAAAGGCAGTGCATGGTGGCTCATGCCTGTAATCCCAGCACTTTGAGAGGCTGAGGTGGGCAGATCATTTAAGCCTAGGAGTTCGAGACCAGCCTGGGTAACATAGACCCCATCTCTGTTTTTGAAAAATAAAACTAAGTAAAAAAGAAGAAAAAATTTGGCCGGGTGCGGTGGCTCACGCCTGTAATCCCAGCACTTTGGGAGGCCGAGGCGGGCAGATCACGAGGTCACAAGATCGAGACCAGCGTGACTAACATGGTGAAACCCTATCTCTACTAAAATACAAAAATTAGCCGGGTGTGGTGGCACGCGCCTGTAATCCCAGCTAGTCAGGAGGCTAAGGCAGGAGAATTGCTTGAACCTGGGAAGCGGAGGTTGCAGTGAGCCAAGATCGCACCACTGTACTTCAGCCTGGTGAAGGAGGAAGACCCCGTCTTAAAAAAAAAAAAAAAAAAAAAGAAGAAGAAAAAATTCACACAAAAAATCCATGAGGTAGGTGTCATCTCCATTGCAGAGAAGATGAAACAGAAGATCAGAGAAGCAAGGGAACTCTTCTGAGGTGAACAGCTCAAGAGACTGAGACAGGTCTCTTACCACTGTCACGTGGGTCCCCATGAAGAGTCCACCAACAGGTTTGTGTGAGCAACAAGGCTGTTTATTTCACCTGGGTGCAGGCAGGCTGAGTCTGAAAGAGGGTCAGCAACGGGAGATAGGGGTGGGGCAGTTTTATAGGATTTGGGAAGGTAGTGGAAAATTACAGTTAAAGGTAATGGTTATCTCTTGCAGGCAGGGGCAGGGGTCACCAGATCCAGAGTGGGGAGATCATGAGACTCATTGTCCCGTGGAGGGGGCTGGGGGGGAATGTCACAAGGTCGATTGATTAGTTGGGGTGGGGCAGGAACAAATCACAATGGTGGAATGTCATCTTTTGTGGTTCTTCAGTTGCTCCAGGCCATCTGGGTGTATACGTGCAGGTCACAGGGGTTATGATGGCTTAGCTCAGGCTCAGAGACCTGACAACCACCACATTGCCTTTGGGATTCCACCTGCATCTTCCTTTGGAGAAGTCCCTCGTGTGGAGATTTTGCAGGGTTTAGCTTGAATGCAGTTCAAGGCAAGGGGCAAGAAACCACTTGAAGTGATCATATCCCAGCTCTGAGGGTCTCTTTCCTGTGAGTTTGGTCACAGTTTAGCCTCTGTCCTTGGAAGCTTCCCAGAAACAAGACCAAGACCATCTTTAATATTAAGGGGAAAACAGGGCTTTTGCACTAAGAAAGATCTGCATTGCTTTTGAAACTCCTAAAGTACACATTTGTGTTTTCTTTTGCTTGGAGAGGTCATCCAAGAACTGGCCACTCCCTGACATTTCTATGGTATCTCTTTTTCTGGAATGGTCTTCCCAGATCCCCTGGATTCCAAAAAAGTACATCTAGAAGTTCCCATGGCAAGGTTCTCATGGTAGTAACAGTGTGTACATAATTTTGTTTAATACTCCTTGCTGCTATCTGAGATGCACAATTGCACCCATTGTTCCTGTTGGCAGAAACTGACTTCTGGCTCCAACTTCTTCGTTTTCATCTACTTCTACTTCTACCAAGGAACAGCTGGAGAGATGAGGTTGCTGGCTCACACACAATAGGCCCCAAAAGCACCTCCAGTCCTCCCCGAGCTGTGTGAAATTAACTCAGCACTGTTTTGTATAGTAAGACATACTGGCATTGCTGAGTGAACGCCTAAGCAGCTCTCACTGCCTCCACCTGGCCTGAGAGGTCCAATGGGTGCTACCTCTCTGGTGTGTCTGGTCCCAGGATATTCAACTGAAATCCCCCCACTGAAAGGATGGTAAAGCAGTATTCTTGTTGGATATTTAAAACAAGAAGCTGTGAAGATTCCCAAAGGCTCTGAATCTCCACTTCAAGGTCAAGAAAAAAGTATTAACCTAGTTTAGCTGTATTTTAGGAAGCAGATGCTGGGCATCTGAAAGGCCAAATTTTGCTTCTAGCTACAGGTTTTCTGCAGAGACAACAAGACAGAGCTCAACTTAGGGCACACAGATGAGCAGGATAGAGGATGTTGCTTAAGGACCCTGCAGTTCTGGACCCACCAATGGCTAAGTGTGTCAGAAAGAGCACGTGTGACCATGTTCTGTGGAATGTATGCATTTGTAGGATGCTTTCAGGCACTTTTCAAAGAGCTTTCTCTTTGGAGGTGTCTATGGGGCAGACAGGGCTGGACCAATATAGGGGTGAGCAGGGATGGGGAGGACATAGTGAGTGCAGGTTCCACCGTTACTGTAGCCTCTGAAAACATCATATGGAAATTCCATCCCAACTGGGAAGCCAGAGTCATGGGAAGTCAACTTACTCCCCTTAAGTTACAGAACAGCCACAAAAGAGGAACTCCATTGCTTTTTTTTGTTGTTTTTGTTTTTGAGACAGAGTCTCACTCTGTCACCCAGGCTGGAGTGTAGTGGCGAGATCTCAGCTCACTGCGACCTCTGTCTCCCAGGTTCAAGCGATTCTCCTGCCTCAGCCTCTCGAATAGCTGGGACTACAGGCACATGCCACCATGCCTGGCTAATTTTTTGTATTTTTAGTAGAGATGGGGTTTCACTATGTTAGCCAGGATGGTCTCGATCTCCTGACCTCGTGATCCACCTGCCTCAGCCTCCCAAAGCACTGGGATTACAGGCATGAGCCACTGCACCCAGCCAAGGAATTTCATTTGTAAAGTGTTATAAGGCTCATACATTACGCATCTTATTTGGTTAACATTTGCACTGGCCACAACTTCTATAAAGGAAGCTGGTGTATTCTAGCAGCCCACCAGCTGGAATTCTCTCCCTTAGGCCTAGAAAGATCACTAAGTCTTGTGCCAAGGAGGCATTTGCCCCAGGCCTCCTGGGAAGCTTTCTTTATTCTGATTTACCAGTTTCACCCCTGAAAGCGGCATAGGACAAGGCCTTGTTGGCTGGCTATGGTGGATGCAGGGATTTCTTTTTTGCCTAGAAAAAAAAAAAAAGCCAAGAAAAAAACCCAGTGTTTTTTTCTGTTGCTATGTAACGAATCATTCTTTTTTTTTTTTTTTTTCTTGACGGATTCTTACTCTGTCCCCCAGGCTGAAGTGCAGTGGCGTGATCTCAGCTCATCGCAACCTCTGCTCCCTGGGTTCAAACGATTCTCCTGCCTCGGCCTCTTGAGTAGCTGGGATTATATGCACCTGCCACCATGCCTGGCTAATTTTTGTATTTTTAGTAGAGATAGGGTTTCACCATCTTGGCCAGGCTGGTCTTGAACTCCTGACCTCGTGGTCCACCCGCCTTGGCCTCCCAAAGTGCTGGAATTACAGGCATGAGCCACCATGCCCGGCTACGAATTATTCTTAAACTAAACAACTTAAAACAACAAACATTTATGATCTCACAGTTTCTGTGGGAATCTGGGGCTCAGTTGGCAGTTCTGCCTCATGATCTCTCACACAGTTGCAGTTAACCTGCTGGCTGGGGCTGGCGTCATCTGAAGGCTCAACTGGGGAAGGATCTGCTTGCAAGCTCAGTCATGTGGTTGTTGGCAGGCCTTACCTCCCTGCTGGCTGTTGGCCAGAGACATCTGTTCCTCACAACCTGAGCCTCTCACAGTGTGCCTGAGTGTCTCATGACATGACCGCTGGTTTCTCCCAGAGTGATCCAAGAGAAAGACAGAGGAAGAGAAGGAGAGAGAGTCCATGACAGAAGCCATAGTCCTTTATAACCTAATCTCAGGAGTGACATTCTATCATTTCTGCTGCATTCTTTTGGTGACACAGAAAACACTGATGTGGGCATAGGCTGTGCAAGGGTGTGAATTCCAGGAGGCAGGGACCTTGGTGGCCATCATGGATGCCTGTTTCAGAAAGAAGAGAAGGCGAGGGAGAGCATCATGCACTGAAAAGTTTAGTGGTATGACCTGGCTAATGAATGAACAGCTCTTCTATTAATGGGATGAGTGTCTTTCAAAAGTCAACATCTCTGGGCCTTGCCTGTAAAGTCAGGTATTTGGATGAGTATGATCTCCAAGTTTTCTAAAGTCTGGGGTATTTGCAATTAGAGGTTATTAGGAGAGGAGTGAAGAAGGGGAAGAGAATAGGGAGACAGAAACTTGAGCCCCATGAAGCAGCCTGAGCCCTGAACCCTGAGCCTGCTCAAGGCTCCAAGCCCCAGTCCTAGTGGATTCCACAGCTCCAGGACCAGGCTGGATGCCCAAGTCCTGCCGTTTGCTGAATGAGGAAATGGGAACAGTGAGCTCTAATTTAATAGCTCCTGCCCTGTTCCCTGAGGTTTCCAGATCTATTTCTGTGCACAAGCAAACAGAAATAAGTGAGGGCACACCGAGCCTGGGGAGAGGGCGCTCCTGGTATACAGAGCCAGCACCGGTTTGTGTGTAAAATGATGGGGCTTCCTAATTGCCTAAATGTTTTTCAGAGTGGAGTAGTCATCCTAGCAACTGCTAGCACCTGAGCAGTTCTTGAGACCATCATTGCTTCTGATTTCACATCCTGCCCAACCCTTCCAGACCCTTCTACCTACTGGTAACTGGGATCTGCTGGACCTCATGGAGCATATTATTCAATGGGCACCAGGGAACCTCGATGTTAAAGTGCCCTTAGAATTTTTTTTTTCTTTGAGACAGGGTCTTGCTCTGTTGCCCAGGCTGGAGTGCAGTGGCACAATCATAGCTCACTGCAGCCTCAAACCCCCGGGCTCAAGCCATCCTCCCACTTCAGCCTCCTAAGTAGCTGGAACTACAGGTGTACACCACCGTGCTTGGCCAACTTAAAAAATATTTTTTTTAGAGACAGGGTCTCGTTATGTTGCCCAGGCTGGCCTTGTACTGCTGGGCTCAGGTGATCCTCCCACGTTGGCCTCCCAAAGTGCTGGGATTACAGGCAGGAGCCACCACACCAGGCTGGAAAATCTTTGATGGGGCTGCTTCTGCTCTGGGAGCTGCCTGCTGAAAGAGAAGGGCCGGGTTTCACTCGGTCAACTTGCCTTCCTTTCTTTGAGTTTGGCACAGGGAAATACCAGCTCCTCAGAACTGGAGATGCATGGACTTTTGCAGTTTTTAAGGAGAATGGCTTATTCTCAGAGATGAGTTATCTACTTCAGTAACCATCCTGAGCATTCCCTGGAAGCGCCAAAGCCTTACAATTACCCGTGTAATATCTTGGCATGTTTGGTGACGCCTGAGTCATCCCAGGAAACATCCTAGGTGTTTATTCTCAAAGGCTGAGATTTCATCCTCAAGTTTTGAGCTGCTCCTTCAGGAAAGCTTCCAGTTTGGTAGTTCTTAGTATAAAACCGCAAACTGTAACTGCCCAGGAAGCCCCCAGGGCTAAGCAGGGAGATGGCCAGACTCCAAGCAGATCCCCTAAGACCCCTGCAGAGCTGAGCTGGGACAGTGTGGAGTAGGAGGAGTTGGGTTCTGTTTGAGCCAGAGAGAGTTAACTGCCAAAATCCTCAGCAAGGTTTCCTTCTGAGAAAAAATAAAGAAGCCTGATTGGAAAGAAAGAGGATTTCTAAACAGCCAGCTAAGATCTGCGGTTGCATCCTGCTACACTGAGAACATCCTAACATTTCAGACACAAGATCTGGGCCGTCTGCTGCCATTTGAACTGGCTTGGGATAAAATAAAGCTTGTGCTTTCATATTATGAGTCATATGGCTCTGTGAGCTACAGTAGAGTTAGTTACCCTCGTGAAGACCCATGTTCCATCCCTGAATTACTCAGGACAGCTAGCTCTCCAGGACTGGGACTTCTCATCTGGCCAAGCTCCTCCCAGAATTTAACACTCACCTTCCCTCTTTCTTCGCTTCCTTTCTCTTCCCTTCATTTGCCTTCTTCAGTGTCAAAAGGACATTAAGTGATTCCAGATCTGGATTTCAAAACGCTCTTAAACAACCAGAATCCAAGAGATAAATGGAACTTTAGAGGCCATCTAATTTAACCTCTTTGTTAATTCTGAAATCTTCAGGGGTCTGGCCTCTGACAGACACCTTCATGATAGGAAGACCATGATGACACAAAGCAATTCATTCTCTTTGGATGACTCTATTATTGTAGAACTGATTTTCATATTGACTTTCTTATACTAAAGTCAGCCTCTCTGAAACTCATTTGTATTAACTCTTACTTTACAGGTCAGGTACGGTGGTTCACGCCTGCAATCCCAGTACTTTGGGAGGCCAAGGTGGGCAGATCACAAGGTCAGGAGTTCAAGACCAGCCTGGCCAACACGGTGAAACCCTGTCTCTACTAAAAAAAAAAAAAATACAAAAATTAGCCAGGTGCGGTGGTACGTGCCTGTAGTCCCAGCTATTCAGGAGGCTGAGGCAGGAGAATCGCTTGAACCCAGGAGGCAGAGGTTGCAGTGAGCCGAGATTGTGCCACTGCACTCCAGCCTGGGCAACAGAGCAAGACTCCGTCTCAAACAAAACAAAACAAAACAACTCTTACTTTACCTCCTGGGGCAACCTAGCATAGGGCTACTCCTTCTCTATAGCAGTCTTTCAGATGTTTGAAGGAAATTGCTATGAGGCAAGGTGATGTTGTGACTAAAGCATACAGTTTGGGTCTTGGGTGAGTCTCAGCTCCGCCTCTATTGATTGCGTGTGAATTTGAAAAAGTCCCATAACCTCATTTGCAAGTAGAGATACTACCCCCCATTGCAGGCAGTGTATCTATACTTCTGCATTGAGTGATCTCATATTGGTCTCTTGAACTTGGTACTGTAGGATATTTACACCACGGAAATTGGCAAATGCTACCAATGAAGGCTTTTTGTTTGTTTGTTGTTTTACCAGCACACTGCTAATCATATCTCAGTTTAGTGGTAAGGATAAAATTAAGTTAGTGCAAGTAAATGTCCTTTGTGAACTATAAAGACCATAGAAATTATAGATACTAGTTTTTTGATAGACTGCCACAAAGTGGTCCTCAATCAGTCACACTCCTGAATTTGTACTTTTGTGTGGTCCCTTTCTACATTCTTACTTACTTTGGCTGCTCTTGTGACTTTCTCAGTCCAGTAGAAAGCAACAGAAAATCTGAGCCTGGGCTTTTAGAGCCCTGTAGCAGCCACTTTCATTGTCTTGCTGCCTTGAGAAGCCATGAAGTCTAGGCTAGCCTCCCTGAGTATGAGACGCTCTGTGGAGAAGAATGGTGAAAGAACATGAGAAGGGAGGTGCCCATTCCAGCTGAGGCCGTAGATGTGTGAGTGAAGCCATCAGGGCTCCTCCAACCCCGGCTGACCTACCAGCTGGGCCCAGATCTATCAAGGAGCCCAGCCAACACCATGACACCACATGGGACAGAGGAAAGCTCCCTGGCCCAGACTGCAGAACTGTGAACAAATGAATGGTTATTGTTGGTTTAAGAAACCAGGTTTTAGGCATAGTTTGTACATAATGATCAACGCGTATTACAGTTATTATCAGGCCCCTCCAAGTCTTCTCTTGTCCAGCTTAAACTTTCCCAGATCCCTGGATGGCATCTCGGTCTTCCTCTGGATGGCATCTCGGTCTTCCTCTGGATGGGCTCCATTAACCAGTCCTGGGATAAACATGATGCTTGCCCCCAGAGCTCTGACCATGCAGAGCTTGAGGGAATTCTGCCCCGTGCTCTGGATCCTAGATGAACACTTCAGTTGGAGGGCGAGCCAGAGCTTTTGGCACAACAGCTCACTCTGTGAGCTCATTCTGAGCCTTTGCAGACAACTCAAACCCCCAGGCTGTGAAACTAGGCCCTCCCATCCTGATATATTTTTAAATTCCCAAGTACAAGGTTTATAGTCATCACCACTAAACTTACCTTTTCATTTTAACTTATTATTTCAGTTTTTGAAAATCTGGACTCTGATTTGAATTTAAATTTTGCAACAACTATAGCATTTCCTTACATACACACATTCACTCCCACCCCCACACCCAAACTCACATCTGTCTAGACTCATGCACATCCAAATACACACAAACATCTATGCACATAAAAGGCAGAAACTCATTTCAGTTTTCATAGCAGCTATGGTGTCTTCTTAATAGTCATGGATCTTCGCACTTAGCCTCCTGATTTCTTTCTCAGCCTCATCTCCTCATCACTTCCAGTTTTGGTAGAAGAAACCACAACTCTAGTGACTTAACTAATTAGGGCTTATTTTTCTTAGACAAAAAGAAGCCCAGAGGTAGGGAGTCCAGGACCAGAATAGGGGTCCTGTGATGCCATTAGAGATCAGGTTTCTTCAGTTCTTCCATTCTGCCACGTTTTTTATTTTTCTCATGATTTCAGGATGGCTGCTCTACCCTTAAATGTGGCATATGTGATCCAGACAAGAATGAGACAGAAAGGGAAAAAGGGAAAAAGAAAAAAGGCAAGTGCCACTGAGTCTGTTCCCTTTTATACAGAAATTAACAGCCTTCCTGGAGCCCCTGCCCAGGAAACTTCTAGTTACATTCATTGTCCAGAACTGAGTCATGCAGTGACCCCAGCTGTGAGGGAATCCAGGGATATGAATATTTGTAACTGGGCACATTGCCACCCTGAGAAAAAATAACTGAGGTTGTGTTAATAAGAAAAAAATGGAGAAAGATAAAAAAAAGAAAAGAAATGGAGAATGAATAATGAGTAGAGAACTAGCAGAGTTTGCCACATTCTCCCACACATACTATAAATTTGTATACCCAGATACATGCCAAATTTATTGAAAAAAGGTTATAGAAAATAAGGCAATGTGGTAGGTTGCAAAAAAAAAAAAAAGTCAAAAATTCTCCCATTCCTGTACAAACAACTCTTTTCCATGTGACTTTGACATTCTTCTCATCAAGAGTCTATTTTTCCACTCTTTGATTCTGGGAAAAGCAACTTGTGACTGGCATTGACCAGTAGATGTAACAAAAGTGATTCTATGTGACTTTCTAGCTCAAGAGGCCTTTCAACTTCCATTCTTGCCCTCTTAGAACTTGGTACTACATGTAAGGAATCCCAGAATAGCCTCCTTGAGGATGAGAGATCATACATAGAGAGAAACCCAGCCAACAGCCAGTACCAACCCCCAGACATGTGAGTGAGGTCATCTTAAAAGATCCAGCCCCATTCAGGCCTCTAGATGACAGTGGCTGCAGAAGTAACTTTAGAAAACCACCCTGCTGAGCCCAGCCCAAATGGCTGTCCCACAGAATCATGAGCAAATAAAATGGCCATTGCTTTAGATATTAAGTTGTGGTATGAATAATGACATAATTTATTTGTAGAGTACAAACAATGTGGGTAATATTTGTGGTGTTGTTGGATCCTGGATTGACGCAGGTCTGGTTTTCAAACTTTGTTCATAGGAGCCCTGCATGCAGGGCAACAGGAAAGCCAAACTAACTGCTCCCTAAGTCCGCTGCCCTCACCCATCCAGGACACCTTGCCTCTATCCATTTTGCAGAATTGGATCCTGCATAAGATCTTATTTTTAAAAAAAGGTTGAGTAGCCTCTCAACTGGATCATCTCTAAGTTTCCTTTAACTGTGAAACTCAATGATCAGTCATAGAATTTTACTTGTTTTGGTAGTTGCATTCTCCCTGCCTCTCTTTCTGCTCCTTTTCCATTGTATTTCATCTCATTCATCCATATCACAGTTCATCATGAAAGCACCTGGTGTTCTTCAATCACTTGCCCTGATTCCCCTCAGCCACCACCCACCCATCCACCCACATACTCAGCACCCAACCTTATCCCTGCCCTTTGCAACCCTCCTTAACAGGGAGCAGGGCTTATGTTTCATCCTAGAAAGCCAAGGCTAAACTAGGAGAGGTGGCAGGGCCTGTGTAATTCTCAGACGTACAGACTAGATGTTGTCATAAGTGAGAGCAGAGGGCTGGGAATGACACCTGCCCATGAGAGCCAGGAAGAAAGTTAAGTCTTCAATGGCTGACCTTTTCTAGAGCATTCTTTGTGCCAAGAGCCATGCTAGATGGTTACTTATCTCCCCAAATGCTAACAATCCCAGAAGATAACCCTTATCCTCTCACTTTACAGATGTAGAAACTGAACCAGAATATCCAAAACAGGTCAACTTCTAGGACTGGTTATTAAATTTCAGGCACGTGCAGACTCTCCACAACACCTGTACAGGTCATGCTCTGTGTAAGTTCAGTGGTTGCTTTCCTGGAGTTGTGTGGTACAAACCTGCACAACCATACAATGGGGTACAAGCATAGTCCCTGGAGCCAGGCTGCCTGGCTTCAAATGTCAACTCCGTTAATTAATAGCTGTGTGGCCTTGGGATAGCCACTTAACATCTCTGGGGCTCACTTTCTTTATTTGCAATGGAGGCAATAATGACACCTAACTCATAGGCTCTTTAAAATATGGTTTAAATAAGTTAATATTTGTGACCTGCTTAGAACAGTGACTAGCTACATAAGTGTTTGATTTGAAAAGAAAATAGCCTGCAGCTCTATGGCATATGACCCAAGTGAGGCCAGCATCCTTTCCTGGGATTGATTTTCAGAACTGGAAACAGGAAGCTCTTTTTTCTACTGGGATTTCTAAATTGGGACTTCTGGTGGCCATGATCCTCACCACGTGGCAAAGGCATCTCTGCCGAAAGAGAATGAGGCCAACATCCAAAGACAGAGACAGGCAGGAAGGAGAGCTGGAGAGAGAATCCTGGCAGAGTTCAGTGGCCATTTTCTGTGATTCCTGCAGTCCCTCCTTCCATTCTGTCACTGCCCAGGAATCCTTCCCAGCTCCGGGAGCCTGTCAGCCTCTCTTTTTATTTTTTTTTTAAATTGGGTGGGTTATCTTCCCTCCCTTGTGATTGAAACAATCCAGGCTAATCAAGGTGCTTTAGATCAGGGGTTGCAAAATCAAATACCTTCAGGAGTCAGGGAAGTCCTGTGTGGGAAATCACGTTTGATGGCAATGAGTATATAGAGAAACTTTTTTCCACTATAAGAATAAACAGCAGTGCACGTGCAAGGTCAGGAGCACCTGGCCTCTTATGAGGGCTGTCACAGGGAGCGGTGGAAAGTGCAAACTTGTGAGTCATTCACTCTCTCTAAAAGGCCCAGTCTATTTGGCCAAGAGGGCCTGGGGTACCAATACCTACTGTTTCTCCAAAAGAAGCCATGAATCTGTGACTCCCAGCTTATAAATGTTGAATCAACTTTTGCTCAATATTGTGCAACACATCTGCAAACCGAATGTGTCCCCAGGGTTGCAGGTTATCACAGAAGCTGGTCCAGTTCCAGGATTTCCCATGAGGAGGAATAACCTAAGAGTCTAAACAGAACCAGAGTCCTGGGACTGCAGGTCTTGGATTCTGTCTCTGATGGAGGGTTTCTAGATTTCCCTGCTCCACTCCCACAACAAAGCTGGCCCCTTTGTAAAGGGATTCCTCCCCATGGCTGGTGGACCAGTCCCCTCCTCATCAGCGCCCTCAGCTCCTCAATGTGCCTTCTTATCCTCAGGCTGTATTTCTCTGTCTGTGTTGTGGGGATAGTGGTGGTGTTTATGGTGCTAATAGAAGAGGCCTGCCAGCCAAAAATGAACCCACAGCAATTCGATGCTCCAGTTCTGCTTGGGATTTTATAGCACATGTAGCTGGAACTTGGGTACCCAGGACCTGCTGACCTGCTGCGGGAATGCTAATGGCGAATCAGGCAAAATGACAGAGAGGAAGGCTTTTCTGGAAGTCTCTGAGGGCAGACCTGGGGGCAGCCATCCAAGACCTATCCTGTCTTGCTGAATCTTTAGCTCTGCTCTACGGAAGCACTGCTGCTTAAAATAAGACAGAGTGAGGGCAAACACCGACTTTAATGGGGCAGCAGCAAGTCAGCATTTGGGGCTCGCTTTGGAAGGCTCTTTTCTTGTGCTTTTCTTTCAAAAATAAGGAGGAGAAGCCCCTTGTGATGGTCGAGCTTTTGTCGATGCTGAAGGAAACAGCCAAGATGGAATTCTCTGAGAAATACTCCAAGGGTTTGGAGGCAGGGGTTGTTTCTATGTGAAAATGAAAAGAGATCCTGAGACTCCTTGCAGAAAGAAATGAGGTAGGAGTGAAGCCAAAGGGAAAAGCAGTAAATGCCCCTCCCCCTCAGTTTGGAGACCATGAAGAGAAAAAGCAGCCATGGCTCTGCCCAAGGCAGACACGTTTCTGCTTCATTCACCTGGTGACTCGGGGGGGTGTGGGCCAGGACCTGAGAGATGCCAAATATTCCTGAGCGGTCTCACCAAGACCATCGTCCTCTCATTTATTAAGCTAAAGAGTTGCTGGGGTTCCTGAGGAGGTTTGCAAATGCTGAGACCAGATGAGAGAGCCCAGGGCTACATATGGAACTCTCTGAGGTTTTGCCCTAACTGAGAATCAATGAGGACATCAGCGCCCGGGCAGCAGGCTATCCCTCTGCCCCTTTTCTCATTGTGAGCTGTCTTAATCCATCACATAGAGCCTGGTATCAGTAGGGGTTCAAAGAATGCTGCTGAATTGAATTGGAATAAGACACACAGGAGGCTGGGCGTAGTGGCTCATACCTGTAATCCCAGCACTTTGGGAGGCCGAGGCGGGCGGATCACAAGGTCAGGAGATCGAGACCATCCTGGCTAACATGGTGAAACCCCGTCTCTACTAAAAATATAAAAAAAATTAGCCAGGCATGGTGGTGGGCACCTGTAGATCCAGCTACTCGGGAGGCTGAGGCAGGAGAATGGCATGAACCCAGGAGGCGGAGCTTGCAGTGAGCCGAGATCGCGCCACTGCACTCTAGCCTGGGCAACACAGCAAGACTACATCTCAAAAAAAAAAAAAAAAAAAAAAAAGACACACAGGAAATGAATTAATCTCTTCTTTCAATAAGTGCTTATCTGAGTGGCCTCAGGACCCCCAATGGGTATATTGTGGGAAGGGCATCCCTGAAGTTACCCTACTCAGTACAGCATTGCATCTGTGGTCCTTCTTAACTGGAGTAGGGATGCTGAGCTCTGGGCAAACTGGAAAATGGAAGATAAGCCCTAGGGAATGCAAAATCTTATTGCTGCTGAGGACACAGCTTCACATGAGATGTGGACACAAGTTACGGAAGTGAAATCCACCTGCTGTTATGATTTTAGGGGATTTCAGAGTCTGGGTCGATGAACCGGCCAACTATCTAGAGTCTTAATTCCTTGACATCTGTAATTCCAGTGACATCTGTAATGCCTTTTCTGTATCATGGCCACCCTCTCCCAGGGCCTCAGCCTGCTTTCTCCTTGAACTTCACCATCTCACTCTCTATCCACTGTCTTCTGCCCAGCTAGCTGTCTCTGCTTTTTGAGACAATACCAATCCCCACCTCTGGCCCCTTTGTTTCTGACCTATAATTCTTCCTCACCCTTTATAACTCCATCCAATATAGGTGTGAGGACAGTTGGGTCATTGGAACTGCACCCCATATCTTACCCCTTGTCTTAGTCTGTTGGCCTGTTACAACAAAATACCACAGACTGGGTAATTTATAAAGAACAGAGGTTTATTTTCTCATAGCTCTAGAGGCTGGGAAGTCCAAGATCAAGGCACTAGCAGATTCAGTGTCTGTGAGGGCCTGTCCCTCATATGGCAACTTCTTGCTGTGTCATTACATGGCAGAGAAGGAAGACAGAGATGACTGCTGTGTCCTCACATGGCAGAAGAGAGGGAAGGGCAAAAGAGGCTCCATAGGACCTCTTTTATGAGGTCATTAGTCCCATTCATGAGGAATCATGACTTAATCACCTTCAAAAGGCCCCCCTCTTAATACTATTCCATTGGCATTTAAGCTTCAACATGTGAATTTGAAGGGGACACATTTAGACCCATAGCACCCCTACCCTACCAGGGAAGTCCCACACACAGATTCCTGATTTCCAACTTTAGCTGAGTCCTCAGGTCCTTTAAAAGGGCCAATGACACCTGGAAGGAGGGACCTGAGGTGGGGATTATAGGATGAGAGGTGAAGTGGTGAGAGAAAGGGGCTCAGCCAGATGTGGCAGAGGGTGGAGGGTAGGGGAAGATGAGTATGGCCAGCAATGTCAATGCCACAAAAGGCCATGTGGGGTGAGAACTGAGGAGAGGCTGATGGGATTAACCTAGGTCACCGATGACCTTCTGCAGGCCGTTTCTGCAGAGGGTTAGGGCAGAAAGCAGGCTGCAGCAGGCTGAGTGGATGAGAGGTGAGAAGGTAGATCCACAGAGAGAGCCTTCTTTAAAGGCACTTGGCTGGGAATGGAGGAGCACGTTTAAAGCCTGGAAGCAAGTGAGCCTGGGGGTTTTAATGGCAGATGGACCTGGAATTGAGTCCATCCAGCACTTAAAGCACTCTTCAAGTTTCAAACTTGGCCAAGCTCACTTGGGTGAGCTTGGAAATGTCACTGAACTCCTTGCAGCTTCTTTCTCTTTTCTTTCTTTCTTTTTTCTTCCTTTCTTTTTCTTTCTTTTCTTTCTTTTTCTTTCTTTTCTTTCTTTCTTCTTTCCTTCTTCTCTTTCTCTTTCTTTCTCCTTCCTTCCTCCCTTCCTTCCTCCCTTTCTGTCTTCCTTTCCTTTCTTTCCCTTCCTTCCTCTTTCTTCTTTCTTTCTTTCCTTCTTCTCTTTCTTTCTCCTTCCTTCCTCCCTTTCTGTCTTCCTTTCCTTTCCCCTTCCTTCCTTCCTTTCTTTCTTTCTCTTTTTTTCAGAGTCTTGCTGTGTTGCTTAGGCTGGAATACAGTGGTGGGTCTCAGTTCACTGCAGCCTCCACCTCCCAGGTTCAAGCAATTCTCATGCCTCAGCCTACTGAGTAGCTGGAGTCACAGGTGTGCACCACCACACCTGGCTAATTTTTGTATTTTTTGTAGAGAGGGGGTTTTACCATGTTGGCCAGGCTGGTCTTAAACTCCTGGCCTCAAGTGATCTGCCCACCTTGGCCTCTCAAAGTGCTGGGATTACAGGCATGAGCCACCACACCCAGCTAACCTCTGTTTCTTCATCTGTAAATGGAGAGGATGTCACCTACTTCATTGGATTGGTTTGAGGAGATTAATCAAGATAAGGCAGATTAATTACTATGCACCTGGCATGTAATAAGTACCTAACTCATCATCTCCCTCATATTTGTGGGCTTATGGAAAGAAAGAAAAATAAAGGATTCTGGAGGGGATGGTAATTAGCAGGGCATGTTCTGCAGGAGATGGGAGAGGATGAGGTCAGCCTCTGGAAGGAGGAGGAATGATTCTTCCTCTAAGACAGGAGGACATGAAGGGAAAGAGGAAGATGCAGACCAAATTGTGAGGTGAAGTGGCCAGAGGTCGTGGAAATCCACGTCAGAAGGCCTCTCCCACAATCTGAGAATGAAGTCCTTCTCAGCCTTCAGTTCTCCAGGCTCCCTTTTACATCTTGACAATCAGATATTTTAAGAAGGTTGTCATGTCCATAAATCATTTTTATAGATGAACATGAGTGGCTTCTTGTGCGGTGTGGTTCCCACACTTATACCACCTTTCTCTGGGGGTCCTTCCAGTTTGTTAAAATGTATCTTAAAACATAGACCCACAACTAAGCCTAATATTTTACAAATGGCCTGACCTGTGACAAACCCAGGGGGCTACTGTCTCCTCACTAGACGCTCCTGACTCTGTGACACAATCAAAGTCCATTCAGGTTTCCAGCTGCCACATCAGGCCTTAGTCCACCTTGAGTTTGCAGTCAACCAAAATCTCTAAGTCAGTTTCACATACAACACCGTCAAATGGGATTCCTTTTTCCTTCGTCATTTCTTTTCTTCTTTTAATCGCTAAGTACAAAACTCTACTTTCATTCCTTTAAAATTTTATCTTCATTTTGATCTATCCTTCTAGCCTTTCAGATTCCATTCTCCTGGCCCCAGAGGAGGAAGTTACATTTCAGACCTGTCAGGTGACTCAGCCCCACTGACACAAAGAGTCTTTGTTAGTTACATCCAGGTGCCTCTGATTTCCTTGGAGACAACCCGGGACTGTCCAAAGATGCTTTGATCCTTTTTAATATCAGTGAGGATGTGCAGGGAGATGGATGCTAACCTGGGCCAAAGATGTATAAGGCTCCTTTGGAGAACTGGGGGCCTCCCTGAGGAGCTGAGACCCTGCCCTCAGAAAAGGTTCTGAGTAACATCTGCTTTCAAATCCAAAACCACTCTTGGGAAATGAGACTCATTGTATAGAAAAGGTGATACCCTTGCTGATAACAAATGGAGACAAGACTTCTAGATGACACCTACTGGAGCTCAATGAGTGTTGAATGAATATAGAATGAATAAATTAGCAAATGAATGAATGAAACGTAAGTGTGGATGGTTTTGAAGCCCCCGTTGATCTGGGCCATACTTTGCTAGGCAGTAAAATTGCTGTGCAGTGTGGAGGAGCACGACCCCAGGGTTGGGGTGGTGACTGCCGAAGGCATGGAATGGAGGACACGAGTGCCCAGAAATCAAAGAGCTGCCCTCAGGGTCTGGTGGCAGAGGATCAGGCTCTGGAAATCTGTGGTCTTCCTCCTGGTCTTCTGGCATCTTGTTTTACTCTCCTGTGGGCATTTTATTCTGCTCTCTGTCCCCCACTCCTCATTTCTCCTGAGAAAAGCTCATCTGAAGATGAATTCAAAACAAAACAGCCAGTTTGAAAAACTGGATGTTTCACTTTTATATTGCCAAGAAAGATTTGATGTAAGACCAGATGTCAGGAAGCTCTATGTGATTCACAGATATGACTGCTTCTAGCAGCTAGGAGTGCAAGGGAGGGAGGGAGCTGCAGGACACACATGCAGTTGTCTCATCTTGGAGAGGGGACACTGAGGCAGAGGCTCAGCTAGGAAGCAAGAGGTGACAGGAAAAAACAGGAGGCACCACTGCTGCTGTTTCCAAGGACAGTGTGCTGCCCATGACCCCACTAGCCTGGCCCACGTGACCCACGTCACATCCTCACCATCTTCTAGGAGAAATAAGAGGATTTTAAAACCAGCCTTAGCTGAGCACAGTGGCTCATGCCTGTAATCCCAGCACTTTAGAAGGCCAGGGCAGGAGGACTGGTTGAAGCTAGGAGTTTGAGACCAGCCTGAGCAACACAGCAAGACCCCCATCTCTAAAACTAAACAAATAAAAGAAAATAAAAATTAAAACCAGCCTCTTCAAAGACACAATTATAGGCGCTCTGCCTATGGAGTAGCCATTCTTTATGCCTTTACTTTCTTAATAAACTTGCTAAAAAAAAAAAAAAAAGACATGTAGAATTATAAATTGTGGGAGGCAGGAACCCAGATTCTTACCCTGATTATTTTTTGCTTTGGTTTTAGAAACTGACATGAAATAAACAACCCTTTGAAATAATTCTTATTTTCTTTCTTTCTTTCTTCTTTTTTTTTTTTTTTTTTTTTAAGACGGAGTCTCGCTCCGTCACCCAGGCTGGAGTCCAGTGGCATGATCTCGGCTCACTGCAAGCTCCGCCTCCCGGGTTCACGCCATTCTCCTGCCTCAGCCTCCCGAGTAGCTGGGACTATAGGCGCCCACCACCACGCCTGGCTAATTTTTTGTATTTTTATTAGAGACGGGGTTTCACCATGTTAGCCATGATGGTCTCGATCTCCTGACCTTGTGATCCACCCACCTCAGCCTCCCAAAGTGCTGGGATGACAGGCGTGAGCCACTGCGCCCGGCCTCTTATTTTCTTTATTAGATTGTAAACTCCTTGAGGGCAAAGACAATGTCTTTTTTATCTCTGTGATCCTTCAGAGTGCTTATATCCCTTATACATAGTAAATGCACCATAAATATCTAATAATAATGGCTTCTCTTACCCAGAATGTCCAGGCACGTGTTTCACTAATATTTGCTGAGCCCCTACCATGCTCCAACCAGCACTTTAAGCACTCTGCAAGTGTTAACTAGTGAATGTTGAGGTGTTGAGGTTGGGTTCCTTCCCTAAAGATAGTTTTGTCACATGGTTGTTAATGACCTGCAAAAGCAGTGTTTGGAGAATCCAGTTACAGTGCTCCTGAGCTGCAGAAGGAGCTCTGAGATCCAACAACCTTGTGTGGAATTCCACAATTCTCTTATTCATAAACGGACCCTCTATATCGACTGGTAGTGAAACATATCAAGAAACATTTCCCACTTTAGTTTTTCACGAAGAAAGCCGCTATTGTCTCATCTCAGCTGAGATGGGGTCATGTAGGGACGCAGCTCCCTTGCCTGATCTCTGACTCCCTGGAAGTTTCCTAAAATGTTTCTGCGGGCCTAAATCCTTGTAAGTCCAGCTGTTCATGAGGCATTGAAATGGGATTTGAGACCTTACTCCCTGAGGGTAGTGATCTCTAAATGGTCAGGATGGAGAATGACCCCAGGTGGTCCCAAGCCATTCTCTCAGCATTTATAACAGGAGGGTGTCTTTACTGATGTGTCTGGAATTAATTATTCTTTTCCACAGTGGCCTTCATTGGCATCACCAGCACTGGAGCTATTCCAGTGAGGATTTTTGCTGCGGCACATCACAGAGTGGCATGAGAGGTCAGAGAACTCCTAGTATCCCCCAAATATCCATTCTGCTCTTCTTCCTTAGTGATGGGCCCCCAACATGAAACTGGCACTCAGAATGAAGAATGCCTTTTCCAGCCTCCCTCGCTGGTGGAGTCTCCGTGTTCCAGCCGATGAAGTAAGTGAGAGTGGCATTCGCAGTGTGGGGAGAGAAGAGGGGAGGGAAAGGAGTCATGGAAAGTTTATGCCAAACGCCGAGGATAGGGAGAAAGCAGGATAAAGAGATCCGGGTTCATGACAACCTCAGGAAGACTAAGTCCAGACTTCATTCACCTGAGAAGGAAATACACTTCTATCTTTGTTTACACCGTTTGGCGGCAGAGAGTGGGGTCTTTAAAAGCTGAATCCAATTCTCACTGGCACCTAGGTAGGGCATGCGGTTGCCTGCCCCACTGAAGTGAACTTCAGCCTGAAGACTGGGAGACTTCCGAAAGTGGAAAACTTACTCCAAGTATGGGTCGGGATCCAGACGCCAGTCCCCATGGCCCCTGCTGAACAACTCTTGGAGTGGGGAAATTCAAACATGGAAGGGATCCCTGGGGAGAAAACCTCACTATTGTCCCAAAATTCTGCATGACTGGAGGGAGTCTCTCAGAGTCTCTTTTTCAAGGCCGTGTTGCTAAAAGCACAGTGAAGACAGATCACCTACCTAGCTATGATGAAGGAAGGGGAATGGTTTTAATAAAGACGGAAAAAGTGGAAGGCAGTGTTTTTTCTTTTTTCTTTTCTTCTTTACTTTCGTTTTTTGAGACGGAGTCTCGCTCTGTCGCCCACGCTGGAGTGCAGTGGCATGATCTTGGCTTACTGCAAGCTCCGCCTCCCGGGTTCCAGCTATTCTCCTGCCTCAGCCTCCCGAGTAGCTGGGACTATAAGTGGCGCCCGCCACCACACCCGGCTAATTTTTTGTATTTTTATTAGAGACGGGGTTTCACCGTGTTAGCCAGGATGGTCTCGATCTCCTGACCTCATGATTCGCCTGCCTCAGCCTCCCAAAGTGCTTGGGATTACAGGCATGAGCTACCATGCCTGGCAGAAATACCTTGCTTTTTAAAAATTTTATTTTATTTAAAAATTTTATTTTTGGCTGGGTGTGGTGGCTCATGCTTGTAATCCCAACACTTTGGGAGGCTGAGGCAGGCTGATCACCTGAGGTCAGGAGTTCGAGAACAGCCTGGCCAACATAGTGAAACCTTGTCTCTACTAAAAATACAAAAAAATTAGCTGGGCGTGGTGGTGCATGCCTGTAATCCCAGCTACTCCGGAGGCTGAGGCAGAAGAATTGCTTGAACTCGAGAGGCGGAGATTTGCAGCGAGCCGAGAACGTGCTATTGCACTCCAGCTTGGGTGACAAAGGTGAAACTCCGTCACAAAAAAAAAAAAAATTATTTTTAATTTATGTATTTTTAGAGATAGGGGTCCAGCTATGTTGCCCAGGCTGGTCTCAAACTGCTGGCCTCAAGTGATCCTCCCTCCTCAGCCTCTCAAAGTGCTGGGATTACAGGCTGGTGCCACTGTACTGGTCACACATTGCTTTTGATTGCTAGAAACCAGTTTATACTTCAGACTTGAGCCAGCTGGTGATCAGTTCTCTTTAAATTGCAAATGATATAAACTCCAATTCAAATGGACTTCAGCAAAAAAGATAATTCATCAGCACATATAACTGGAAGCTCAGGGGCTTCACATACTGCTGAATTCGGGTGCTTGGACCGGTCATCAGGACTCAGCTCTCAGAGATGCCTTGTCTCTGTGGCGCTTCCTCTCCCGAGAGTGGCAAGATGGCTACCGGCATCCTTAGGGTCACAATTGAACAGGTTAGAAGTTCCTGTGGAAAGCTAGACACTTTCCCAATAGTTACAAATATTACATACATATATATACAAAGAGTCCTGGGACTGACTCATTTAACTGACATGTACCAGTCCCTGAAGGCCTTGTTGATTGGCCAGGCCTGGGTCAGTCCTGAATCTGGGTGGGGTCAGCCTCACCAGAACAGCACAGTGAGTTTTGGGGGTAGGGGGACGGAATATGCAAAGAAAAGCCAGGACAACACTAAGCAGACAAAATAAAGGTTTTTTTTTTTTTTTTCCACCTATTACAACCAAGGCCACCTGGATTTCATAATTCCTGCCCAGGAGGCAAACCTGGCTTACTAATTTCAGTGTTCTTTATTAAAGAGACACACACAGCAGAGACATAGGAAGAGAAACCAGAAGAGGGAGGGGAGGATGGAGCCTCTAAGGGCAAGAATGCATTCTTTTTTTTTTTTTTTTTTTTTGAAATTTTGTTTTCATTTGAGACAGGGTCTCACTCTGTCGCCCAAGATAGAGTGCAGTGGCACCATCACAGCCCACTGCAGCCTCGACCTCCCTGGGTTCAGGCAATCCTCCCACTGCAGCAACCTCCCCCGTAGCTGGGACTACAGGTGCATCCCCATGCCTGGCTAATTTTTGTGTGTGTGTGTTTTTTTTTTTTTTTAGAGATGGCGTTTTGCCATGGTGCCCAGGCTGGTCTCAAACTCCTAGGCTCAAGCGATCCACCCACCTTGGCGTCCCTAAGTGCTGAGATTACAGGCATAATCATGGCACCCAGCTGAGCGCTGTAAGGGTCTTTTCCAAGCTGAGTGCTGTAAGGGTCTGGGTTAGGCAAGGAAGATGCTAAGGGTGTAGGAAGATGCTAAGGGTGTGGCCACTTGCTGTACAGTGGAGCAGGGGCCTTAGAACTACATAGAAGAATGCAAGCAAGCTCCCCCTTTCTCTGGAGAAACAGCATCTCTATTTTCCAAGCATACATGCTATACCTGCATCCTTGGAAAGATGATCAAATAAAAGGCAGTCAGTGTGTCTGCTTGCAAGATATACAGCAATGCGGCCAGGCGCGGTGGCTCACGCCTGTAATCCCAGCACTTTGGGAGGCTGAGGCGGGCAGATCACGAGGTCAAGAGATTAAGACCATCCTGGCCAACAGGGTGAAACCCCATCTCTACTAAAAATAAAAAAATTAGCTGGGTGTGGTGGCACGCACCTGTAGTCCCAGCTACTCAGGAGGCTGAGGCAGGAGAATGGCGTGAACCCGGGAGGCGGAGCTTGCAGTGAGCCGAGATCACGCCACTGCACTCCAACCTGGTGACAGAGCAAAACTCCATCTCAAAAAAAAAAAAGGAAATATACAGAAGAATGCCTTCTGAATAATCATTTCTTTTTTGAAAGCGTGGCAAAATCTCCCTGGACACAAGGGATGGGTGTAAAGAGCAGTTAGGCAGAGGATGAGGGCCTGTGCCTGAGGTGTCCAAGGGCAGCCCCAGCTCCCTGCAGATCCAGTGCAGCAGGATGTGCAGGTAGATCTCCCTCCCCAGGGCACAAAGCTGGGTGGGGAACAGCTGTCAGAACCAGCCACACCCCACCCCACCCTGCCCAGGCATCAGAAACCTCAGGGAAATGCCTAGATACTCCACCTCAAGGAAAACATTGAGGCCCCATAGCCAGGAGTGCCCTGTTTGTGTCTAGAAGTTGCCCCAGCCCAAATTTACAGCTGGGAGGATCAGAAGGGCACTCTCTGTCTTCTCCCCAAAGGAAATCATACCCATAGTTACCACTGGGAGCAGTTTACACTCCTCATCCTACCTCGCCATCACCTTAGGAAGCAGCCATTCTCCTTGTCCTTACTGTAGAGGAGAAAGCCTGGACAGCCTGCAGTTGAGGGGACCTGCACAAGCTCACAGGACTCTTCATCACCATGACACCACCATCACCGCAAAATAAAAATGATCAAACCTGTCATGATGTCAGCGGCACCGGTGTTGGTCTTTGTGGGAAAGAAAAACACAGGCCAGGGCTGCAGCACCATTGTGTCTGCCCAGCTCTTGCAGCCTGGAGAACACTGTTGGATTCCCTCCCACACATCCTCCCAGGCTGCCTGCCTGACTCACTTACCTGCTCAGGGTGGGGCTTGAGGGTGGCCCCTGGGAAGAGTAAGAACTGGCCAAGACTGAGATGTCCTTCCCTCGTTTAAGGTACCGCCTTTTCCCTTTTCCTGCCATCCTTGGTGCCTGGATACTTGGGATTAGAAACTAGACTGGAAATGTAATATTTTCTTCGGTTTGAGGCTGAGAACTGGGGATTAGTAAGATTTTGAGTTTATGGCACAGCCTTTTCTTACACCATTTCCTAAAAGCAGTTAAGATTACACCGGGCACGGTGGCTCACGCCTGTAATCTCAGCACTTTGGGAGGCTGAGGCAGGTGGATCACCTGAGGTCAGGAGTTCAAGACCAGCTTGACCAACATGGTGAAACCCCATCTCTACTAAAAATACAAAAATTAGCTGGGCGTGGTGGCACGCATCTGTAGTCCCAACTACTTGGGAGGCTGAGGCAGGAGAATCCCTTGAACCAGCGAGGCAGAGGTTGCGGTGAGCCGAGATCACACCATTGTACTCCAGCAGCCTGGGCAACAAGAATGAAACTCCGTCTCAAAAAAAAAAAAAAAAAAAAAAATTACAGTCATCTCCCAGAAAAATCAAGAAGGAAGACCCTCGGAGGTTCAACCTATAGAAGATATGTTCTCATGGAATAAACCAAAAATAATTTTTATTTTTTAAAAAATCAAGAATAGAAGTCTCTCAACATTTAAGTTTTACAAACAAATAGAATCTGAGCCACTGGGTTAAACATGACAAATGACACACAGTAACAAATATTGAAGACATCGTAATGCCAAAGCAACAGAAGCAGCACCAGAAATGTTGCTGAGGCCACCATTTAATTAACGCAAGTTGAACATATGGCTTTGGTTACATGTGGTTCCAGGCCAGAGGCATGAAAGTCAGTGTTTGTGGGAAAGCCAGGAGGAAAAGCTCCTCTCCCCACCCCCTCCTTGTCACTCCAGGTTCTGGTGACCCCATCTCGGGACACGGCCTCCCATTTCACTCCTGCACCCACCCCACTCTTGTAACACTGCACATGCAAGATGTGAGCGTCTTCAAAGTACGAATATTGCCTTCTTCATTTTAGAATCCATGATGTGCTTGTGGGGAGAATGAATGAATGCTCAAACATGAATGGAGAGAGACAGAGAGGAAGGGCAGGTCTAACCAAGGAAACATTCTTTCCTAGAAAATCGTTGATGAGCCTGGAAAGAGTTGGCTGAACAAAGGTAACAATTCTTTTACTATTATTTAACTTATTAAGTTATTAGAAAAAGTAAAAGAGTGAGTTGAGGTTTTTGGATTGGAAGAAGGGACCCACTGAGTTCCCTCCAGGATTGTGGAGTTTCTTTTACAGCCATATGTGGATAAGAAACTAAGGGCCACAGACCAAATGACAGGTCGGATGGCAACCCTGGAAAAGTCACACAGCTCAGCCTGTTGGAGGAAGAGGAGCAGTAGAACCTGTGTGGAGCCTGACAGAACCCAAGATGCCATTCACGAACCGAGAGGTCTTTCAAGATCACACACAGTTCTATGACACAGACATTTCGTCTTCTTGCCACTCAGTAGCGGGGCCCGTCCCTCTGTGCCTCCAAGCTCTGTGCGCCATGTGGAAAACTCAGGTGTTCTGTCTCTGCCAGGACCTTCTTCCTGCTGCTTATTTAAGTGTCTGCTGCTTCGGGGCCTCAGGTGCCTGCTTTATCTCTTTCTCCTTTACTATTAAGTCTTTAAGCAATTTGCCAAGACAGAGAATCTCACTGGCCTGGTGGGGCTGAGCCTTCCTTCACTGGCTGACCAACCGGGAAGTGGGCTGCTGCCTGGATCAGGTGCATGCCACAGTTCATCTAGCCGTGCCCAGAGTTCTAGGGTTATGCGCATGACCCCGTGTGTGGGCAGAGGCTCTTAGCAGGGGCCGAGAGCGTTGTAGGCATCTTGAGGGCCAGAGTCCCCAGCCCCAGATCACAGATACAGCATGATCAAAATGTGAGGGAGCAGGGGCAGAGATTATTTGGAATAACGTGCTGAGTTTATACACTTTTGACAATTAAAAGCCCTATGTCCCCCTGATGTCATGCATATGCTCCAGAGGAGCCACTTGGGACAAAGAATCAATAATGGGCGCTTGGTGTGCATTGAAAGCTGATATTGTATATTTGTGGGGACTATACAGGGAAAGGAATATGAAGCCTTGACAAGATAGGGTGAGTATGTATCAGTGAAGTAGGTAACTCATTCATAAGGGACTTTGCAAGGTGGCAACACTGGTTCAAAGATATTACGAGAATAAAGATTTTGTGTACTCAGAGAACGAAAAGGAATGCTGACGTAAGATCACAAAGTTAGATACTAAACTGGCTAATGTGCTACAGGGCAGCAAAACTATAACCTTTGGGGTAATTTATCTGACCAGATAGGAATCATTTGCATCTCTGTAGAACAGAAAAACACTTACCATTTTTTTTTTTAGACAGTATCTGACTCTGTCCCCCAGGCTGGAGTGCAGTAGCATGATCTTGGTTTACCGCAACCTCCACCTCCTAGGCTCAAGCCATCCTCCCACCTCAGCATCCAGAGTAGCTGGGACTACAGGCTCACACCACCATGCCCAGCTAATTTTTGTATTTTTTGTAGAGAAGGGGTTTTGCCGCCATGTTGCACAGGCTGGTCTCAAACTCTTGAGCTCAAGCCCTCCTCAGCCTCCCAAAGTGCTGGGATTATAGGCGTGAGCTCCCGTACCCAGACAGCACTTACATTTTAATAGTTTCTACACAGTACTATCTCATGTTATTTTATTTTCTTTTTTAAAATCGATAATGGGAATCTTGCTATGTTGCTCACACTAGTCTTGAACTCCTGGCCTCAAGCAATCCTTCCATCTTGGCCTCCAAAGTACTAGGGTTACAGGCATGAGCCCGGGCTCCTGGCCTAACTAATTTCAGAGTTAAGAATGTTTGGACTCTATTTTATAGTAAAAAATAAGTCAAAGCCACCTTCCCCTAGATAGCCAAATGACTCTCAGATGGGCTTGTTAGACAGTGCTTTAATATTGAAAGAACTTTTTGCTTCCCCTCCTCCAAGTTTTAATAATTCTTAACAGAGGGAAACAGCAGCAAAATTTTTCCTGTAGTGGGTATTAAAGAAGGGAAAACAATCATGAAAGCTGGAGTCAAAATGCCCAAGGAGCGGAGGCACCAGGGTTCTCCACCTGGTTTGGCGGCGCACCAGCAGTGTGACCTGGAATCTGATCTCACCGGAGCTGTGTCCTCACCTATAAAATGGGGTATTAAACTACACACTTGGCAGGACTTTGCCCTAAAGCTAATTTTCAAAATTAAAAAAAAAAATGCCACTTCCCTTTTCCCACATTAACCCTGAGAGAGAAAGAGGGAGCGGGAAGCCTGCACATGGAAGCAATTTATTGCAGACGTTCCTGGGCTGGGAGAGGAGCTTTCTGACTGCTGCAGAGACCATCACCCAGTCCTGCACCTTTACCGGAGGTGCGGAGAACTGCTCGGCGCGCACCGGGCTCGGGGGTGTTCACGGGCTTCGCTGCCTCCGCTGCGCGCAGGACAGGAGTCGCCGGAGGCCGGTGGTGGATTTCCTCCCCGCATCTCACCTGTCCGTCCAAAGTCAAATTGCTCTTTTCCCCGCCCACGCGGGCGTGGCAGCTGATATCCGGCCGCTGGGCGTCCCCGCGCCCCCGGGGGCCCCGCCCTGCAGCTATCTCCGCGGCCCACCCGGCGGCGCCTCCCTGCAGGGCTGCTCCCGCGCCCAAACCGCCGCGGCGCGATGTGGAGCCAGCCCCGCAAAGCTGCATCCACCCCCGAGGACCAGCCCCTCGAAGGCAAGCCCAGGACCTCCCCGGGCGGCTGCAGCCGTGAGCCACCCCTGTTTTGTGAAACACACACTCTGCCGTTTCAGGCCGCATTTGCCCGTTGCCATGGGCGTTTTCTATGTTGACACAAGCAGGGACACGGAATCCCTGACTTTGAGTTGCAGATCGTGGGTGTTGGCGTCTCCGCTACGTTACCAGGAAGGACGGAAGGGGCTTCAGCCTCCATTCTCACTTTCCTTCTCAAGGAGTTGGCTAAGCATCAGGAGTTTTCTCTTAGGCTTCTCTCAGGTCCCCTTTCCCTGAGAGGTGAAAAGTTTCTCAGAAAGGTGAGCAGCTTTCTCTTTATTCCCAGGGACCACTTCACACACCCCTTTTTCGCCTCCAGAGTAGATGGAACCGTGGAACCATGGAATCCTGCCCTCTGGTTGTGTCTGTCATCTCCTACTGGGACCAGAGCCACAAAAGCCACAAAAGACCCAACTCTCTCCAGCGTGCAGGCATCCCAACTAGAGGAAGCAAGGAGGCAGAGACCAAGAGGACATCAAGAGGCGTTTGAACCCGCAGAGAGGGCCTGGGAACACAATGCTGAGCGTAGGTCCAACCACTGCTTCTCAGTGGGGTGGGAGAGTGGCGTGGGGAGAGTTGTGGGCATTTAGGGTAGGACAGTGCCCCCCACCCCGCTTGGGATTGGGCCGCATTGCATCATCACTGTAACAGCACTAGCTGCCCCCGCCCCCACAACCCCTATGTATGAAATGCAAGTAGCACCTCCCCATCTTTGTGACAACCCAAAATGCCACCTCCTGTGCCCAAGCATTCTCTAGTGAGGTGTTTCCTTAGGTTGAAAACCACTGTTAGATCATTTCCTAAAATATATCTCAAAAGACATCAATTAGTTCTTCAGATATAAGTAGGTGTTATATGAAAAGAGTAGCATGCTGATATCAGTATCATGCTGGGTTTGGGAGATGGTGGGTTAAAAAGTGGAACGGGATTTACTTACAGGACTTCTCAGAACCTTTAATATATATAAATATATGTTTTGAATCACCAAGAGAGAGATGGACTATGCAGATCCCCAAATTTAATTGGCCCTGGAATTCTTTCTTTGTGGGACCCTTTTGGGTGGAACCCACCTTAGATACCTCTGAACTACATTTTGTCGTCCCGGGCACTCTCTGGGGACTTCTGTGTCCTTCCCGGTGTGAAGTGCAGGAGTGAGCAGTCAAAAGGCCCTTATGTTTTTACTGAATTGAAACACCTAGAATGTGTGAAGATACCAGGAAGGAGGCCAGAGCTTCAGGAAACCGCTGCAAAGATGACCTCACAAAGAAACCATTGTGGCAGGGCTCCTGGAGCACTCAAGTTGATGTGACCTGTCCTGCTCCTGAGAGCATGCAACCCTGCTGGTGCCTTGAGCTTGCATGGCTCAGGGAAAGGAAAATAGCCCGGGTGTTTGGAAGAGAAGTATGTGTGGATGGAATTATTCAAATGCTGATGGATGGATTGGGTCTCCTCTCCTGCTGGCCCAGCAGCCTCTGCGTGGAAGGCTTTGCCCAGGAGATGGGTCACAACAGCTCTGGTGAGACGCTGGAAACATAAGCCCAGGCAGATATAATGGCAGTGAGTCACAGTAAACCAACAACTATCAGGTGCTCAGGAGGGAAGCTGAAGCCAGGGGACTCGCTGTGCTGAGCTAAGCGAGGAGCAGGACTCTCCTGTTGTGCAAAACACAAAGAGCAGAGTGTTCAAGTCCAAGGATCAGGTTCCTCCAAATGGAAGCCCAAGCTGTAAACGCTGAGCTCCAGGGCTGGCGATACAATCACCTGCCTCTGCCCATGCAGGAGGGTACCACCCAAACATACCCGTTTCTCCCGGGGCATGGGCAGGGGCCAGGGGAGACAGGGCCCTACCAATTCCCCTGTAAAACTGGGTGAGCAGCCCAGCGCCCGTCAGAGCCGAAGCACCTCAACTGCACCCCCGCCCCCACCCCGCCCAGCCTTGTAATCTGGGCTCTGCTCGCCATGTGCTCTGTGCTAGTGAAACTGCCCTCAGAGCAGAAATAAATTGTTGGCTCTTAAGTTTTTCCAGACTAACCGGACTAGCCAATGCCTGAGGCTCTGTGCTCAAGATAAAAGTGCCTAAGAAAGAAAAGAAAAGTGCAGGTAGGCAGTCCCCACTTCTCCAGGGCTGGTGGGCTCTGAGGATCCTGCCTCAGCCTGCTGAACAGCCCAGAGTGGCTTTAAAAAAAAAAAAAAAAAAAGAGCCTGAACAACCTTTTTTTGCACATGGGTCACAGTCAAGCTTCTTAAACTTGGATGACAGTAAACCTATGACTAACTGGATAATGAAAGCCACAAGTCTGGAGGCCTGGGCAGGGCTCTGCTCTGGAATCTCCAGTGGCCTGTTCCGTAGGCCAGCGTCCCTGGTCCTCCCCATAGCAGAAATGGTTTCGTGAGTTGGAAACTCTCTGTGGTGACCTCTACATCTTCTCAAGGTCGGTTATCCACTTGTCCGTGGCTTCATGCCCCCATCCCACATCCCTGTCCACTGCGTGGAAGGAGGAAATCTAACCCACCCGCCGCAGTGCCCCCACACTCCCCACCCTGCCCCAACAGGAACATGACAGAAGGTTTCCAACTAAAACCAAAGTTACTCAGCAAAGCTTCCTGCCAGGCAGCCGTGCTGGAGGGCGCAGCGTGCCTCTGTCTGCTCTTTCTGTTCTGTGAAACTTCTCTGCTGCAAGCACTTGAGAGCCTCTTGGCTTCCTGGGGAGAGTGGACTGAACTTCAAAGCAGACACCGCTGCAGCTAAGAAGCCCCTGGGTTGCTTCAAAGATTCTGTCTCCTCCCAGTCTGAAGCTTCTGGTGAATGTTTCTCCCTCATTTCTGAAACAACAGATAGAGCTGTTGAAGTTTACAATGTCCCCCAAGGCATTTCTGTGTTTCTGCCTTTAATCTAGGGCCCAAGTGACCACCCACAAGAATGCCCCGAACCCTGACTGCCTCAGGATGCGTCCTGCAGTTTACATTCCCGTGGTGCCTCTGCCTTCACCTCACCCTGGTGCCCCCGCCTCCACTCCAGCCGTCTGTCTGGCCACCCCGCCCCCTCCCTTCTCTCCATCATACCAAAAAGTGCCCTTGTCCTCTGACGGTGGAAGAGGGGATTCAGTTAGGAGTCGGAATGACCTATGTGATTTTTGTACACTATTCCAGAATAGGTGTGTGGTTGCTTTAAAAATAAAAAGAAATGTGTCTTCCAAATCTTTGAAGCCCTTTGATTTCAGGAAGCTGTGGACCATGTTTAGCCTGTGGCTCTGTGTGCCCCTTGGCTGCTGCTGCTTACTCCTGAGTGTGAAGCTGCTAACATAAGAAACAAGAGGGACATGGATGAAATTGGAAATCATCATTCTCAGTAAACTATCGCAAGAACAAAAAACCAAACACCGCATATTCTCACTCATAGGCGGGAATTGAACAATGAGAACACATGGACACAGGAAGGGGAACATCACACTTCGGGGACTGTTGTGGGGTGGAGGGAGGGGGGGAGGGATAGCATTGGGAGATATACCTAATGCTAGATGATGAGTTAGTGGGTGCAGCGCACCAGCATGGCACATGTATACATATGTAACTTACCTGCACGTTGCGCACATGTACCATAAAACCTAAAGTATAATAATAATAATAATAATAAAATAAAAAATAAAATAAATAAATAAATAAAAAAGAAACAAGAGTAATTTGGATTTGCGCTTCTTGGTAAAAACCCGTTTCCATTAACCTGTAAAACTCTAGAGGGCAGGGGATCTCTCACATTGAATCTGGTGGTCTTGTGAGAATGCCTGGAAAATAGTAGGCATTCTCCAATGATTGTTGTTGGGATTAATGTCATTGCTTAAAGAAAAAAAAAATCAAAGAAAGTCACTCTCTCAGCTCAGGATGCTGTATTTGCAAGCGTTTAGGCCAAACGTGTTGAGAAATTGCACATATACTGTGTACATCTCATGTCATCAGGAACTTATGTTACCAAACCTCTTGTTTCACCCACCATCTTATCATCTGTATTGAGCAGACTAAGACCTAGCAAACCAGATGAGCCTTGAGGAGATCTGCAGACTGATAAGGGCATTTGAGATAAAGAAATCCCACAGAGTTCTAAAACCAAAATGAAAAGTATAAAGATGATTGTCCTGTGAAGTGGCCCCAAGCCTCAGACGCCTCAGACCCATTACCATCTGCCTCTGGCCTCACTTAGGGGCTACTGAAGATGCTCAGCACAGAACCTCTTAGCTGTGGTTGTGACTTCCTGGCTGGCCAGGCCTGAAAGAGGCGGAGGAAGAAGTGCTGTGGCGAGCTCTGTGACTCAGAGGAAAGCAGCCAGGACGTGACGTCTGTGCGACTGCCTGGGGTGGCTGCAGGGAGGTGGCCTAGGGGCAGATGAAGCTGCAGTGGGGACCACCTTCCCTGCAGAAGCAGCTTTCTTGTCCCTCCTCATCCAAACACACTCCAACTTAAAAAATCAGTATGCGTAACTCCGAAAGCAGGTCCATGCTGTACCTGTGTGTGTCCTGCCAGATTTCTTTGTTTCCTGGGGGAAAACAGCAATAAACATCACATTCCTTTTCAGTGTTGAATTGCTACTGCTTAAAAGTTAAGAAAGAAACAGTTGCAGTCAAACCATCTATTAACAGATAAATTTAAGTAAGAACGGTGTGAGTTCCTGCCAGCTGCTGATGACGGGTTTTCCAGAAGGGAATGATATGCCGGCAAGGCAGTGATTAAGTGTGATGACAACTACCAATTTAGTGAAGGGTCAGTGGTTTTCTTGTATATTTATTTATTTTTATTTTGTTTTATTTCATTTTATTTTATTTTATTTTTGAGACGGGGTCTCACTCTGTTGCCCAGGCTGGAGTGCAGTGGTGTGATCTCAGCTCACTGCAACCTCTGCCTCCTGGGTTCAAGCAATTCTGCCTCAGCCTCCCAAGGAGCTGTGATTACAGGCACCCGCCACCACGCCCAGCTAGTTTTTTGTATTTTTAGTAGAGACGGGGGTCTCACTGTGTTAGCCAGGATAGTCTCGATCTCCTGACCTCGTGATCTGCCCTCCTCAGCCTCCCAAAATGCTGGGATTACAGGCGTGAGCCACTACGCCCAGCCATTATTTATTTTTAAATATTGAAACCGTCTGATTACTTACTTGAAATAATACCAAATAGTAGCATTATGGTAACAGCAAGAATTCAACCACTTCCTGGCAAGTAATAAGTATATTTCATTTTATTCTACTTTTCTAGAGTTTAGAAGTTACTTAGAAGTAAACTCTAAGTTGGGTCCACCCAGGTCTAAGGAAATCTTCCTTGGTGTCCCCTGAGTTTGCTAATCCCAAGACGGTCTCTGGGAACACTCTGAGCAATGAGACCAAGCCCCTGTCCCCCAGGCCATCTGCTGCCACCAAGCCAGGGCACTGGGCCTAGAGGGCTACATGTGGGTCGTAATGAGCCATCTGGCTGCCTGGCAGAAGGCATCCATGGGCAGGTGTCTGAGATGCTACCGACATTACCACTGACCTTTGCCAAGAAGCAGGTTTGGTTTTATCCAGAATGGCCCAGTGTGGTGGTGAGAATGCATCTTCCTTGTCTAGGACACTTTCAGGAACCAGGCTGAAAATTCTCACCCTCAAAATTGAATTTTTGCCTGAGCAGTAGGGTCTACACTTTCCCTGGGTTGTTCTGGGACTTCATTTGACCATTTTCCTCCCCATCTGGAGCAAGGTGGTCTCTACATACCTTCTTATCCTTGCATGTGTCCTGACCGGTCACAGGGGCAGTGTCAAGGCGTGGCTCCTGGAGGTTTTCTTTGTGTATTAGGGTTCTTCGGAGAAACAGAACTAGTAGGAGGTGTGTGTGTGTGGTGTGTGTGTGTGTATGTAAATAAAAGGAAATTTATTATGAGGAATTGGCTCATGGGGTCATAGAGGTGGAGAAGTCCTATGATCTGCCATCTGCAAGCTGGAGACCCAGGAAAGCTAGTGATATAATACAACCCAAGTTGGAAAGCCTGGGAATCAGGGGAGCTGATGAATGAGATCTCAGTGGAGGGCTGGAGTTCAGTGCTGCAATCATGGCTCACCACATAAAATGTCCCAGGTCAAGCAGTGAGGCCGGAAAAAAGGGGCAAATTCCTCCTTCTCCTGCCTTTTGTTTTATTCAGGCCCTCAACGGATTGAATGATGCCCACTCACATTGGGGAAGGCAAGTGACTTTACCGTGTCCACCGGTACAAACGCTGATTCCATCTGGAAACATCCTCCCAGACACACCCAGAAACAAGGTGTCACCTGCGCACCCTGTGGCCAGTCAGGTTGACACATAAAATTAGCCATCACAACTTTGTTTTTAAAATAGAAGTGCAATTTAGGCTGGACACAGTGTTCACACCTATAATCCCAGCACTTTGGGAGGCTGAGGTGGGCAGGTCACCTGAGCTCAGGAGTTCAAGACCAGCCTGGACAACGTGGTGAAAACCTGTCTCTACTAAAAATGCAAAAATTAGCCAGGTGTGGTGGTGCAGGCCTATAGTCCCAGCTACTCTGGAGGCTGAGGCAGGAGAATTGCTTGAACCCAGGAGACAGAGGTTGCAGTGAGCCGAGATCGGGCCACTGCACTCCAGCCTGGGTGATACAGTGAGACTCTGTCTCAAAAAAAAAAGTGCAATTTAAATAAAAAGAGAGTTTAATATACAACAAATATACAATGTAGCTTTACATAAAGTCTTTTAACCATTCCTTGCTCCTAAACAAAATGCCACTCCCAAGAGTTTCCTATATAGAAATTCCGTTGTCACCACACATTTGCCATGACATGTGTCACAAATAGTTTCTGATACAGTATCAAAGTACATACATTATTTACCTTTGGCCTGGCAGGCACAGTGGCTCATGCCTGTAATCTCAACACTTTGGGAGGCTGAGGATGGTGGATCGTTTGAGCCCAGGAGTTCAAGAGCAGCATGGGCAACATAGCAAAACCCTGTCTCTACAAAAAATACAAAAATTAACTGGACATGGTGGCGCATGCCAATAGTCCCACCTGCTCTGGAGGCTGAGGTGGGAGGATCCCTTGAGCTCGGGAAGTAGAGGCTGTGGTGAGCCATGATCGCACCACTGCACTCCAGCCTGGGCAACAGAGCGAGACCATGTCTCAAAAAATTATTTACCTTTGAAAACTAAATTATAGCTCAAAGTGATTCATGTTACAGGGTACCTCTCTGTTACTTGGTTCAAATTTGTTTCTAGAATGGGAAAGGAGACAGTGTGAGAGCTTATAGCCTGGCTACACACCTGAGCAGAGTCAGGGAGAGGGCCCTATCTGAGCTCTCTGTCATCAGGGCTTATTGGGAGCAAGGGACAGACAGAGGGAGAAGGAAGGTGAGGACTGCCGATCCATGGCGCTGTAGTAGGCTGTTATACAGAGGCAGAGAAAGTAGATTCCTAAGGCTTTAGAGAGCCAGAGCCTTCCTTCTCCCTCCAACAAAGGACGTCACCAAGTGTAAGGTGGATTTAGGCTCTTAAGATGTAAGGACCTCCTTTGGGGTTCTGCCTATTTGGGGGCAGAATATTAGAGCACACCCAGACCAGTCCTGCAGCCAGGACTCTAGCCAGACTATAGCCTGAAGGTGCAATTTGCTTGGTCTAAGGAATTTTTTTAAATGATTTGGTTTTTTTTAAATAGAGACGGGGTTTTGCTATGTTGCCCAGGCTGGTCTTGAACTCCTGGTTTTAAGTGATCTTCTCATCTCAGCCTCCCAGTGTTGGGATTACAGGCATGAGCCACCATGCCCGGCCTAAGGAATTGTAAAAATTAAATGTGTCATCATTTTAAAATTGGGAAAATTCATGTAAAATTGAGATTCCTGATTTCTTCCAAGAATCACAAGTTTCACCATGTTTGGCCACCCTAGATTGTGTTCCTACACAACAGCAGTGGGCAACAGCACATGGTGGGTGAGCACACAGCACCCCCTCCTCTGCTCACTGTACCCCAACACTCACCCATGCAGCCCCACCCCACTTGCTTGGAGTGTCCTGCAGGCGAGGGGCCACAGTGTCACTCCCACCACAGAGTCCCACTCTGCTGTTCTCTCTGCCACTCAGAGGACATCTAGACCTGTGTTTCCTGGACAGAAGTCAGCCCTGGGAGCCGCAGTTTATTCCTTCCTTCGCCCCTACACAAATGCAAAAGCCTGCTCCCCATTTACTAAGCCAAAGAATGTCAGGACTGAATGTTTTGAAAGAAGAGTTAAAAACAACTTTAGCCTTGGCGTTCCACAGCTCCTTATTAACACAGAGACTTTTCATAACTCTGAGACAGCTGGAGACACATTTCTGTGAATTCAAAACTCCTGTGAAGGACGCTGGCCTCAAGGGTGCGGGGGAGGCTGGTCAGGATTCCTAATCTGCTCTTGGACTCAGGGCAGGTGCAGCTGGTGTTCTAGACCACAGCACAATGGCAAGAAGGCCCCAGACCCTCTGGAGCAAGTCAGAGTCCAGGCACCACTTGCCCCAGGTGAGCCCAAGATGCAGGTTTCAATGCCAAATTAGCCAAGAAACAGACAGGACCCAGGGCCCGAGCACACAGACAGCCTCACAGATGCAGAATCACACACTGATTCACTCATGGGAGCTGACTGTGAGGGCTGACATCGCCTTTGGACTGAATTATGTGGAATGTGCCAAAAGAGGCTTTGGAGTCAGAAAATGTTAGAGCCTAGCAAGGCACTCTAGAAAGCGTCTGCTCCAGGGTCCCCAGTAGTGACTGCTCTTGATAATCCAAAGTACAGATTCCAGCCAGGCATGATGGCTCACACCTGTAATCCCAGCTACTTGGGAGGCTGAGGTGGGAGAATTGATTGAACCTGGGAGGCAGAGGTTGCAGTGAGTCGAGATTGTGCCACTGCACTCCAGCCTGGGTGACAGAGTGAGACTCTGTCTCAAAAAACAAACAAAAAACAACATACAGATTCCTCCGCTCCAGCTACCCCTGCCCCAGCACACACACACACATGCACACATGCACATATACACACACATAGATTCTCATGAGCAGCCCGGTTTGGGAACCACTGATGTAGCCCAAACCTTTCCATTCAGTTTCTCAAGTACAGTACTAGGTTCAGTGACATTTCCAAGGCCACATCGCTGGTTTCGCAGGACTGGAATTACAGTACAAGTTTCTTGACTACAACCCAGGGCTTTTTCTACAACACACTATCTATCTCCTGGATGTACCATAAAGGAGGCTGCCAATGTACCCCAGAGATTTTTGGATGTGGAGAGAAGGTAAGAAGCATAGCCTTTCTGCTTGTAAAGTAAACCAAGGTAATTTTCCCCAATATTGGCCTCAGTCTCAAGTCTCTCTGGGCAAGAGATTCTGCCTCTAGCTCTATAATTACTACAGTTTCCCTTGTTTTTTGAGAGGGGATGAAAAGTACTGTACATGTGTGTGGAAACTTCTATGTGCCTCAGTTTACCTCTATTTATTTATTTTGAGACGGAGACTCGCTCTGTCACCCAGGCTGGAGTGCAGTGGCGCGGTCTCGGCTCACTGCAAGCTCCGCCTCCCGGGTTCACGCTATTCTCCTGCCTCAGCCTCCCGAGTAGCTGGGACTACACGCACCCGCCAGTACGCCCGCCTAATTTTTTTGTATTTTTAGTAGAGACGGGGTTTCACCGTATTAGCCAGGATGGTCTCGATCTCCTGACCTCATGATCCGCCCATCTCGGCCTCCCAAAGTACTGGGATTACAGGCGTAAGCCACCACGCCCAGCCAGTTTACCTCTATTTAAAATGGAGAGAGTGCCCAGCACCCTTCTACCTTCTCCCTTGGGGCTCTGCAGATTGACGGCACAAAGATTGACCACACAGATTGATTGACCTGTGAAACCCCAAGGCAGAAAAGGAAGCTTTCTGTGCCCACACAGAGGTGTTCTTAAAGTCAGCGTTGCTCTTGGCACACATATTAATAATCCTGATGTCTAGGTACCATTGCAGATCCTTTGGTTCCCCTCTACCCGTTCCAGGAAAGACTGCCTGTCTTCTCCGAGTTTCTTGAGGGCTGATGAAATATTTCCTGAATGTGATCTCAGAAGGAATCCCAGTTTTGAGGGACCAAACAAGATTTTTAAAAAATTAAATACTACTACTAAATAGCTGGTATTGAGTTAATGCTAAGTGCTAGGCATTATGCAAAACACTTTACATGCATTATGGCATTTAATCCTCACTACAACCCTAGTGAAATAAATATCAATATAATTAAATGTATAACTATAAATGAAGTGTTATAATAGTCTCCTTTTACAGATGTGGAAAATGAGGCTCAGAAAAGTTAACGTGCCCAAGATCACACAGCTGCTAAATGACAGAGCCACGAATCAATTCACATAGTCATCTCTAGAGGCAAAGCTCTGGTAAAGGGGTTGATGACTGGTTACTGTCGTCACGAACTTGACCTTTCCTGCAGCACTGCCTGTTACTTTCCCAGTACCGTGTTCTGCCCTGACACAGCCAAGGCCAAGGGCAGTGTAGGCACAGCAGCCGTGACTCTCTGCTGGGAGGTTAACAGCTCCATCAGTTCAGGGACTGCCTGACCCAGCCTGACCAAATTAGAGCAAGTAATGGGTGTGACATAATTTGACATGTACATTGTTAATTGAACCCAGTGGGAGATGATTTTAAATAGAGGCGAATACCACGCTGTGAACTATTTGGGTTATGAAGCTCTTATTCTCTTATCCTTGCAAGAGAAAGAATTGTGCCATGAAAAATGGAAAACTCCTGAGAAGCTGTTCCAGCGTCAGTAGAGCGGCAGACAAGCTGGACTGGGGAAGATTCTTCCTGGAAGTTTCAGAGATTTCACTCTCATTTCCTAGCATCTTACCCTCAAATCCTCTCCAAGCCTAAATCAAGAGCCACAGACTCTAGTCATCTTTCCCCTAGAGACTTCCTAAGTGGGGGACTGGAAACCCCAATTACAAAGCCTGCCCTCATAAGACGGCAAAACAGGCACTGCTTTAAGTCCCCAAATGCAGCCCTCACAGCAGTCTCCCTTCCTGAGGTTCAAAGAACCAAGAGCCCACCCCGGGTCCTCAATGAGGGACTCATGCAGGTGCAGTCTCTCTGGGCATCACCCTATGCCCAGCTCCTAGGCCTCTTCCCTCCTCATGATCAAAACTTACCTGTCCTGTTTCCCGTGCCCTCCTACTTGCTTCCTAACCTTCATAAAGAGTACGAGTGCCCCATGTGCTAGTGCCACCGATCCTAATGGCTTATGATGTGTTTATCCTCTTAGGCAAGACCTGCAGAGTGTATGACACATAACCAGCACCCAAGAAATGTCTACCAAGGAATTAATGAATGAGGTAAGTTGAATGAATGAAGCAAAGGTTTTTCAGGAAATCCTGCGCCTTACCCCAAATCAATAAGTCTAATACTGGGTTTCAGGCTACTGAAAATGAAATTTGAGAGCAATAGACCTTTTGGGAGCAATTTGCCTTTTAAAATATTAAAGTCGTTTAAATAATACTACCTGGTGAGGATGACAAGGAAAAATATAGGGCATAGGGTGGCCTCCCCACAGGCATTTTTCTTCTTTTCTCTTTCCTAACAGGGTCCCATACTTCCTAGCCATGCTGTTGGCAGGGATTAACATTGTTGCAATTCTCTGGGCAGACCTTGGGAGGTTTAAGCCAATCAGTGACCCCTATCATCCTAGCCCCAGAGGTTGGCTTAGGGATAGTCACCCCAATGCAGGCCAATGCAAGGTGACTTTGCCAGGGGCTTCTGGGAAAGAAGTTTCCTTTCTCTGAGGAAACGTGAATGAGGACATCCATAACTCAGGTTGTGTCTGGCAGCCATCTTGTGATCATCTGGCAAGACAGCCCAAGAATAAAGCTGTCACCATGGAGACTAAGAAGAGACAGAAAGACACTGGGTCTTCATTGACTCGTCCAGCTGTACATGAGGCCTTACTTGAAGCCCACATGACCTCCAGACTTCTCTCTTATGTGAGAGAATAAAGCTCTTTTTTGTTTAGACCAAATAAATACATAGTACAATTACATCATCCCTTGATTCCTTTTTATGACTGAGCTCAGAGACTATATTTTGTCATTTTAAATCACCTTTATCTTAAAGTTTATTTAACTGAAACAAATAAACAAACCAAAACACGCCAGTTTTTCACTCCTCTGTCAAAGCCTTTCCAAGATCACTAAGCTTGTGATGTCCTGGGTGAATGAAGAAGTAACAGTGTTTTTAACAAAATAGAAGCTTATTTCTCTCTCATATAAAAGAAGGCTGGAGTCAGGCTGGTATGGGAGCTACAGCATCATCAAAGTTCTATCTTTTCATCCTGCCATCCTTAGAATATGGCTTTCATCTTCAAGATCACTTCCTAAGCTATGAGGATGCAAAGGTATAAGAATGACATAGTGGACTTTGGGGACTCGGTGTCAGGGAAGTTGGGAGGGGTGAGGGATAAGAGACTACATATTGGGTACAGTGTACACTGCTCTGAAATCTCAGAAATCACCACTAAAGAACCTATCCATGGAATCAAAAACCACCTATACCCCCAAAACTATTGAAATAAAACTAAAAAATAATTTTAAAAAAAAGATAACTTCATGTTCCAATGTGACAGCTAGAGCTCCAACCATCACGTTAATCTTCCTGTTCCAGAAAGGCATGGGAGGAAGGGAGAAGGAGAAAAAGGAGTCTGTCAGTAGTCTATTCCCTCTTAAGGAGTCCACAGAAGACTACCCAACAACTTCTGCTTATGTCTCACTGGCCCTCAGGCTGCAAATGTGACTTCTAAGTGTAGTCTTTCAGCTGAGCACACTGCCACCCAGATTAAAATCTGGGTTATGTGACTAAGGAAAAAGAGGAGACTGGATATTGGATAGGCAACTAACAGTCTCTGCCCCACCCTACTTAACAAACTGGCCAGCTTCTGTGTTCAGATCTGATGCTTGGTGCCTGCAGCTTCAAGGAGACCCCATGGTTCAAGCTGCAATTACTCGCTCTACAGGCCCTTAACAAGGAAAGTCAGGTTTTTTCCCTCCTGAGGATCCTCTGACCAGCATCTTCAGATTTTTTTTCAGTTAGAAGTATTCATTGGGCACCTGTTTTTTTTTGTTGTTGTTGTTTGTTTGTTTGTTTGTTTTTATGACATCAGTCTTTCATTAGAATCTTTGCTTTATCTCATTCCATAGTTGAATTTCTTCTGTGCCATGTTCCATCCAGACCCCATTCATACTCACCCATCTTTGTTCACATCTTTCCCTAGAACTTTGTTTTTTGCAACATGGGTCCACTCTTCCATAGTTAGTTTCTCACTTCCCTCTGGCATTAACTTTCTCAATCTGGTGGATAAGGCACTTGTGGCCCAGGGTAACAAGAACTATGGTTGGTTGGCAACAGCAGCTGAGTGGGGCTGGTCTTCTCCGAATCATCATGAAGGACAGGGAATTATTTTGCCTGGAGACAGGTGACTGGGTGAGGCTAGGGCGATGATTTCTTTTTCAGCTCTCTCAAGGCCTTCTGGTCCCTTATTGTACATTTCAGGCCCCATAGACAGTGCTGCAAGCCTCTGTTAGTAATTCACAGACACAAACAAGGCAAAGTCAAACAACAATAGGGAAGTAAATTATTGTCTCACTAGAGGCAAAACATCTGCTCCTCCCCACCTCACCTGCACAAAAGCAGAAAAAACAATTTAAATCAATGTGGAAGAATGCTAACAAAACATGTTACCTTGAATCTTCATATAAAGAATACCTTTTAGAAATATCTAGTTGTTTCATTTACTTGAATGTTCCCATTTTGATTTTAATTATAAACTGAAAGCAATTATAAATCATAATTTTACATTCTATTATGCATTTTCAAACAGAAACATCCTCAGGCAAATGTGAACAATTATCTCCAAATGTGACTTTTTTTAAAGTTATAATCTTCAGAGGAACAACTAAATTATACTTTAAATCACTGGTTTAAAACTAAACCTGGCCAGGCACAGTGGCTCATGCCTGTAATCACAGCACTTTGGGAGGCCAAGGAAGGCAGATCACGTGAGGTCAGGAATTCAAGGCCAGCCTGGCCAACATGGCAAAACTCCGTCTCTACCAAAAATACAAAAAATTAGCCTGGTGTGGTGGCACACACCTGTAATCCCAGCTAATCGGGAGGCTGAGGCAGGAGAATCACTTGAACCCAGGAGGCAGAGGTGGCAGTGAGCCGAGATCACACCACTGCACTCCAGCCTGGGTGACAGAGCGAGACTCCATCTCAAAAAAAAAAAAAAATAAAACATAAAACTATGAGACCTGATATTATGGGTTTAACCAAGAGGACCTGCTGTTGGATTTTTAAAGTTTTTAAAAATTGATATAATCATCCCTTTTATTAGAGATACTCATATATTTTTAAACCAAATGATTGCAGTAATGCGCATTTTAGGGCCAGAGGCATTCATTATCTTAATGGCCTAATGATAAACGGTGCAAAGGTTTGAGACCTAACAGACTGTTACTATACTGAGAGGGCAGGTAAAGAAATTCCAAAGACACGTATCAGCATATTTCCTCTCTGCTTTTCGATTTCCAACAACAGACAGTAACATCACAGTTCTGAACATCCTCCATATATTATTTGGATTAAACAGAGGCTTATTTTCCAGGGAAAACCGGCAGCATAAATGTTAAAAGGTGCTTTTGCTGATAAGCCAATCTGTATCCAAACGTCACACCACATTCACTCTGATAAGATCCTTCCAGAAACCCAGCACTAGGAATGACTCCATTCCCCTGGGAAGCACAGTCACAAGCATCCAAGGCCATTGGGAGAACTGGATGAATATCAAGGGATGTGTCTTTTTGGAGCCGGGGAGGATGTACTGAGGAGGGCAGACACTAAAGCAGACAGGATCTATCTCAGAAAGGTCATTTGAAAGAGAACTTATAGAGGAATGGCATCCTCCTTTGTCTTTGGATAGACCAGCCAGGTCTCTGGCAGCCCTACCGCCTGGACTCCTTTCCAGGGCTGAAGCACCCCTACAAGCAGTTGAACAGCATGGCTCTGGCAGCGAAGAAACCCTGGATGGGCCTCTGAGGCTGGGGAGCCTGACCAGTACCTCACTGATGAGAAATTGCACTGTCCTTGGAGACACTGTCCTTGTTGTCGCCTTAAGAGCTTTCCTTTGTTCTTTCCCTCCCAGTATACCGCAGCTTGATTTTCTCCCTGCTTTCCGCAATAGCATTCTGCACAGAGGATCGTGAGCCACAAACCAGGGGGACCATGTATAACAACTTATACAAGGAGCATGGTCCTGTAAAACTAGCTGTGTGATGTTGGGCAAGTCACTTAACTTCTCTGTGTCTCTGTTGTCACAATTGGAAAATGGAGATTATAACAGCATTCACCTCCCAGAACTGATGAGTAAATACTGCCTAGCTGATAGAGCTCCATAAAGGTTAGCTATGGCTACAAGGACAGGTGAGCAGTTTCTTCTACTGTACTTTCTCCCTGGATTTACATTTCACTAAAACATACATTTGCCTCTCCAAACACAGGACCAAGATCATAAGAAAATGAATTGTCTCACTTGGAACTCTTTAATTGGTCTTGGAATTCTTTAATTCTGTCCATAGTTCTTGAGATAGCAAAAGATATCTGTGGCTGGGTGTGGTGGTTCATGCCTGTAATCCCAGCACTTTGGGAGGCCTAGGTGGGCAGATCACTTGAGGTCAGGAGTTCTGAGACCAGCCTGGCCAACTTGGTGAAACCCCGTCTCTACTAAAAATACAAAAATTAACCGGGCATGGTGGCACACACCTGTAATGCCAGCTACTCAGAAGGCTGAGACAGTAGAATTACTTGAACCTGGGAGATGGAGGTTGCAGTGAGCCGAGAGTGTGCCACTGCACTGCAGCCGGAGCAACAGAGCGAGATTCCGTCTCAAAAAAAAAAAAAAAGATTTGTGTGTGTGTGTGTGTGTGTGTGTGTGTGTGTGTGTGTAGATTCTTTTAGTCACACAAAGTCTACGCTGATTTGGTTAAATGTTAATCTAATGGTGATGGGCTAAATAGCATTTGTTAACTATTAGCACACTGGCCTCAGGAACATGTGGATAAAATGTAACTACATTATCTTGGTTCAAATTCCTTTTTTGTGACCGACTGTTGTCTCAATGAACCTTTGCCGGGTTTTTGTTTTTTTCTTGGTTAGAGCAGAGAGTAAAATAAGTACAACCAGACTTTCTCATATGGAGATAAATTGATGCCAAATTAGGTCTGTAGAGGCTTCATTTTAGCTTCTCTGGTCACTGTGCAGACTCATTTTCATGCACATTGAAGATAGTCCATTAGTTCTTGGCAAGGAGAATTAAGTTTTCAAAGCTGCTGTCTCTAACAAGCCTCCCCTTTCTTATGCACAAAACCTCACTGAAGGCGAGAGGCTCTTCCCCATTTATGGAGGAGAGGGGCAAGCTCCATCTGCAGTTGCCCCGCTGTAGCCCTGACGATCATCATTCCCATGAGTCCTCTGGACTCTGATTTGGATCAATCATTGAGCTCCAGCATACAACCCAGATTAAAATCTCTCCTTCCCAGGAGGAAAGCATTTTTAACCTCAAAATTATATAGAGAGGGCTTCAAAAAGTAATTTGCAAACTTCTTTGCCTCTGGAGAGGGTACATCCATTCTTATCTGAAATTTTCCCTCAGTGCCTTCTGTGTTGCATTGACTGAGCTTCTGAGCTCTCGCGATGCAGCTGAAAAGGAAACAAAGAAGTTTTGCTCCTATCTGTTTCAGTGAAAATGTAAGCCAGAATGTTGTGGGTTGAGTCAGATTCTCAATGGGATCTTTAGGTGGGGTTCCTGGGAGGAAAATCCTGCAGATTTATTCTGGAGTACCTAGCCGCCACCAAGCCAGGACTCCTTGACCTAAATGTGCTCTCTGAGCAGAGGCTCCTTCACGTAGAGAGGTGAACATTGTAGTAAAGGGTGTTGAAGTGCTAAGGATCAATATTCACTAGCAACCAGATTTTGGAACATGGTTACCATGGTAACATTGTCAGCCCCAAATGACTGTCATGAGGTGAAAAAAAATTCTCTTAAAATAAATGAAACCAGAAAAAGTATATTTATAAACCTCTTACCAAACACCTATCTGTTCACAAAGTAGAACATGTTCTTTAAGCTATAGATACTCAAAGACTGGGGGAAATTCATGACACAAAATGTTTCTTGAATTAAGAGAATTTTTAACAATTTTCACCCCCAAAATATGGTCTGTAAAAATAACTGATACGAATTTTTAAAAAGTGAAAATAGTTCTAAGGAATTATGGGCTTGTACACTTAGATATTATGCAGCCATGACATTAAAATTCTGCATGAAACTACCAATCGTTTATTTGAAATTGGTAAAACAATACTTGATTCAGACTAAAAGCTCACATTTTCTTATGTCTAAGTTGTACAGATTATTTCTATAAGGCTCAATAAATAAAGTGCCATAATATTCATTGTACCATGAGAAAAAGATGTTGGCCACACATTAGATAAAAACCCTTGGGCAGGGTTTTTGCCTTGCTCTCCCGAAACTCCATCCTTTGCTTGTCCCTCCTTACTAACAGAACCACAGTTTTATTTAGAGCAGCAATGTGCCCAAGCAAAAATACTCCATTTCATAACCTCCCTTGCAGTGAGAGGTGGCCATATGCTATAGTCCCAGCCAGTAATACATAGACAGAAATCCCTGAGAAGGATATTGTTGGGAGACATTTCTCCATGCTCTCACACATTTCTATATATATATGTTTTGTTTTTGTTTTTGTTTTTGAGACAGTCTCGCTTTGTCGCCCATGTTGGAGTGCAGTGGTGCAATCTCGGCTCACTGCAAGCTCCGCCTCCCAGGTTCACGCTGTTCTCCTGCCTCAGCCTCCCGAGTAGCTGGGACTACAGGCGCCCGCCACCACACCCGGCTAATTTTTTGTATTTTTAGTAGAGACGGAGTTTCACCGTGTTAGCCAGGATGGTGTTGATCTCCTGACCTCGTGATCCGCCCGCCTCGGCCTCTCAAAGTGCTGGGATTACAGGCGTGAGCCACCGTGACCGGCCACATTTCTGTATATCTTGCAAGCAGACATACTGACTGCGTTTTATTTGATCATCTTTCCAAGGACGTTGGTATAGCATGTATGCCTGGAAAACAGAGATGCCGTTTCTCCAGAGAAAAGGGGAGCTTGCTTAGAACCTTAGAAAACAAAGATAATGTTTCCCTCCAGAGCAAAGGGGAGGCCTGCCTACTGCCCATTATATAAAATTTGGGGTCCCTAAGCTCAGGGTTCCACTCCTATATATAAAGAACTCACTGCATGTGCCAGCATTTGTGTGGGATTTTCTGTATTGCTCCTAGGGGACTTGAGGGCACTGCTACTATGCTGATGCTTATACTGCTTATACTGCTTGCTGTGTTGTGCATAATTAAGTTCATTGTCTCTGACCCCAGAGTCTCATGTCTTTTGCCGGCATTTATGAACTCATAGATGGCTAACTTAGTTATAAGTAGGATAAAATCTCAGACCCTAGGCCGGGTGCGGTGGCTCAAGCCTGTAATCCCAGCACTTTGGGAGGCCGAGGCAGGCGGATCATGAGGTCAGGAGATCAAGATCATCCTGGCCAACATGGTGAAACCCCGTCTCTACTAAAAATACAAAAATTAGCTGGGTGTGGTGGTGCGTGCCTGTAATCCCAGCTATTCGGGAGGCTGAGGCATGAGAATCGCTTGAACCCAGGAGGCAGAGGTTGCAGTGAGCCAAGATCGTGCCACTGCACTCCAGCCTGGCAACAGAGCAAGACTCCATATCAAAAACAAACAAACAAACAAAAACAACTCAGACCCTCACCAGCCACAGTGGCTCACACCTGTAATCCTAGCACTTGGGGAGGCCAAGGCAGGGATCACTTGAGCTCAGGAGTTTGAGACCAGCCTGGGCAACATGGGGAAACCCCTTCTCTACCAAAAAAATACCAAAACAAAAGGGGGGGGGAGCACTTTTTATAGGAATGCAAACAGTCAAATTAAAATTAAAAAAAGTCTCAGACCCTTCATAGTTCTTGACAGGATATTTCTTCCAGATTAAAAAAAGTAAAGGCCAGGTGTGGTGACTCACACCTGTAATACCAGTACTTCAGGAGGCTGAGGTGGGAGGATGGCTTGAGCCTAGGAGTTCAAGACCTGTGTGGGCAACATAGTGAGACCATATCTCCACAACATATTTAAAAATTAGTCAGGCATGATGGCGTGCTCCTGTAGTTCCAGCTACTCAGGAGGCTGAAGTGGGAGGATCGCTTGAACCGGGGTGGTTGAGGCTGCAATGAGACATGATACCACCACTGCACTCCAGCATGAATGACAGAGACTCTGTCTGGGAAAAAAAAAAAAAAAAAAAGGTAAGGTAGGAGAAGCCTTTGCTGCTTTGCCCTTCTTCCTTCCTGTGTCAAAGTGCAGCAACCATTGTGGGACCATGAGTCAAGAGCATGAGGACAAAGGCCTGCCTGCTAAGAATGGCAGAGCAAAAAGAAACAGTACCTGGGTTCCTGATAGAGAGTTACTGTACCAGCCCTGAATTGCACAATTTCAGGATTCTTGTCATAGGATATAAATGAGCCCCTACCCTGTTTAAATCAATGTTAATTGTTTTTTTCCAATCAAATGCATCCCTAGAGTGTGTATCAAATGGTACCATAATAACTACATAATAGTAATCGTGTTAAACGTATACAACTTAGGGCTAATATATTCCTACCTTTCTTTCTTTTTGATCCTGATTTTACCTGTGTATTAACATTATTATATGTATCCCTTGTAAGCTAATTCATATTTTTTTGGGAAAAATGGGGAGTAAAAATCAGTTCAATAAGTATAATTTAGTCTTGAACAAAATTTATCTGAGAATTCTTAAAAGTTAACCCTTAGGATGTTAGTCAAAATGCAATAAGAATAGGACTATCCCATTTCTGGAAACTTCTACCACATGCCATGAGGCTTGTTTAGTCTCCGGTGTGTGTCCAGCACCCAGAACAATGGCTGGCTCATAGTTGGCCCTCAAGTATTTGCTGACCAAGTGTTCATGAAAGGTCTCTCTTTTCAAATGTGTTGGTTGCACTCAAAGAAAGGTAACATTTAACAGAAAATATTTCAATACACCAGGTCTGTCACTTGACTATAATAATTGTCTTAAGAAAAGACCACAGCTCAACCTCAAGGAAATAACTTCTTTTCTCATTTTTGTTCTGTTGACTACAAAACACTACGTAACTTAACAATGAAATTAAAAGGGGCCGGGCGCAGTGGCTCACGCCTGTAACCCCAGCACTTTGGGAGGCTGAGGCAGGTGGATCACTTGAGGTCAGGAGTTCGAGACAAGCCTGGCCAACATGGTGAAACCCTGTCTCTACTAAATATACAAAAAATTAGCCAGGCATAATGGCGCACACCTGTAATCCCAGCTACCGGGGAGGCTGAGGCAAGAGAATCACTTGAACTCAGGAGGCGGAGGTTGCAGTGAGCCAAGATCATGCCACTGCACTCCAGCCTGGGTAACAGAGTGAGATTCTGTCTAAAAAAAAAAAAAGAAAGAAAAGAAAAGAAATTAAAAGAACTGACTCATCTTCAGAGGCTGTTTCAATAGGATACCAGAAGTAATGACAATTGTCATCACAGATTAAAAATTTTTGAATGTCTTATACACCATTTTTAGAACATTGGATAAACTGAAATGTGTATCTAGAAGAAAAATTAACTAATACATAAAATGAGAATATAAGAGGTCAGTTTAGATCTTCACATCAAAAATAAGATAAACAAGAAGATAGTGTGCAAAATAAGATAAATTATAAACATCTTTAGTATATCTTCAGTACATGCTGATTCCTAGTTTTTGTTGAAAAACTTAAATTATGTGAATTACCTGTAATATGTGTCCTCAGTATGATTTCTGCCTACAAGTCTATCAAAACCACAATGAGATATCATTTCACATCCAATAGGATGTCTGTTATTTATTTTTTTTTAAGAAAAATAACAAGTGTGAGTGAGGATGTAGAAGTATCGGAATCTTGTGCATTGATGGTGGGAATGCGAAATGGTGCAGACGCTATGGAAAACAGTCTGTGGCTTCTCAGAACATAAACATAAAGTTACCATATGATTCAGCAATTCCACTCCTAAGTGTATACTCAAAAGAATTGAAAATAGGGACTCAAACAGATACTTGTACATCGGTGTTCATAGCAGAATTATTCACAATAGCCAAAGATGGAAACAATCTATCCACCAACAGATGAGTGGACACACAAAATGCAGCATGTACATACAATGGGATATGATTCAACCATAAAAAGGAATAAAATTCTGATACATGCTACAACATAAATAAACCTTGAAAAACTTCATGCTGAGTGAAATAAGTGTGGTACTTGGATACTAAATAGGTCTGAAAAAAAAAAAAAAAAAAGCCCGGGCATGATGGCTCACACCTGTAATCCCAACACTTTGGGAGGTCGAGGCAGGTGGATCACGAGGTCCGGGAATCAAGACCATCCTGGCTAACACAGTGAAACCCCATATCTACTAAAAATACAAAACATTAGCCGAATGTGGTGGCATGTGCCTGTAATCCCAGCTACGCACGAGGCTGAGGCAGGAGAATTGCTTGAACAAGGGAGGTGGAGGTTGCGGTGAGCCGAGATTGCACTCCAGCCTGGGTAATTGAGTAAGACTCCACAAAAGAAGGAAAGAAAGAGAGAAAGAGAGGAAAGAAGGAAGAAAGGAAGCAAGGAAGGAAGGGAGGGAGGGAGGGAGGGAGGGAGGAAGGGAAGGAGGGAGGAAGGGAAGGAGGGAGGAAGGGAAGGAGCAAGCCAGGTACAAAAGGACAAATATTTTGTGATTCAATTTATGTGAGGTATCTAGAGCAGGCAAATTCATAAAGGCAGAAAGTAGAATGGTGGTTACCAGGAGATGGGGCATGAGAAAATAGGGAATTATTGATTATTGGGTACAGAGTTTCTGTTTGGGATGATGCAAAAATCCTGGAAATAGATAATGGTGACAGTTGCGCAATGTTAAGTGAATTGTGAATGTACTTAAGGCCACTGAATTGTACACTTAAAAATGGCTGGTCGGGCATGGTGGCTCATGCCTGTAATCCCAGTACTTTGGGAGGCCGAGGCGGGCAGACCACGAGGACAGGAATTCCAGACCAGCCTAGCCAATATGGTGAAACCCTGTCTCTATTAAAAATACAAAAATTAGCTAGGTGTGGTGGCAGGTGCCTGTAGTCCCAGCTGCTCAGGAGGCTGAGGCAGGAGAATATCTTGAACCCAGGAAGCAGGGGTTGCAGTGAGCCAAGGTCATGCCTCTGCACTCCAGCCTGGGCAACAGAGCAAGACTTCGTCTCCAAAAAAAAAAAAAAAAAAGCTAAAATGGGCTGGATGCAGTGGCAGTGGCCACACCTATAATCCCAGCACTTTGGGAGGCTGAGGCGGGCAGATCACCTGAGGTTGGGAGTTCAAGACCAGCCTGGCCAACATGGCGAAACCCCATCTCTACTAAAAATACAAAAATTAGCTGGGCATGGTGGCCATGCCTATAATCCCAGCTACTTGGAAGCCTGAGGCACGAGAATCTCTTGAACCCCGGGAGACAGAGGTTGCAGTGAGCCGAGATCACACCACTGCACTCCAGCCTGAGCGACAGAGTAAGACTCTGTCTCAAAAAAAAAAAAAAAAAAGCTAAAATGGTAACTTATATTACATATGTTTTACCACAATTTTTTTAAATCCATGAAACACATGAAACCAAAAAAGTGGGTTTTGTTTGTTTGTGTTAGGAAGAAAAAATAGAACGGTTTTTAAATTTTGTTTGTGGGTTTTGTTTTGTCTTTGCTTTCTTTAATCCCAACCTGCCGATGCCATGTAGCAGGGTGACTAAGACCCCCCCCATGAAATTGCAGAAGGCTTTCGGGCTGCAGGTTTGGGTGGCTTTGTGCCTCAGGAGATCCTACGTCATTTAGAAAGATTTCTACTTTGGCAATTTTGTTCCAGTTCTTCGATTCTCAGGAATGTATAGCATGGAAGCTTCCCGCCACCGCCCCCCAAGCCTATGCTGGGTCAGAATTTGTTTGTGAAAATATTATTTTAGGATTCCTTCCACTTCTATCATCTGCTTATTTTCCTTCCTGCATATTTCATAACGTAGCAGAGCGATTTCTGATTCAGCAGTTAAAATAGTCTGTGCATTCGTTATCACTTCCTTGTGACCCACTTTAAGCACAATTACTCACTTTGTCATTGAAAGTTTAGATTTCAAAAAAAAAATTGTGGGACTAAAGTATGTGTCTACGGAGAAAAGGAGGGGAAGAGATATTGACTGAATATCTATTCTAGCACTCAAAGGAACCCCAAGGGTGGGCACCGTGGATCAACCCTGAGGTTTCCCATCTCATCGCTCTTCTCTCAAATTATATCTTCAGTTGTTCCGCACTCTTAACCCCACCTTTACACTCTCCTTACTCTCATTTTCTTCCTAGGAAACACCTCTGTACACTCACCAGACACTGGCTGCTGGGCGTCACGGTGCTAAGAGCTATGGGAAACATGAAGAGCAATGAGACCAGGTCCCTGCTCTGAGGAGACATGTGCCAGCAAAGTTTCTCTCCCACGTGAGTGTGCTACAAGAAAATCTGAACCCAAGAATCTGATTCAGTAGGGCTGCACTTTCCCCACTTTGCCAGATAATTCTGATTGAGACCGTCAAGCCTGTGACTAGTGGGGAGGCAGTAGAGTATTTTCTGTGCTAGACTGAGGCAGCCCTGAAGCACCGCACAAGCACATGGAAAAGAGAGACGAGATTGGGCCGGGCACGATGGCTCATGCCTGGAATCTTTGGGAGGCCACGGATCACTTGAGGACAGGGGTTCGAAACCAGCTTGGCCAACATGGTGAAATCTCGTCCCTACTAAAAATACAAAAATTATCAGGGAGTGGTGGAGCACACCTGTAATCCCAGCTACTCTGGAGGCTGAGGCAAAAGAATAGCTTGAACCCAGGAGGTAGAGGTTGCAGTGGGCTGAGATCGGACCACTGCCCTCCAGCCTGGGTGATAGAGTGAGACTCCGTCTCTAAATAAATAAATACAAATAAAAGAAAGACAAGATTGGTCTAACAGATGATGGAAGGCTTCATGGAAGGGGAAATTAAGCAGATGGGAGGCCCAGCAGGCACTGCTACCTGCTGCTACTCAGCACTGGATGTGAGGGCAAGACTTTGGGTCACAGTCCTCCCCATACCCCAGGGCCTTTGGAGCATATGTAGAGGACAGGAAACTTGGGACAAGGGGGTACATTCACTTCTGAGATGGTCCAGATGGATGATGCCTTATCCTGGGGTACCTGCTGCACACTGAGTTCCAGTTCCAGACTAACCTGCTAGCAGAGGTCCCTGCTAAGGTCCCTGGACAAGGTCCTTAACTTCTCCAGTCTCAGGTGAGAGATGATGTTATCTGCTTGGTAGAGTTGGTGTAAGAATTAAATGAGCCAATGTGTGTAAGACCCTTGGTACACAATCAAGCTTCAGTACCTGATGGCTAAGGTTGTTTTTATTAATCTATATTTCTCCTTAGGATAGATTCCTAGAAGTGGGGCTACTGGAACAAGGAATGTAAGTGTTACTAAATGGTATGTACAGAAATTGTGTGCAATTTTCTTTTAAGTTTATAAAATTGTCTCAATTTGACTGCTAGAGATAAGGAAGTTCATTTATATCTATGACACTAAGTGCTTGGGAGGATATATACAAGGTATTAGCAGTGGTTATCTCTGAATGGAAGGAACAATGGGTGTTCTCTATGTTCTTTTTGCTGAATTGATAGATGGTGGCCACTATCTTCTTCCTCTTCCCTTTCCCCTTCTTCATCCTTCTTCTCTTCTTCCTTCTCCTCCTCTTCCTTTTCCTTGGCCTCCTTCTTATTCTCTTCTTCTTCCATCACGCACACCACACACACACACGCATGCACACACACACACACACACACACACCAGCTCGTTTCAATGCCTGGAATTCTCTTGAAATTAACATTCCCTGCCCCAGGAGACCTCTACTAAAATGCAAATATGTTAGCTAGAAAATGCAACTCCCAGACTCCCATAACACACTCCTTCCCCAGTTTATTGATCCCATTGGCTGGCAATCAACACCTGGCCCAGATTAAGGACAGAAGGAGGGCCTTGGGCAGGGTTACCATCCCAGAAGGGCAATCCCAGAGTGAGCATGGTGGCCATGGGGGCACCATAGGAGTGGTTATCAGAGCTAGAAGGTACATCAAGAAATAACAGATGCTCAAGATAAGGCAACCAAAACCGAAGCAGTGAGAAGGTTTCCAGAGGAGTCCTGGGAAGGGAATGGCTGCCCTGCTGTCTGAGTTGGCTCATGCTCAAGGACTGGAGGCAGAGGAATGAACCAATGGACCTGTTTGTATCTCCTGCACAGTTTTATGAAAGCCCAGTTATCAGGTGGGCAGGGTTATACATCATGAGAATGTAGATTGCCTCTTTGTACACAGCTGTTCTTTTTGGTATAAATTTTATACCAGAAGGCTACAGTTTATACTAGTAAGTTCCAAAGTGCTGGTAAGTAAATCACCCTGAAAGCAACTGGAAAATCTCAGAGTAGACACTATGACAGTCTGGAGTAATTCCTTAAAGTGCTTTCTATATGAAAACTTTCCTTTCTTGATTAACTTATTACATAGCTGTATTACCCTTGACTACAGAGTTATTTTTAGGCAAACCAAACCCTCTATCATTCCCATGGATACATTTTCATTCCATAATTGAAATATATTTCAATTTTGGAGAAATGCTTTGAGAGATTGATATTTCTGAAACAACATTGTTGCTTTGGCTTTTCCCAAATTCCCTTAATTCCAAATTAGGGCAGGAAACCTATTAATTTGTGTGTCCTAGACCTTGGAGCAGCCTCTCTCTAATTCAGATTCTAAACTTCACATGAGAATTCAAATTTTAAGAAAAAGAGAGATTTCCAGTTCAAGGAGACAGGGTCTGGGTGGAAGAGAGGATACCCAAGTTGTCAACAGGGACAAAGACTAACACTGTCTTGCATTTATTACAACAACAATAACAACAAAAAGGAGGTGAGGACCCATGCAAATGGGCTGGCCAGGCTGCACTCCCCCCTCAACTCCACATCCTCCACCCTCACTACCAACCAAAACTTCTCTGAGCAGCTTCTGCATGTTCCTGTTATTGGCAACAAACCCATCCTGAAAAAAGAAAAGCATTATATTCCTTCTTCAAAAGAGGGGAGAGAAACACCAATAAAGTGCCAGCTACTCAGGTCTGAGAGGTTTCCACAGAGCCCAGTGTTCAGAAGTTCAAGTCTAAGGCAGTGTGGCAGGGTCACAAGAATGTGCATTACCTAAACCGTGTCTGGAGAACAAGCGGAACAAGGCCATCAGCTCTGAAAGGCCTGGGGCTAGCAGGGGGCTGAGCACCCAGCGGCTGAGGAAGCGGACAGACGCCAAGGCACCCAAGGGGTCTCCAGGCTGCACCTCAGCAGCTCCTATCGTTTCATGCTCCTATGGTGGGTGGTGGGGGATGGTGGGTGGTCTCTCTGCCCCTTTTAGTGTTTCTGGAGAGAAAGGAAAGCAAGCCCACAGGCAGGCAAAACTTGACAGCAAATAGAGAACAGAATGCACAAGGGCAGGGAGGGAGGAGCCCAGTGAATGCATTGCTCCCCACAGAGGCAGGCCAGAGGGAGTGATGATGGATGGTAGTTCTTCTGCTTACTAAGGTTGGGGCTCCAGAGAGGATGGCAAAGGGGTGTCTACAGAGCCGGAATGGCTGTAGGCTCCCCTTGCTCAGGCCAAGGGTGTGCCGTGCCCCAGACTTCCCTGAATCTTCATTTCTGGCCCCCTACTTGCTCTCCCTTGGAGCACCTCACCCACTTCTACAACTTCAATTTGCATCAGTGCTGGGGTCTCCAAGATCTCTTCCCTGGAGTTCAGACCCATGCATCCACCCTCCATCCAGGCATCTCTACCAGCATGTCCCACAGATACCTCCAAATCAACCTGTCTTAACTGACCTCTTCACGTCTGCACCAAAATACACCCTCCACTTGGGTGTATTCTCTTACCTTAGTCAATTGGAGGTAGGGGACTCATCCATCCAGTCAACCACAAACCTTGCCCACACCACCCCACATTTTATTAATCACTAAGTCCACCAATTTGACTTTCTAAGCCACCCCAGCCACCTCTGGGGAGATCAGGCCACCATCCCCTCTCACTGCATTGGTGTGGCAGCCCCCTCACTGCCTCCCTTGACTCTATCTTGTCCTCCTCAAGTCCAGCCAGGTTGATTTTTCTAACAAGTAGGTCTGAGTCCTGTTTCAAGCTTCTTTCTATGTCCCCACTCCCATACAATCTGTTCAAGACCTAAACTTGGCATTGGGGCTTACAGATCTATTCAGAAGTGTAGCCTTTTAAAAAGTTACATTATGAACTACTTAAAACTCATAAAAAGGCATACAGAATATAACAACACACGTGTACCCATTCCCTAACTTTATAAATAAAGCCTTAGCAAGACGGTTGAAGCTCCCTGTGGACTCCCCCACCCCCTCCTCTACCATAGAGGTAACTGCAGTCCTGAATTTGTCATTACTCCTATTCGTTCTTCGTATTTGTATGTAACATGGCTTCTTTATTTCATTATAATGTATCTATTCTTCCTTATGAGCCTCTCTTGCTGGGTAAATTTTCCTGCAGTCCACGAAATGCTATGAAGAGAGTAAAAGCAGCCATCACTTCAGGTGCATTCCCAGTCTCTCAAGGCGTTGCATCTTCCTCTTCCTGTGCTCCAAGATGTTGGCAGAGTAATTCCTTGATTGGGATGGGTATTGTCTTTTGTCACCTTATGGGAGACAAAAGGCAGCACCGGAGTCCGCCAGTGCACTGGAGTCCCCCATGAGGCACTGGAGTCCCTACTATGTTCTCTAGATCCTCACTAATCTCTGCTGCAGGGTGGCTGGGAACTTCTTGTCTGATCTCTCAGCTTTGCCAGGGTTCAGTGATCTCCCCAGGTAGACTTAGCCATAGCTCAACTTCCCTTGGCCCTAGCTCTGAAGGGTTTCTGCCAATCTCCCATCCAGCATCTGGCCTGACAGGTCCCCCCAGTCTTTACTGTGAGCTTGCCTTCCCTTCACCACTGAGGGCCCCAGGTAGCCTCTCTAATTCTTATCTCAACCATCTCTCATGACATATGGGAGCCTCTGAGTCCAGTCCGTGCCACATGAAAACTGGAAGGGGTTCAGCCGAGAAACCACACCGCAGCCCTACCTCTGCCTAATCACACTACTCTGTTTTACTCTGATGAGTCAGGGCAGCCTGAGACGCCTTCTCCTTTCAGATTCGAAATATGAAGCAAGGTAAATGCCCTAGGTCTGGTGTTCATGTCAACCTACCTGAAGCAGAAAAGAGCGTCCTTCATCTGCGCCCTTATAAAATCTGTGGTAGATAGTCTCCAAAGATGGCCACTGTTGATTCATCTCTCCCTATGTGTGCATATTGTTCCTCCTTTAGAGAAATAGAAGCTATTTCCTCTCCCTTGACTCAGGGCAGGCTTTGTGACTTGCTTTAATCAACAGAGTGCAGTGGAAGTGCTGTTCTGATAGCTCTGAGCCCAGAGCTTAAATGCACTAGTAACTTCCTCTTCCTTTTAATTGGAAGCCATCTACCATGTAAGAAGTCCAGCTACCCTAAGATCACCATGCTATGAAGAAGCCCAAGCTATTCATATGTAGAGGCTATATGAAAAGAGACAGAGAGAGATGCCAGCCAGCCAGCTATTTCAGTTATCCCAGCTGGAGGCATCAAACATGGGAATGAAGAAGTTTTCTTGGGTATTCCAACCCTAACAGATACTCCATGAACAGAAGAACCACTCAGCTGAGTTCAGCTCAGATTACAGAACTATGAGAAATGGTAAAATATAGTTCTAAGCCACTAAGTTTTGGAAGTGGCTTATTATTCAGCAATAATTAAATGAAACAACTCTCCAGCTGTGTTTCTCACCAATGCCTGCTTTATACTTTATGCTCCAGCAGCTCAGACCAGCTTGTGGCCCTCTGTGTATGCCATGCTGTTTCTCACTTCCATCCTTTATTTCAAGCTATAATCTCTTTTTTTGACCTCTCTTCTTTGCCTGGCTAACTTTTATTCTGCTCTTGTCTTGTTTCCTTTTTTTTTCTACTAGGCACCCATGATACCCTATGCAAATCACTACCATTATACTAAATATGTTATATTATAGTTGTTTCTTCACGCAGTGGACTCCCAAACTAGGCTGTAAACACCTTAAGCGTAGGAATCATGTCTTACCCAGCTTTGAGACATCACTTTATATGGAAATGCAAGCAAGTCCCTTAAACTCTTTCAGCTCAGTTTCCCTGTATCAGTTAGGGATTGCATTCAGTTGTCTGCAACAGAAACCCAACCTCACCAGGTTAACCAAACAATGGTTTATTTCTTTCACATAACAAGTCTTGAAGGTAGGCCTTCCAGGGAGGAATAGTGGCTTTACAATGTCAGCAATATCCCAGGTTCCTGCCACCTTCCTTCTCCTCCACCCTCAGAATGTGGATTTCCTCCTCATAGTTGCCTCAAGGTCACAGCATGGCTACTCTGCCACAAGCCTCACACCCACATTCCAGAAAGGGAGGAGGAAGGAACAAGGAAGAAGGGGCAGTGCCCATATCCCAGAAGAAATACTTTTCCAGAAATCTGCAGAAGACTTCCACTCAGGTCTCACTGGCCAGAACCAGATCACATGGATGTCCACAGCTGCAGTAGCAGCCACAGAAATCACCAGAGAGCCTGAACTTAGAGCTAGAAGCAGTCACTGCCTGGGGTTGTCTCTCTGTAAGGAACAAGGAAAGAATGGACACTGGGTAGCAACTGGTAATGTCTGCGTCATTCACCACCTATAAAACGGGGTTTAGGACCTACTTCACAGAGTTGATGAAATTAAGAGAGAATGTAGGCAAATACCGTCCTTAGTATCAAGGACATAGTAAGTATTCAATAAAAGCAATTATATTCTTGCATTTCCAGATGTGACACTTAATTCCAATATCCAAGAGTTTTCCCTGAAGGCGCAGAAAATTAGTTGGCTTAAGGCATTTGTCCCACTCTGTCTGTAATTCTTCTGCAATGAATTTGCTTCTGATGATTAACAAGTTTTTTCTCAATAGTCTATTCAACTGTTAATAAATCCAAACTGGATTAGCATTATGACTCTTCACTTATAACGTGTGACCCAGAAAAAACAAAGCTTGGAGGGACACAAAAGACAAATGTGCTGTTTTCATTGCTTTGTGGCTACAATGTTGCATATTTCATTTCTGATTCATGGAAAAATATCCAGCACATAGAAGTCAGCTAGCTCTGTGAAAGGCCTTGGACCAGGGAGGTTAAGAATAAAGTCCCAATGTCTTAGTCACTGGGGCCTAGGAAGCTGACCCGGAAGATGTTAGCAGCAGAAAGACTTTTGTTTTGCTAGGAACCTGCTCTGTGAATCTGCTACCCTCTTGCTCCCACAGCTTTGTTTAAGCAGATCACTAAAGATTTCTGTATTGACTAGAACATTTTTGTTTATTTGTTTGCAAGGGGAAAAGCACAAATACAGCACAAGATGACATATTTAAAAAGTAAATTTATATAATCCCAGTGCCTTGGGACGGCCAAGGCAGCAGGAGCTCTTGAGGCCAGGAGTTCAAGAACAGCCTGGGCAACATAGTGAGAACCAATCTCTACCAAAAACTTAAAAAATTAGCCAGGTGAGGCCAGGCGCTGTGGCTCACACCTGTAATCCCAGCACTTTGGGAGGCTGAGGCAGGCAGATCACCTGAGGTCAGGAGTTCAAGACCAGCCTGGCCAACATGGTGAAACCCACTCTCTACTAAAAATACAAAAAGTAGCTGGGTGTGGTGGCGCACACCTGTAATCCAAGCTACTCAGGAGGCTGAGGCAGGAGAATCGCTTGAACCCGGGAGGCAGAGACTGCAGTGAGCCAAGATCGCTCCATTGTGCTCCAGCCTGGGTGACAGAGGGAGACGCCGTCTCGAAAAAAAGAAAAAGGAAAACAATTAGCCAGGCGAGAGGATTGCTTGAGCCCAGAAGTTCAAGGTTACAGTGGGCTATGATTGCACCACTGCATTCCAGCCTGGGCAACACAGTAAGATACTGTCTCTTAAAAAAAGAAAAGAAAAGAAAAAAATAAACTTATTGGTTTGAGTGACTAAAATGTCCAGGCATAGAGTTTCAGGCATAACTGGCTCCAGGTGCTCAAACGAAGGATCAGGAATCTTCCTTTCATGTCTCAGTTTCTCCCTCCATGGTAACAAAAGTGGCCCCTTAAAGCTCCCAAACAGGAACCCACCAGCTTAGGAACCCCAGCAGAAAAAGGAATCCTTTTTCCTTTGGGAGGCCGAGGCGGGCGGATCATGAGGTCAGGAGATCGAGACCATCCTAGCTAACATGGTGAAACCCCGTCTCTACTAAAAATACAAAAAGTAGCCGGGCGTGGTGGCGGGCGCCTGTAGTCCCAGCTACTGAGGAGGCTGAGGCAGGAGAATGGCGTGAACCCGGGAGGCGGAGCTTGCAGTGAGCCGAGATTGCGCCACTGCACTCCAGCCTGGGCGACAAAGCAAGACTCTGTCTCAAAAAAAAAAAAAAAAGAGGAATTCTTTTCCCTAATTGTTCCAGCAAAAGCTCCTCCAGGACTAGCCCAACTTGGGTCACTCTCCCACCCTGAGCCAATTCACTACGCTAAGGACATGTGGTTCTTTTATTGACCAGTCTGGGTCGCATGCCTTACCAGGAGCCTGGGGCAGAGCCAGCCTCACTCACACTTCCTAGGTGGAGGGTAGGAGTAAGGTTCCAGCCTGGCCAACATAGTGAAACCCCGTCTGTACTAAAAATACACAATATTAGCTGGGCATGGTGGCGGGCGCCTGTAATCCCAGCTACTCGGGAAGCCGAGGCAGGAGAATCGCTTGAACCCGAGAGGCGGAGGTTGCCATGAGCCGAGATCACGCCATTGCACTCCAGCCTGGGCAACAAGAGTGAGGCTTCATCTCAAAAACAAAAACAAAAACAAAAACAGAGAGTAAGGTGGTTCTCCAAAGGATAGTCGAGGTGCTCCTGCCAGCAAAAGCGTATTCTAAGACCAGGCCCCACAAAAGCTCCATGGTATTGTTAGATACAGATATTACTGAGCATTAATACTGTAATAATACAGTGACGGTCTTTTCCATCTGTTAATGTTCTACTCATTTTTCGGATTCATTTCAAATGTCACCACAGGCCACGCGTGGTGGCTCACTCCTGTAATCCCAGCACTTTGGGAGGTCAAGGCAGGCAGATCATTTGAGGTCAGAAGTTTGAGACCAGCCTGGCCAACATGATGAGACCCTCATCTCTACTAAAAATACAAAACTTGGCCGGGGGTGTTGGTGGGCTCCAAGAATCCCAGCTACCTGGGAGGCAGAGGCTGGAGAATCACTTGAATCTAGGAGGTGGAGATCACGCCACTGCACTCCAGCCTGGGTGACAGAGGGATACTCCATCTCAAAAAAAAAAAAAAAAAGAAAACTCACCACAAACAAATCTCCCTAATGAGATTATTTTTCCATCAGCACTTTCTTTTTCTCTCCTGGCATGTATCATATCTTGCTATGTCGATTATGGTGAGTCACACACCCATTTGTTTACACTCTCGTTTGCTTAAAAAAAGGCAGAGTTGGATCTGGGTACGCCTCCCATTCATGATGAGAACACCCCCCACCCCGACACCCAGGATGAGGGCTTCTCTGCCTGAAGTGTCCAGGCCTTGGAATGAGGAGGCTAAAAGATGGTAAGAAAGATGAAACTCAAATAGCTCACTCCAGGAAGAAAACTCATCCGTGGCACAACACTGCATCTTGGAAATCAGCCTGGCTTTTCTTTCTTAAGTCATACTGGAACTGTCTTTCTTTAATATGCGTGAATGAAGCTGAAAAGAGTTTCAAGCCCTAAGATGGCAGTAGCCTTAGAAATTTCATGTCTTGAATGAATTTGAGAGAGAGAGGAAGGGGAGAGAGAAAGTGTTGTGAGACACCCTCCTTCCTCCAATAAACAAAACAGCAAATACCCTAGATGCCTTTTACACTCACCCCGGGGCAAGCAGCTTATTACTAAGTTCAGAAGCTTTTGCTGCTCCTGCTTTCTACAACCCCGTCTGTTTCCTCTCCTGTTGCTGGTGGCTTCATTCCAGGGACACTCCCTTGAGGAAGAGGGAGCCGGCATACCAAGATCCTTCTAGCGTCACTCTTGCTTGCAGACACCTGCAGATTTCCTGTGAATGTTTCCTGTTCGATTCAACAGGTTTTAATTACGTGAACTAATATTTGCTCACTCTTAAACCGTGGTTGCCCTCGTAAAAGACAAACTCCAAAAGACTGGGATTGGGCAAGCCCAGAAAAATCTAAATGTTTATGCAAACATGCTCATGTTTCCCTCCTGATACTCCTTACTGCTCTATCATTACAGATGTTCTGCCTTGGGAGATCTACCTCCTGTTCTTCTCATTTAAGGGAAAAAAACCATAAATTCTCTCTTTTCAATTTCCATGTACTCCTGGTGGAAGCAGAAGTAAGTTCCCCTCCTGCAGACACCTCAGCTTTCTGGGCAGAAATAGCCTCTGCTGGCTCCTTAGTAAAGTCTAAGTGGCAGTGACCCTCCGTGGAGCTGCAGTGGTGCTTCCCTTTCTGTAGCTTCTGGGCCATATTTCTGAACCAGAAATTGAGGACTATCTGAAAAAATCTGAGACGTATTGTTTCTCAAGTCTTGTCAAACATATTGCACAGTTTGCTCCCCTGCCAAGTTTCTCCCTCATAATCCTGACATGTTTGTCCCAAAACACACTCATTTCCCATAATCAAAAGAGCCTGGCGGGGGGGCAGGGAAACTTGAGAACTCAAGAGGTATAAAAATGAAAGCTAGTTATGTGAGACTTCATTTATTATCATCATGAACCCAAGAGTTTCCGATGTATGGTTTTTGGTAGTTTTTAGAGTCCAATATCCTTATTTTGAGCTTACAGATATTGCAAGGTCCCTACCACAACCCCCACCACCACACACACACGAGGCTGCCCACACGAGGGGCATCTGGGGAAAAGAAGCAACAATCAGTTGACAGTCTATCAATCAACTGGAAGTGAGCTGTTTTATCCACAAAGTAGGTTGAAAGAAGAGTGTCTAAGCACTCCTTTTTAGACAATAGAGCCTGGGTACAGATTACCAGAAATCTGAACCACACCAGAAGTTCTTAGTACAGTAGATATTTAACAAGGCAAAATGCACGCCCTTCCTCTTCTCTAAACTAGTTCCGTGACGGTGGTGGAATGAAAGGCTTTGGCTTTCATACACATCACTCAGATATAAATAACTGCTTCTGACAGCCTCAAGCTTGACTTCCTCAAACTCAGGTCTTCACTTCCCCCAGGGCATGGTCAGGTACACCTGCTTCTCCAAAAAGCAGCACATTGCCTTCTTCTAAGTAAATTATCTCCATATTTTTGAGGCGGAGTTCTTAAGAAAGGCAAAACCACTGCACCTAAGCAATCAGTTGCACTTCTGTGCAAGAATCTCCATCACTCTTCTCCAAAGACACTAACCTACAAAACCAAATATGTGATTCTTGAAATCAAAGAAAATCTGCCATACACTGCGCTTTAATCACTGCCTCCCTGAAGGTACAAACAGTTGGACTGTAAAACATGCCCACGCAGACAATCCCTGTGTCCTGCACATGCACGTGTGTGCACACACATACACACACACTCACTCAACGTCATGTGTAGCAAACAGTAGACAATTCCATGCTTTCAGGACAGGCACCAGCCAAATCCTTAAACTGTGAAACTAAGAATGCAAGCAGCAAAACTTGTGATTTCAGGCCACTTTTGATTATATTTCTGGAGCTCAGCCAAGAGAGCCATTTCCAAGAAAAGCAGCTCAGACAATTGCACAGTCAGCTCTCCAGCCTTAAACCAAGCTCTTTGTCAAGCTAAGCGGGATGTTTCTTCTACTGACCTTATCTCAGGCTCCAGCCCTCTAACATGTCTGTTAACTAAGTAGCAAGTTATCGGCCTTCACCAAGAATACACAAGGAAGAAGTAGAACAAAACCACCTCACATTGGGAGCAACTGGAGAGTCAGCACAACAAACGATTGTGTGCAGAGTACTGCTAGTGAACAGGCACAACAAGGTGCTGATCGTTTCAGACAAAGGGAGAGAAAGGAGTGAACTCCCAAATGTGAGCCCTATACCAACCACCCGGCCAGCCAACAAAATTGTTTCCCTCAAGTGGGCAGTCTTGCCTGAGGAAGCCATGTCTATAACCAAAAGCCGACCTACAGGATTTGTAATAAAGCTCAAACTGGACCTCTCTCTGTCCTGGGGATGGACTCAGAACATAGAATCCATTTGGGGGCCATTTGCTCAGATTGGGAGGAGCTGGAGACTTGGGAGGGAAGAAAGCCACTGTAGTTTTCATGACCCGTGAACCTAGATCCAGTGTGCAAGTCAGGCTACCCTGAAGGTCCCAGAATGAAGCCTTTCTTCCTTGTTAGACACACAAGTCCAAGGGAACTGCACTTTAAATTCCATAAATACATAGTAAGTGAATAAACAAGTCATTGACCATTTATATGCATAGCATTTTGGGTGGCAACCGCTGACTTAGAACATTTGCCCTATTTAGAATCTAACTCAGGCTTAACTTAGAGGAGACTATTCTGAAGTAAAAAATTTTTTTGTTGATAGCTTTTTAGTTCTTTGATGTTAGAACTTATTTTGAGATTTTAAAAATAAATATTTTAGGCCAGGTGTGGTGGCTCACATCTGTAATCCCAGCACTTTGGGAGGCCGAGGTGGGTGGATTACCTGAGGTCAGGAGTTCCAGACCAGCCTGGCCAACATGGGGAAACCCTGCCTCTACTAAAAATACGAAAATTAGCCAGGCGTGGTCGTGCACGCCTGTAATCCCAGATATCCGGGAGGCTAAGGCGGGAGAATTGCTTGAACCCGGGAGGTGGAGGTTGCGGTGAGCCGTGATAGCGCCCCTGCACTCTAGCCTGGGTGACAGAGCCAGACTCCATCTCAAAAATAAAAATAAAATAAAATAAATATTTTTAAAACCTAGGCAGCAAATGGTATCATTTTACTCATCCCCTAATTTAGATAATAAATTAGCCTGCATTTCTCACCTTCACAAATAAATTCAATACTGACTAAAAAGCCTAAAGTAAAAAATCAAAACGAGTATTAGAAGGAAATGGAAATGTGGCCCCATGCAGTGGCTCACACCTGTAATCCCAGCACTTTGGGAGGCTGAGGTGGGAGGATCGCTTGAGCACAGGAGTTCGAGACCGTCTGGGCATCATAGCAAGACCCTGTCCCTACAAAAAATAAAACAATCAGCCAGGTATGGTGGTGCATACCTGTAGTCCCACCTACTCAGGAGGCTGAGAGGGGAGGATTGCTTGGGCTTAGGAGGTTGAGGCTACAGTTAGCCATGATCACATCCTGTACTCCAGCCTGGAAACAGAGTGAGATCCTGTCTAAAAAAAAAAAAAAAAGGAGACAAGACATAAGAGAGTATTTTGCAATCTTGAGATAGAGAAGGACTTTCTAAGCAAGATATAAAACCAGAAACCATAAAGAAAAAGAATTACAGATTTGACTGCATAAAAACTTTAAACTTTGTAAAATAAAAGGGCCTGTATACAGACGAAGAGATAATATCTACAACAGAATTAACATCCAGAGTAAATAGGACAGATACAAGTCAATAATAAAACACAAACCACCCAATAATAAGTGTGCAAAGAATATTCATAAGAAATTCACAAATGCAATTGGTGGAGTTGAACAAAACAATGCTGATGACCCCAAAATCTCATTCCTAGATATATACCCAACAGAGATGATGCACAGGTATACTAAAGAGCATGCACGATAATGCTCTTAGCAACATTATTCATTAGTAACTGAAAGTTGGCAACAGATGTAACCCAGATGTCCATCAATCAATAAATTGTGATATATTCACATAATGCAATATATTAAGCAATGTAAATGAGCATACTACAGCTACACACGAGTACGTGAAAGACTCTTAAACGTAATGTGAATGAAGGAAGCCAGATGCAGAAGAGTGCATGTTTGTATGAGTCTGTTCATATGACAGTAGGAAACAGGCACAACTAATCTACAGGACTTAGATGTTAGGGTAGGAATTACTTTGGAGGAGGTCGATCTTTTTCAGGGGAGAGTCTTCTTTTGGGGAGAAGGTCTTATAATATTCTATTTATTGACTTGGGACATGATTACAAGGAAGAGTTCACTTTGTGTTAATGCATTGATCAGTACACCTTTAATGTATACACGTTTCCTTTTTCTTTCCTTTTTTTTTTTTTTGAGATGGAGTCTCGCTCTGTCGCCGAGGCTGGAGTGCAGTGGCGAGATCTCAGCTCACCGCAACTTCCGCCTCCCGGGTTCCAGCGATTCTCCTGCCTCTGCTTCCCGAGCAGTTGGGATTACAGGCACCTGCCACCATGCCCAGCTAATTTTTGTATTTTCAGTAGAGACAGTGTTTCGCCCTGTTGGTCAGACTGCTCTCAAACTCCTGACCTCAGGCAATCCACCCGCCTTAGCCTCCCAAAGTGCTGGGATTACAGGCCTGAGCCACTGCACCCGGCCTATACACCTTTTCTGTATTTTTATTTTTAAAAGTTCCAAAAATTGAAATGGTCAATAGGCATATGATAAAATGAACAATCTAACTGGTAAATCCAGGAAATGCAATTTAAAATGACACTGTTTTTTCTGCACATGACGCTGGCAGTTTTTAAAAAATGATAATGTCCAATGCTGATGAGTATAATGGTGGCTATAAAAACCACAGAATTTTGGGGGAGAAACTCAATATTATTTACAAAAATTTTAAATGTGCATGCCCTTTGATCCAGAAATTCCACTTCTAGAAATAATATCCTTCAGAAACACTCATACATACACACACCTATTTGTATATAAGAACATTTGTTGCAGCATTGTTTGTAATGGTGAAAAATGGAAAACCACCTATGTGATCCTTTGCTAAAATAGTGGGTAAAGAAACTATGATACATCTGGAAGGAATGCAACAGTTAAAATGGGGGATGCCTATATGCACTAACACAGAAAGAGCTACAGGGAATGTTGTTAAGTAAAAGAAAAAAGTAAGTCAGAGAACAGATCATGACGTGTGATTGTTTCTGCATAAATGACCTGAATGGGCCAGGTGTGGTGGCTTACACCTGTAATCCCAGCACTTTGGGAGGCCGAGGTGAGCAGATAACGAGATCAAGTCCATCCTGGCCAACATGGTGAAACCCCGTCTCTACTAAAAACACAAAAATTAGCTCAGTGTGGTGGCGTGCACCTGTAGTCCCAGCTACTCGGGAAGCTGAGGCAGGAGAATTGCTTGAATCCAGGAGGCAGAGGTTGCAGTGAGCCGAGATTGTGCCACTGCACTCCAGCCTGGGTGACAGAGCAAGACTCCGTTTAAAAAAAAAAAAAAAGACCTGAATGTCCTTAAAACATTAAAACCACACACACACAAAGTTAAAACAACGGAAAATATCTGATGTGGTTCATTTATCTAAATACTTCACAAATCCTAAGACAAATAAATTTAACTTCTCTCTTGAGAAGTTATATGCACTGTATAAGAACTCTCTGGAACTGTCTCTCTACACCAAACCTGAAAGGACTGCACCACAATGGGAAGGAACTGTTTCTTGTTCCACAGCCTCCTAGAAGAGTCTCAGTGTCTCCTCAGAAATGCCAGCTCCCACACAGTCCTGAGCAATAGCACATGGAGTCTCTCCAGACCTTTGTGCTTCTGAGGCACTTTTCAATAATTAACTAATCCGCCTAAAGGGTGGGGCGGGCTATGGCTCCCACAGACTCAGCACTCCCTTCAGCCAGCTGCCCTCTGGAATGCAAAAGCATCCCCCAGGAATGGCTGTTGGTCAATCCCTGCCCCACCACAGCCCCCAAACTCAGGAGGGTGAAAGGGCCAGGGCAGGAAAGCAACTTCCCCTCTCAGATGTTCTCCTGGAGAAATTATATTACTCTCACCTACCTCCACCTCTCCTCTGTCATGCTCCTCCCCTATCTGAAAAAGAACGTTCCAACAGGCAGCAGGACAAATTACATGTCAATGCTGTCAGTTTCAATGCTGCCCTTTGTTGCTCCAGGTCCTATGAACCACAGAAAAATGTATAGGTCCTTTCCATTTTTTTTTTCTTTCTGGCACAAATAAAATAAACAGCAGAAGCAGTTTCTATTTCAATATTTTCAAATGGATGGTGTCTGGAGCAATGGTTCCCAATCTTTGGAATTTAACAAACCATTAAAATTTTGAAAACCTTTTGAGAGACCAACATAGGACTGCTCACTTCTATTTTGCCAAGCACAGACACTTGAAAAAACAACCTGAATTGTTATCACCATCATTTTATGGTGGGAGATGATTGGACACCTTAACCCCAAAACAATGTGATCATGACAATCTCAGATTTTAAAACAGGACTTCAAATTTAATACACTCAGATTCATGAAAAATACACATATATTTCATGTAGACTGGTGAACATTTCCTTACAGACGCACCAGCCCCTTGGAAAGAACTGGCAGAGACTAAATCATAAGTTTCCAAACCTGGCTATGCCTGAGAAAAATAGGAAGGCATTAAAAATAATAATAATAATACAGATTCCAGATTCCCACCCCATCCATATTTACTGTATCACCTTCTGAGGATTTCTTGAGACGGAGTTTTGCTCCGTCACCCAGACTGGAGTGCAATGGCACAATCTCGGCTCACTGCAACCTCTGCCACCCAGGTTCAAGTGATTCTTCTGCCTCAGCCTCCAGAGTAGCTGGGATTACAGGCACCCACCATCATGCAAGGCTAATTTTTGTATTTTTGTAGAGAAGGGGTTTCACCATGTTGGCCAGGCTGGTCTTGAACTCCTGACCTCAGGTGATCCACCTGCCTCGGCCTCCCAAAGTGCCGGGATTACAGGCGTGAGCCACCTCGCCCGGCCGCCTCTGAGGCTTTCTAAGGGTGGGGCCCTGGAATGTGTATTTAAAACTTTTTTTTACTATGGTGAAATATACATAATATAAAATTTACTACTTTAACCATTTTAAGTGTACAATTCAGTGGCATTAAGGACATTTACAATGTTGTATGTAACTTTTCATCATCCCAAACAGAAACTCTGTACCTGTTGAGCAATCACTCCACATTTCCCCTTCCCCCAGCTCCTGCCAAACCTCTATTCTACTTTCTGTCTCTGTGAATTTGCCTATTCTAGGTCCCTCAAAGAAGTAGAATCACACAATATTTTTCCTTTTGTGTCTGGGTTATTTCACTTAGCATAATGTCTTTGGTGCTTATCCGTGTCATAGCAGGTATCAGAATCCCACTCCTTTTTGTGGCTGAATCCTTCTCCATTGCATGCATTTGCCACATTTTGTTTATCTATTCATCTGCTGGTGGACGGTTCTGTTGTTTCTACCTTTTGGCTATTATGAATGGTGCTGCTATGAAGGTTGTTGTACACGCATCTGTTTGAGTTCCTATTTTCTATTACTTTGAGTATATACCTAGGAGTGGAATATGCTGGATCATATGGAAATTCTGTATTACCACCAAGGAACAACCAGGCTGTTTTCCACAGTGGCCGCACCATTTTATACTCCCTCCAGCAATGTGCAAGTGTCCCAAGTTCACCACATCCTCACCGACATTTGTTGTTTTCTGTTTTTGTTTTTATTACCAGCCATCCTCATAGATGTGAAGTGGTATCTCATTGTGATTTCGATTTGTATTTCCCTAATGATTAATGATTTTAAACATCTTTTCCTGTGCCTGTTGGCCATCTGTATATCTTCTTTGGAGAAATATCTATTGAATTACTTTGCCTATTTTAACATTAAGTTGTTTGGTTTGTTGTTGTTGAGTTGTAGGGGCTTTTAACATATTCTGGATAGTAGTCCCTTATCAGATGTGTGATTTGCAGGTATTTTCTCCCATTCTGTAGACCATCTTTTCATTCCCTTCATAGTGACCTTTGATACACTGAAGTTTTTTATTTTGATGAAGCCAAATTTGTCTATTTTTTTCTTTGGCTACCTGTGCTTTTAGAGTCACATCCAAGAAATCTTGCCAAATCAAAGATTATGAAGATTTAGTTTAGGTCCTTGATCTATCTTGAGTTAATTTTTGCACATGGTATAAGGTAAGGGTCCAACTTCATTCTTTTGTAAGTGGATATCCAGTTTTCCCAGCACTGTTGAAGACAAGGGTTTGTTTCCAGGCTCTCTATTTTATTCCATTGATCTATACGTCTGTTCTTATGTTACTACCACACTATGTGGTCTGCTGTAGCTTTGTGTGAGAAATCTCACCAAGCTACCTGCTCCAGAAGTGCCTGCAGGAAGGAATTAAAGGACACAGGGGTGAGCGAGTCTCTGAGTATGAGAAGATCGTTGACAGCCCTGGAGCAGCAAGGGTGCTCTGGTGTGCAGCTTCCACCCTTCACCTGATCACAGCTGCCTCTGTTGGGCTAGCTCCTCCAACCATAGTACTTGGTCTGTAACCACCAGAGTTCTGGGCAAGTCCTTAGTCTGAAAAAGGATGAAGAGAGGAGGTGTTATGTGCAAAATGTGATTCACAAGAGTGGCCAGGAGTCAAAGGCCCCTCTCCCTCTTTTTTTTTTTTTTTTTTGAGATGGGGTCTCGCTCTGTCACCAGACTGGAGTGCAGTGGCGCAATCTCGGCTCACTGCAACCTCCGCCTCCCAGGTTCAAGTGATTCTTCTGCCTCAGCCTCCCAAGTAGCTGGGACTACAGGCGCCCGCCACCACGCCCAGCTAATTTTTGTATTTTTTGTAGAGATGGGGTTTCACCATATTGGCCAGGATGGTATCAATCGATTTCTTGACCTCGTGATCTGCCTGCCTCGGCCTCCCAACTTTTTTTTTAAATTAAGGAAATATCTCTGAGTCATAAAAGACCCCTCTTTGAGCTTTCATAGGCCAAGCAGACCCTGCTGCAGCAGGAAAAAGGAGGTTTCTTGACACAAATTGATTAATTCAAAGTTATTCTAAAACATTTTCTTGGCCTATTCGTATACAAAGGCACAAAGATCTTGGACAATGGAAAAGTATCACAAAACTTATATTTAGAGAAACTACTTTCCACAGTTTCCTTTGCCCTTTAAACTCAGTCTCTAGCTGGGCATGGTGGCTCATCCCTGTAATCCCAACACTTTGGGAGGCCAAGGCAGAAGGATTCCTCGAAGCCAGGAATTTGAAAGCAGCCTGAGCAACACAGCAAGACCCCATTTCTATTAAAAAAAAAAAATTAAAAATAAATAAATAAATAAACTCAGCCTCTCTTCTCCCTACCCCCAGTCTTCCTCAGGCACCAGTCAATGTTTCTAGTAAAAACTTGCTTGGCCACTTGTGTAGAAAGAGGAATTAATTTAATATTTGAATACTCAGCTGACTGGTTCTCCGTAGGAGCAAGTAGCCACGTAAATATCCAAGAGAGAACGAGGGAAGGGACAAAATGGCACCAAGCCTGAATTGTGAAGTCCTCTATCATCCTGCAACACCCTGGATATGCAAACCGAATATCTTCTCTCTTGGTGAGTCACGGCCTCCCACGCCCAGCAGGGTGTAGAAACATTTGACTGAAACCTGTATAAAATAGTGAGAACAAGTCAAGCAGGTAAAACATTTCCTGGCTGTCAATTTAATAAAAGGTTCAACCCTGCTTTAAGATGGAAGGAAGACGGGAGGCGGGGTTTCAGAAATACAGGTTTTACATAATCCCACAGAAACCAGGGATCTGTAATAAGGCTTGAAGATTTTTAGTCTCACAGGTATTTCTGTCTGTAAACACAAATGCACATGGAAGCTCTGAACACATAGTTTGTGTTTGTTTTATATTAAGAGGATGGGCATTTCTTTAGAGCTCCAGGCCTTGAATAGATGACTATTTGCAAGAGATGATGAGTTTCCTCTTCAAAATCCAAGATGTAGATAAACATTCATGCTGTTCCTATTTCTACTTTTTTCCTCCCTTCTACCCCTTACTCCTGAAATGGATAAGGAGAGGCAATAATAGCATCCCAGCAAATCAGAACTGGCTCAGATACCAAAGGCCTAAAAGAGATGATCGCATTAGCAAGAAAGCCTGTGACTAAAAATCCAAAACTTAAAACTGCTATACGTAAACCTAGTGCTCAAATAGCCTACACTACTGTGACATCAGAAGCATTATTTCTCAAGATTGAGAAGGGCTAGTGAAAACGCTTCTGGGCCTGCAAAGCTGTGAACTTATGTGCAAGGCTGCAGTAGCCCAAGTTCTGATCCTGAGGAACACTGGAGCTGTCTCTGCCTCTTTATATAAATAGAAAATGTTCCTAATAAACGTGTACTAGGTCATTGTCGGTAAACACATATTAGGCACCCGCTTGGCCTGCACTGATCTGACCAGATCTATTTCCGCTTCCCTGAACCATCGCTTCGATGATGAAGCACATCGCAGAGAGCTGCTTCATCACCATTCAGGAATTGTACCCTTTTAAATTTCTATATGGGTATGCGCTGCTTTTGACACAGCTTTTGTTGTAAGCAGGCACTAAAATAGAAGCTTATAATTAGCTATCTGGGGAGGCAAGTGTGCGGTAGAACAGAGCTCAATAAGAGAAAAGTCAAGGCAGGTCCTGGGGAAACACTGCATGGAAGATGAGTAATACAGACGTATGTTGAAGTGTGGACACCCCACTAAAGTCGGGGGGAGGGAGTTCTGTCACTGTGCACCTTTCTAGTTAAAATTTCCATACGTATTATCATGTAGTTCTGAAAGTGTACTTGCAATTTATCTAACACCACTTAATCCTGGAAACCTGTAGTGGGCTGGAATGTAAGATACATGATTCCAGACAGATCACAGCTCCCAGAGGGCAGCACTATGTCTGGTCATGTCTGTATCTCCAGACCCAGGGCCAGCACCTGGCCCCACAATGGGCCCTCAGTTTGACTTCTGAATCATATCCTTCCAGATCACCCCGATTTTTACAGTCTTAACCTTTTGATATCTAAATCTGAGACTAGGTGTCAACTTTAACTCTCATGTCTCTACATTTCAAGCTCCCTGCTGTTATACTTAGTCTTGATACAGAAGGATAGAAAGGATGATTTTTGACTTCTGCTTTACCCCCATCTGAGTCTGGCTTACCTTAAATGGAGTTCTGGCTGCTGAACACATCCCCGCCTTCCCTGAAAATACAGTAAGGGAACATACAGCACCAGGACCTGGGCACTGGGCCTGGACCCTGTCTACCACTCTCAACTTCTTTTCTCACTTTGTACCAATTCTTGCTACTCTTCTTCATATATTTGGACACTGAGTCTCTCACCAGTTCACTCTAATCTCAGATAACGTACTAATCTATTTTCTGTGCTCAGATTATTAAAATAGAAATTAAAATGGATTTGAGTCTTGGTTAAACTTCAAATTTTCTGCCACCTCATTTTTAAGAGTCTGGCCTATAGTCCATGGTGAAACCCCATCTCTACAAAAATTACACAGGCATGGTGGTGTGCCCCTGTAATCCCAGCTATTCAAGAGGCTGAGGCAGGAAAATCACTTGAACCTGGGAGGTGGAGGTTGCAGTGAGCTGAGATCGCACCACTGCACTCCAACCTGGGCAACAGAGCGAGACTCTGTCTCAAAAAAAAAAAAAAGAAGAAGAAATAAAACTCAAAAGACACTAAACCTGCTCAGAGGATTTCAACATACAGCCAAACAACCCAAAGTGATTTCTGTATTTTTCAATCCAGCCCAAGAGTAGATTGGCAGGAAGAGTGCAGGACCTAAGCCAATGACAATGCTCACAGGAGGAGCCCTCCAGAAGTCACCAGGTATGGATGTTTCCTGGCGCTATGCATTTCTTTTACTTTGTCTTCAAAACTCCCATCCAGGGAATGTGTCTTCATTTTGCACTGGAGGCTGTGTCTCTCCAGTAAAAAAAAAAAAAAAAAAAAAAGGGCTCCCATCCTGAGGAGGGCTCTCAGAAGGTTTTACTAGATTACTAGATGCATCCCGAAGAAATGGCTGCATTCATCATGAATCCTCCCCTCCTAAACAGCCACATTTCTAGTAGTTCAGTGACAGGAGAGAAAATACTCATCCCCTCTTGTCATTCCCGGAAGCAGTGCTGGAGAAAATATAACCAACTAGGCGTGAAGTTACTACACAGAGATAGCACAGCCCCAGGTGAAGAGGATTTTGCAGCAGGGTGTGGGAGGAGTGGAGCCGAGCTCCAGGTGCAGGGAGGCATAAATCACAGAACCGTTGTGCTTCAAAAACTCCCATGTTGTTACCAAAGACCTGATAATTATGTCTGTGAACATTCTGCCTTCTCTTTACTACACTGATCTGTCCACTTACAGAACTAAAATTCTAGGTTTTCTTCCCAAAGGCAATGTATCTCTGAAAAATGTGAAGTTTCACTAAAAAGAAAACACTGGGCAGCTGGGTGCAGTGGCTCACGCCTGTAATCCCAGCACGTTAGGAGGCCTAGGCAGGCGGATCAGTTGAGGTCAGGAGTTCAAGACCAGCCTGGCCAACATGGTGAAACCCCCATCTCTATTCAAAATACAAAAATTAGCCGGGTGTGGTGGCATACGCCTGTGATCCCAGCTACTCAGGAGGCTGAGGCAGGGAAATTGCTTGAACCAGGGAGGTGGAGGTTGCAGTGAGCTGAGATCACCCCATTGCACTCCAGCCTGGGTGGCAGAGCAAGACTCTGTCTCAAACAAAACAAAACAAAAACAAAGAAAACACTGGGCCAGGTGCAGTGGTTCATGCCAGTAATTCCAGCACTTTGGGAGGCCAAGGTGGGAGGATTGCTTAGCTCAGGAGTTTAAGACCAGCCTAGGCAACATGGCAAAACCCCATCTCTACCAAAAATACAAAATTAGGCGGGCATGGCAGCATGTGCCTATAGTCCCAACTACTTGGGGGGCTGAGGCGGGAGGATCACTTGTGCTCCAGACGTTGAGGCTGCAGTGAGCTATAATCACACCACTGCATTCCACCCTGGGTGACAGAGCAAGAACCTGTCTAAAGAAAAGAAAAGAAGAAAATACTGGGTTTAAGAAAGCATTTTATTTTCACAATGTTTTTATTTTTAATTTTTAAAAAAGTTTTAAATTAATGAGACAAGGTCTTGCTGTGTTGCCCAAACTGGTCTTGAACTCCTGGGCTCAAGTGACCTTCCTGCATCAGCCTCCCAAAGTGCTGGGATTACAGGTGTAAGCCACCACACCCAGCCTTTTATTAATATATGTTCACTAATCTTTCTTTTTTTTTTTTTTTTAAAGACAGTATCTTACTCTGTCACCCAAACTGGAGTGCAGTGGTGTGATCATAGCTCACTGCAGCCTCCAACTCCTGGGCTCAAGTGATCCTCCTGCCTCAGCCTCCTGAGTAGCTAGGACTATGGGTACATGCCACCACACCCAGCTAATTTTTGTTTTTTCAGGACAGTCTTACTCTGTCACTTGGGCTGGAGTGCAGTGGTGCAGCTCACTGCAACCTCTGCCTCCCGGGTTCAAATGATTCTCCTGCCTCAGCCTCTGGAGTAGCTGGGATTACAGGTGCACACCACCGCTGCCGGCTGATTTTTGTAATTTGAATAGAGACAGGGTTTCGCCATCTTAGTCAGGCTGGTTGCAAACTCCTGACCTCAGCCGATCAGCCCGCCTCGGCCCTCCAAATTGCTGGGATTACAGGCGTGAACCACCACACCCGGCCATAATTTAAAAAAAAAAAAAATTGTAGATATGGAGTCTTACTATATTAACCATGCTGGTCTCAAACTTCTGACCTCAAGCAATCCTCCTGCCTCAGCCTCTCAAAGTGCTAGGATTACAGGCATGAGCCATGGTACCTGGCCAATAATTTTTATAAAATTAAAATGAAGCATGCATATAAGAGGGAAACTGCCATCAAGAAAGCAAAACTACAAATTGTGGTAAAAGTAGCTGGTGAGGATGGTAAATTTCAGTACATTAAAAGAGGCTATTCTGATTCCCTTTCAGCCATCCTTTACCAAGCACCCTTATGTGCCAAACAAAATGCTAGATGTCTTTGGGAATCTAAGAAGGCAGTATGATGAATGGTGTTTGCCCTCAAAGCATTTATAGTTTAATTGGAAAGAACAGTGATAAATAGATGTAGATATAAAAATCAACAGGCAGGGCGTGGTGGCTCATGCCTGTAATCCCAGCACTTTGGGAGGCTGAGGTGGGCGGATCACCTGAGGTTGGGAGTTTAAGACCAGCCTCACCAACGTGAAGAAACTCCGTCTCTACTAAAAATAACAAAATTACCAGGGCGTGGTGGTGCATGCCTGTAATCCCAGCTACTCCAGAGGCTGAGGCAGGAGAATCACTTGAACCTGGGAGGTGGAGGTTGTGGTGAGCTGAGATCGCGCCATTGCACTCGACCCTGGGCAACAAGAGCAAAACTCCGTCTCAAAAAAAAAAACAAAAAACAACAATACGAGTACAGAAGTACAGACCTGGAGCCAAATTGCCTCCACCACTCAAGGCCAGAATTGAAGGGGGTTCCAAAAACTCAGCAATCAAGATAAATAATATTTTAATATTATTAAATAAGATGTGCTTTTATTATTATCATTATTATTTGAGACAGCATCTCACTCTGTTGCCCAGGCAGGAGTGTAGTGGCACAATCAAGGCTCACTGCAGCCTCCACCTCCTGGGCTCAAGTCATCCTCCATTCTCAGCCTCCCAAGTAACTGGGACTACCGGCATGTACCGTCATGCCCAACTAATTTTTAATTTTTTGTAGAGACGGAGTCTTGCTATGTTGTTCAGGTTGTTCTCAAACTTCTGGCCTCAAGGGATCCTCCTGCTTCAGCCTCCCAAAGTGCTAGGATTTAAAGGCGTGAGCCACCACCCCTGGCCTGCATTATTTTTAAAAAATAAAAGTTCATGCATAAAATCTATGATATACAAAATAGCAAAAGTTTAAATGAAACAAGCTCCACCTGGGTGCAGTGGCTCACACCTCTGCAATCTCAGCACTTTGGGAGGCCAAAGTGGCTGGAGCACTTGAGGCCAGGAGTTTGAGACCAGCCTGGCCAACATGGCGAAATCCCATTTCAACTAAAAATACAAAAACTTAGCCAGGCATGGTGGTGCGCATCTGTGGTCTCAGCTACTTGGGAGGCTGAGGAGGGAGGATAGCTTGAGCTCAGTGGACAGAGGTTGCAGAGAACTGAGATCATGCCACTGCACTCCAGCAGCCTGGGTGACAAAGCAAGATCCTGTCTCAAAAAAAAAAAAAAAGAAAAAGAAACAAGCTCCAACAATGCTGTGCCAAGCCATATTGGAGCCTGAGGCAAAAGGAAAAGTGTGCACCCCTATAAATATGTCTCAGTATATTTTTTAATCATTAATATTTCTCCAGGACATTAATGTCATTGAGAAAATACTGAAACTGAAAAGTGGGTATATTAAAACTCATGCCATTAAGTTTAAATATTTTTACCCGAAACAGAACTTGTTACTAATTTTACTTTCTTGGCTTTAATGAAAGCACACTTATCACTTACTAGCTTTGTAATCCTGGATGAGTTTCTTAATCTCTCTGTGCCTTGGTTTCCCCTTCTGTAAAAAAGGTAGTGGGGGTGGAAGAACAGTGCTATCTCACAGGATTGTTGTGAAGATCAGTATGTATTAGGACAGCACCCAGTGCACAGCAAATCCTCTTCAAGTTAAGCTATTGTTATTGTGTCTTTATTATATAGACAATGAAGTTTTAGGAGATCAGAGATGCAGGAGATCACTTCCAACCAAGATGAGGTCCTTCCTAGATGTTGTCACCTACTCTCTGATATTTCACCCCACAGGGACGTGTGCTCACCACTGTATATTTTGGTCTGTAATAGGTTAAGTCCCTTAACTGGCACTCAATAAATATTTACCTATTAAGTGAAAGACAATCAGAAAGTGCTTTCTGGAGAAGATGGCGTTTGAGTTGGCCTTTAATAAATATTAGGGAAAAAATTGGGAAGGTGGAAAGGGTATGATGAGGGAGGGCATTTGAGTTCCTAGCAACACAGCTAGTGGAGATATTCATTAGTCATTTGAAAATGTGAGATTAGCACTTCGAAGAGAGATGGAATGAAATTGTAAACATGGGCATAATTCGCATGCTTGTGATAGGAACATCACATAGGCAGATGCCCTCTCCCAGGCAGAGGGTGTGCTCAGAGAATTGGAAAGAACAAAGGACAAGGCTGGATGAGTCTGGAGAGGAACTAGGGAAGACATCTGGGAATTCAGGAGGATCCTCAGGAATTCGGAGCCTCCAAATCATGCAACATCTCCCTGACTCCTAAAACAATTCTCTGAATAAGTAAAAACAATCTTGAGTAAGAGAGACCCAGAGCATTCACGTGTTCATCCTGAAATATTTTATTTTGAAACTTGATGAAGGTTCAAATGAAACATTCAGCAGTTAGTAAATATATATATATATATTTTTTTTTTTTCTTTTTTTTGAGAGAGAGAGTCTCATTCTGTTGCCCAGGCTGGAGTGCAGTGGCACAATCTCGTCTCAGGAGTGCAGTGGCACAATCTCGTCTCATTGCAACCCCCGCCTCCCAGGTTCAAATGATTCTCCTGCCTCAGCCTCCCAAGCAGCTGGGACTACAGACGCATGCTGCCACGCCCAGCTAATTGTTTCTATTTTTAGTAGAGACAGGGTTTCACCATGTTGGCCAAGCTGGCTTCAAACTCCTGACCTCAAGTGATCCGCCTGCCTCGGTCTCCCAAAGTGCTGGGGTTATAGGTGTAAGCCACCATGCCTGGCCCTCAGCAGTTAGTAGAGTATGTTTTAACATCATGTATTTTCTTCTAATTAAACTCCAGAAAAGAAATGTTTCTAATAATGTTAACAAATGACAAAGTCACCAACTTCTTTGAAAAGATAGTAAATCCAAGTTCCCACCCATGCCTTCCTTTTAATATGGAATACTTCACATCACTCCTAACTCATACATTGATTATTCTTCAACAATTAATTTTTTAAGCCAGTAATTTGGAAACATCAGAAATGTGGCTTGGTTCCCAGTCTACCTTGCAAATGCTTAGCTTTCCCACAGTGCCAGTGAACACCATTATCAATACTTCTTTATTCCTCTACTTATAACTTGGTTTCTATAACAACCATCACATTAGATGGTTTGCCTGTTTACTTGTTTCGTCTATGAGCTCCTTGGGGGCAAAAGCTGTGCTTTATTTACCTTTGTATCCTCAGCACCTGACAAGCTGACATATGGTAGATACTCAATAAATATATATTAAGTGAATGAATAAATGAATGAATGGAGGCCGGGGGCGGTGGCTCATGCCTGTAATCCCAGCACTTTGAAAGGCCGAGGCAGGCAGTTCACCTGAGGTGAGGAGATTGCGACCAGCCTGACCAACATGGAGAAACCCCGTCTCTACTAAAAATACAAAATTAGCCAGGCGTGGTGGTACATGCCTGTAATCCCAGCTACTTGGGAGGCTGAGGCAGGAGAATCGCTTGAACCCAGGAGGCAGAGGTTGCGGTGAGCTAAGATTGCACCATTGCACTCCAGCCTGGGCAACAAGAGCAAAACTCCATCTCAAAAAAAAAGAGACCAAAAAGAAAAAACACACACACAGAAAAACCTGTGCTTTATTTACCTTTGTATCCTCAGCACCTGACAAGCTGACATATGGTAGATACTCAATAAATATATATTAAGTGAATGAATAAATGAATGAATGGAGACAGAGCGCAGTGGCTCACGCCTGTAATCCTAGCACTTTGGGAGGCCGAGGTGGGCAGATCACCTGAGGTCAGGAGTTTGAGACCAACCTGGCCAACACGGTGAAACTAAAAATACAAAAATTTGCGCTACAGCCTAGGCGACAGAGCAAGACTCTGTCTCAAAAAAAAAAAAAAAAAAAAAAAGAAGGCTGCTAGGGACATGCAGTTGGGGCAGGGTATTTGATGGGGTGTGGATTGGAAAGAGAAGATACCTAAGGCTGTTAGGGGAGGGATAGAGGCTGTTGAAGCAACTATGGAGCCCAGGGAATATGAAGAGGGGCTCAAGTAAAACAGGAGCAGGAAATATATAAAGAATATTTACATGTTGTTTATAAGCTCCTAAGGGATAAGGTGGCATGATATACATTGCTGACTGCCTGCCTGAATTTCCCTTCCTTGGGAAAGCCCAGCTTCGTCCCCAGGAGGCCATGTGCTCTGGAAGGCCTCCCTGAGTCAAGCCCTGAGTGTATGGTATTGATTCAATTCTGGCCAATGAGGCATGAAAAGAAATTTGCTGGGGCAGAGAGCACAGTTTGGGAGAAATTGTCTTGCTATTAAGAAGAGACAGGTAAGAAGAAACCTCTCTTTTCCCCTGGCTCAAAATCTTTCTATGATTTGATGCCTGGAAATGCCTTGGTCGTGAGAAGCCACAGAGAAGGTTGCAGAGAGGAAAGATGGGCAATATCTGTGGGCGTGGGAGGTCCTCCACGATGTCCCTAAGCCCCTGAATTGGCCAATCCTGGAGCCAACCTACCTCTGGCCTTGTTAAATGGGATGATAAGGCCCTCTCTCATCTAAGCCCATTTGAGCCAGGGTTTCTGTGATTCAAAATCAACAATGGTTATGAGTTTGTGCAGACCCAACTCTCCCTTCCAACTGCCTCTTCTAGTGAGATATCAATTCTACCAGGATCTGGCCTCATATGTGTGGAATGAATTAGGCTTGTAAATTCCCAAAATGTGAATTCTTTGCTGCTTGGAATCAGCATTTATAATGAACAAAAAATTTTTAGCATATGCTTATTTTAAATATATCAGTGAATTATTAGGCTCACATGCCAACAGAGATACCTCACCAAAGCGGTCTTGCTATCCAAGTCTATAGCAAGTGGATTCTATTTAAAGCAACAGCTGCAACATGGGACTGAGTAAGAAGCTAGATTGTAGATGATATTCTCTTTCATTTGTAACACAAATATTTGTTTTCAGTGGAGTAGAAGTTTCATATTAATTAGAGATGGAACTGCTGACTTGATTTCCAGAATGCAAACAAGAAATACTCCTCATTCCTGACTTGAAAAAGTTAGGGTGAGAAAAGAGGGAGTGACATTCATACCAGAGTAGCTTAGAAATGAGATCACATCTCTTAATGAAACTTTAAGGAGGTTGGGCGCGGTGGCTCACGCCTGTAATCGCAGCAGGCCAAGGCGGGTGGATCACTTGAGACCAAGAGCTGGAGACCAGCCTGGCCAACATGGCGAAACACCATCTCTACTAAAAATACAAAAATTAGCCGGGTGTGGTGGTGGGCACCTGTAATCCCAACTAATCGGGAGACTGAGGCAGAGAATCACTTGAACCTGGGAGGTGGAGGTTGCAGTGAGCCAAGATTGTGCCACTGCACTCCAGCCTGGATGACAGAGCAAGACTCCATCTCAAAAAAAAAAAAAAGAAAAAAGAAAAAAAAAAGAAAGAAAGAAACTTTAAGGAATCACAGATGATGGTGACACCAAATACAAATTCTACTAATCCTTCTCTTTGGCAGCAGATAGCCTTTCAGAACTTCTGTTTTATTTTTCCCCTCATTAATTTTAGCTGTTGTTGACAAGACTTTTAAAAAATTGCTTATTTTTTTTAAAGTTTCCTCCCATCCTATGTAGTGAGCCATCTCCCTTCTCCCATTTGAACAAGGAACAGGCTCTGTGCATCCTTGCCTCAAAGGAGGTTTGTAGCAAGGCAGAAAGCAAAAGCTGCCTGCAGGACATTTTCCTTCTTGAATTTTGTTTTCACAAGCTTAAGCTATTAATTGACTTATTAGGTAGTTATAGGGAATCCTGTAAGGGAACTATGAAGAAAGTGAGATGTTCATCAGGCTAAAAGATTCCTGGAAACAAGGAGGGACCGAAATCTATAGATTCCTCAAGTATCTGGGACTAGAGCCCTCCCCACTAAGTGGACTAATCATGCCTTAAGGAGGCGATCAGATCTTCAAAGGCTTTGTTTTGTGGCACACCTAGGGAGACAGAGCTCTAGGGAACAGCCTTGCTAGAGATTCCCATGCTTCAAACACTGCAGGGGGAGAAACAGAGCCACTAGGTTTGAAGGCACCACACTGGCCAGGACAATGGATGTTTCAGCAGCCACCAATCCAGTCTGGTGACTGATGCCCAGAGGGCCTCCCCACATGCTGGCACTAGAGACACTGGGTTTCCAAACAACTTTTGGGATGAGGAGGCTGTGGGGGATGTCAAGTGTGCCTGGGAATATATTTCCTTCTTGCTAGGTAGGAAAAAGTAAAGTTGAAATTAAGTTGATTTAAATACATGAAGAAACTCACTATCTCTTGCCACCTAGGTTTGTGGCTTGGGCTTCATACCTACAAACATTGACTATTTGGAGTCCATACTCTGTGGAATTTCTCTCTACATCAAATTAGTTGGGTCCACTTGGGAAAAATGCTGGAGACCCTGGACCCTAGATTGGTCTTAAAATCTCCAAGTACAGCTCCTTTCACATAGAGGGACATACCATGCTTGCTGCCGGACCATTCTAAGTAGACTCCAACTAGCAACACTAGGAAACATCTCTTTAGATTTGAGGACAGGAACATCAGATGGCCCAATATAATTCTTGGTTGCAAGCCGCAGAAGCCAGCCCTGGCTAATCTGATTTAAGCTGGAATGTATTAGAAGGATACTGAATAGTTCACAAGATGGATGGGAAGGCTAGAGAACAAGGATCAGGAAAAGGGCTGGAAACCAAGAGAGAATGGGCACAGAGGAGCATGGCCCAGGTAATTCCACAGGACAGTCTGCCCCTGCCAGCACCTCACTGCTGCCCACAGATAACACTGCCACCACTAGCGGCCTCTGAACTATTTTTCACCCTCTGCTTCTTCCCTTGATATTCAAGGTCCAGAAAGGAGGCTCTGACTGGCTGAGCTTGAGTCCTGCACCATTCCCTGGAGGTCCCTGAATAGAGGGAGGGCGTTGGCCGTGAACACAATGTAGAATACTGTGTCACCCCAAAACTATGATTGGAAGAAGGGAAGCTGAACAAAAAATAAACACACTTAACAAATGTCCACCACATTCCCAACCACTTAAGGAGAAGAAAAAAGCGTTAAAGTCTTGAAAACTCCAGCTTTCAGTTAACTACCTTGTAAAAGTACTCACCTATTTCCCAGGATCGAGCCCTATAAAAGTTTTATGCAAGCTCATAATTTCACTCTCAAATGAATTTGTAACCCATGACCCTGATTCCTGCCCAGTACTTGGCCCTGCCCATTGGCCCTGGATTGCTTTCTCTGATTAGATTTCTATAGCAATTCCCCAGGCTCAGGGACCAAAAGACTTGCCAGGCACCTAAGTTTGAACAACCTTTTGTACTTCATCTCTCACTCTTACCTCCACCCTGAGGCACATGGGTGCTGTTGGCTTCCTGGTGAAGTTAAGAGGGAAGATAAACTTAAGGACCACAGATTTAGAAGGCTATTTTCATCTCCCTACTTATAGGCAGAACTACATTCTCAGAAAAACAGAAGTATGGCCTATTTTTTAAGCTCTTCAGAAGTGGGAAAATACTATTCTCGATACATCCAACAGAAAATAAGACACAAGCTGTGTTTGAAGATTCAGTAGAAAACAGAGAACACTTGATAAAAACAGGGGAAAAAAAGATGTTCATAGACTGTCTCCAAATCTGCTCAAGTGTACAGGAGGAAGATACGTCCAAAGGATCATGACAATTGTGGGGACACATCACCCCACATCTGTGATTGCTCCTTGCTGCTTCTCCAGCTTTAGGTGATGAGTGTGGTGAACAGATACAGCCTGTGGCATAGGTCCAGGCAGGAAAGGGATCTTCTCTTACATCTGGTAGCACTGGAGTAGGGGGAGCCTTGGGATCTGTGTCTCACGAAAGCGTCTCCTTTTTTCTAGGGGTTTATCAGGATCCAGGAATGATAGAGAAGACAGATGCTCTGGAAAGGGAAATAGTAGATGAGAGCTAAGGGCACATTCCAACCTGCCATTTGTGCAACAGGAAGTGCCACAAAGTCTTAGAAAGTATTTATAAGCCATAAATGATCACTAAAAGCTGATTAGCTAATTTTCTTTTAAAAGGAAAATGTTGGGGAATTTTAAGTAAGGGCAAAATCTTTCCAATGCTTCTTGTTTTAATTTTCCTTAACTTTTTCACTTAGCTTGATCTGTATTTAAGGGTCTTGTGTTGTTAGTTCAGCCAAAGGAAGTGCAAAATCCTCCAGGCTGTACTACTGTTGGCTATCCCCAGCCTGTGTGTAACTGAACATGCCCATTAGCAGGATCTTGGGAGCCACAGTACCAGTGCCCTCAAAGTTGGCCAGTGGCCAGCAATAAACAGGTTCTGGCTAGTCATACCTGAGGTTTGGAAAGATACTTTGTACCCAACCCTGAGGAGTGGTATGGAGCCAGGACAAGAACAGGCAAGCTCCTGCAGAATTCTGTGCCTATGTGGGGTGAGCCTGCTCTGAGCCTGCTCCACGTTATGCTCTGAAATGGGAAACCTGGGGCAAAGGTAAGACATCTCAAAGGAAAATAGAGCAAAATTTTAAATTCTGAGGGCTCCTCTGCACCGCAGAAGCCGACATCCCCTCCCCTGTCCCCTCCCTCATGGCCAATCACTCTGCTAAGGTGTTTCTGCCTCATTTAGTGCAAGCATAATAAAATAGAAGAGGAAAGTGAAACTACACATATGTCTCTTTTTCCATCAGAGGTGAAGCTAAAGTATATAGCATTTATAAATATTATATAAAATATAAATAAAGTATATAATATTTAAGTTCCTTACAACATTTTCCTGAATATGATTGACAATGGCTACAGAACTTGGAATGGGGATTTTGTGTGACTCACATTTCTTTCTTTCCGTTTCTTAACTGTTACACTCACTCCATAATAAAAGGCTTTCAGACTTATTATTACATCAGGAACACTAACAGTTCTCAGGGGACCTCCCTACCCCAAGGAGTTCTCACTCTCTCTCCATAGAAGATACAACATTCTCAAAGAGTGAGTCAACTTATCAGGTTAGTTAAGGTATAAATTACTCAGCCATCAATCTTCACATCAATAAAACCTGCATAGGTTGGTGTAGATTTACTATATTAGACCAAGAGGCACATCTGAAGGCAAACCCTCAGCTGGTCAGAAATTCCCAGGGTGAGTTTTCCAAGCAGGACTGAGACCTTAGCATTTGCATGACTTTTGGTATAAGCTGTTGGTTCTTACACGTGATGTTTTTTGGGTTCAGAAGAAAGTGAAAAATGACTTAGATTCCAAAATGGAAATGTATCCCAACATTTTGGGAGGCCGAGGCCAGCGGATCACCTGAGGTCAAGATTCAAGACCAGCCTGGCCAACATGGTGAAACCCCGTCTCTACTAAAAAATACAAAAATTAGCTGGGCATGGTGGTGGGCGCCTGTTATCCCAGCTACTCAGGAGGCTGAAACACTAGAATTGCTTGAACCCGGGAGGCAAGGTTGCAGTGAGCCGAGATTGTGTCACTGCACTCCAGCCTGGGTAACAGAGCAAGACTCTAAAAAAAAAAAAAAAAAAAAAAAAAGAAAGAAATGTAATATATGGGGTCCACAAAAGCTAGGGGTATCATATGTTTTAATTTCTAAAGATGCTCGCAAACTCCTTTCACACTCAGGCGGTGACCCAGCCTTTTGCTTCATTGAGAAAGAAGAGGGCATTCAGGATAACTCTCTCACCCTTTTTCTACCTCCCAACTTACATTTTTTCTTTTTCCATTATTTATTTATTTATTTATTTTTTTATGAGACAGAGTCTCATCACTCTGGAGTTCAGTGGCGCAATCTTGGCTCACTGCAGCCTCAACCTCCTGGGCTCAAGCGACCCTCCCATGTCAGCTTCCCAGATAGCTGGGACTACAGGCATGCGCCACCACACCCAGCTAATTTTTTTTTTTTTTTTTTTTTTTTTTGAGATGGAGTCTCGCTCTGTCACCCAGGCTGGAGTGCAATGGCACGATCTCAGCTCACTGCAACCTCTGCCTCCCGAGTTCAAGCAATTCTCCTGCCTCAGCCTCCCAAGTAACTGGGATTACAGGCGCCTGCCACCCCGCACAGCTAATTGTTGTATTTTTAGTAGAGACAGGGTTTCACCATCTTGGTCAGGCTGGTCTCGAACTCCTGACCTCAGGTTGATCCACCCGCCCAGGCCTCCCAAAGTGCTGGGATTACAGGCGTGAGCCACCGCGCCCAGCACAGCTTATATTTTCGCTTGCATTCTTTGTTCCAGCTGAAGGAATGTGTACCCTCCTCCTAGACTCACCACTGCTCTCCTGATGCTATCCCCACGTCCCTGAAACCTCAAGCCATCAATAGGCCCCACTCTCTTCTTTCTTTGCTCTTTCCCTTGTTACAAATCTCCCTCTTCCTTTTCTCCCTAAGAAACATGGTCAACACTCCATCATGAAAAACTGCTCAGTCTACTCACCTTCTCATGTCAATCTCCCTGAGCAGCTATTCGTGCCTCAACCCACTGGAGTGTGGCTTTCAGTTGCTCCACTCCACAAAATTTTTTTTTTTTTTTTTTTTGAGATGGAGTCTCGCTGGGTCACCCAAGCTGGAGTGCAGTGACGCGATCTCGGCTCACTGAAACCTCCACCTCCCAGGTTCAAGTGATTCTCCCGCCTCAGCCTCCCGAGTAGCTAGGATTACAAGCGCCCATCACCTTGCCCCACTAATTTTTATATTTTTAATAAAGATGTTGTTTTACCACGTTGGCTCGGCTGGTCTCGAACTCCTGACTTCAAATGATCTGCCTGCCTCAGACTATCAAAGTGCTGGAATTACAGGCGTGAGCCACCACACCCAGCCTCGCAAAATTGCTTTTTGAGGCCAGTGACTGCTTGATGGCCAGACTCTTAACTCAACCTTGGCCTTGACTTCCAAAACAGCACTCTTCCCCAGATCTCCTGATTCTATGAGCACTCACATCATCTTTCTCTACCCAGCCCTTAATATCAACCTTTTTCAACTTATGCTTCCTCCTTTGGATGTTACATCTATTCTCACAGTTTCACATATTACTTATAAGCTGGTAATTCCAAATATTTATCTCTAGCCCTGAACTGTCTTCTGAGTCCCGGACCATCTCCAAGTGCATTTTGGTCATATCCACCTGGGTGTCCCAGAGGCCCCCTAAATAAAGAAGTCTAAATCCAGACTCATCCACTGTCTTGCCTCATCTCTAACCCCTCACTCCCCATCCCTAGAAAATGCCTGCATTTTATCTACCTAAAAGTTATTTTCAAATATCAGAAATTCTATAATCACAAAAAGACTGCAGTTACAGTAAATAACCCCACAGATACAGAGTAATACAGGGAAAATCTATGATGCCCATGAAAGCAAACAAGGAAAAACACTCAAGAATAACCTAAAGATTATTTACTAGAGAAACTCCAAAGAAGTAGAGAAAAACATGTTATAATAGGGAAGTAAAATGGTATCTTAGAGACAACTGGTGAAGACCAGACATGCCTAACAATTAAGAAATAATTAACTGATGGTATTTGCTTGGATTTAATTTGCTTAGGTTTACCATTTCCAATTGAAAAGATCAAAGGATGTCATTACCTTGAATACGGTATTATTGTTGAAAAGTGGATTTGCCTGTTGGATCTGCCCAACATAGCAGGAAAGTGTACATCCAGAAGAGAACATGTGATTTGCAGCTTTCCATGCTCACTTATGGAAAGGGCCTTACCAAAGGCAGACACCACAGTAAGCAAGCGCTAGAGGTACCAGCAAAAAAAGCCAGGACAAGACGTTTGTTAAGAAGCTTCACGTGGCCGGGCACGGTGGCCCACACCTGTAATCCCAACACTTTGGGAGGTCAAGGCAAGAGGATTGCTTGAGCCCAGGAGTTTGAGATCAGCCTGGGCAACATAGCAAGACCTGATCTCTATTCCACAAAAAAAAGGTAAATTATTTTTTTTAAAAAGAACCTTCACTCATTTCATGTGCTAAACAAAATCACACACGTCACAAATAATGGTCATTTTCTACAAATGACTCCAAGATAGAAGATAACTGAATTCTAATCAGTATTCTGCAGTTCCTGGCTCTAATGTATGTATTATTCACTGATCTTTGGCAAATGACTTAAGTTTTCTGAGACTATTTCCAGGTCTAAAAAAGGACTGTCTCACAGTTAAAAATCACTTGACAAAATCAAGCTCAAGAGAGATGGCTAAATGTTTGAAATCTCCAGTCCTGCCAACTGACTTGTAGAATATTCAAATACAATTTTCCAGTTGCCAAAAATTGGAATAACGTTAGCTTACATTTCTAGGAAATGTCAGATGAGGCAATTTGGAAAATCCACCTGCTGTGCCTAAGCCTGAATCGAACACAATAAATGGTCCATTTTTCTCTGGAATTTGAGTTCTACTGAATTAATCTTTTTACAAGACGGAAACCTGAAAGTAAACATAATGAATCACTCTTCCCACCACGCCTGCTTGTCTTGGTGCTAGCAGCAGTTCCCCGCTTTCTTTGCAACACGGCTCTAGCAAGGAGCCGAGCATCTGAAGCAAAGTGTGATCAACAGATGCTCGTTTCCATAATTGGCACTTTTCCAATAACCAACCCCAAATTTAATTAGCCACTTATCTGAAGCAGAAAAGGATTTCTAAAGCATTCTAGTAATCTGTGCTATTTCTCTCCACTGTTTCATGCCCCAGCCCCACAGGCCTCCTCACTCAGAAGTCTTTGAAGGACGCATGTCAAGCACAGGATGTGTGCTTCTTCCTACTGTAAACAAGCAAGTCTCTAAAAATATTCATGAGATTTTTCTACTAGGGAAAAAGAATAATATTCCACTGAACTGAAGACCACATATGATACAGGGGAAGGACGCTGGAAATAAAGCTCCATACATAACTCAGTACCAGTAAATCAGCATGTTAACTAGGTTAATTCACAACCATCCTACCACCAACTACCTAGCACGAGGCTCTCACCAACCTGCAGCCGGATCCCAGGTGGTCCCAGTGGCTGCATTCATTGAATACAGCCTGAGCAATACCCCCACTCCACTCTTCACTCTGCTGACCCTGTATGCTGTGAATTCTGCCCTAGCTCCAAACCTCTTGGTACAAAGGAACTCTCTACGTTTAGTTCTCTTGACAACTACCTACTATAAGATGAAGTTTCCAGGAACTCATGTGATCATGAGACTCTGCAGTCACTTCAAGGGGTCTTGTTGGCTGGCTCAGGGGGGCTGGTGTCAAGCCCAAGCAAAAGGTACGTTTGCCCAAGGGGTGTTGGGAGATGGTTGGGAAGTTAGGCAGAGCATTACCTGCTGTGGATATGTCCTTGCTCCTGCTCAGCACCCTCTGCCCTGTCTTTGGGAGCAGAACTCCTCTGGGTGGTGGCGAGCCAATCCCATGTGATTTAGCTAGCTGATCCTGCCCAGTGCACCCCAGTCCCACCAAGGCCACAGTTACTGCGAGATGGTTGGACCGTGACCCAGATTAGGCCAGACACCTCTCTGAAAGCTACTGGGGTTCTCAGAAAAAGCTTTCTTCCTGGTCACTGAGTCTTGCTCACTACTTGAGAGAACGTACCAGGAGAAAGGGGGCAGGGAAAGGAGGGCTTCCCTGACCACACCATCTGAGTCCTGAATCCAGCCTTACCCGGAGCCAAGATTAGCCTGAATTTCACTTACGTGAGCTAAGCAAGTCCCATTTTTGCTTAAGCTACAGAGGATGTGGTTCTTTCTCTGAAAGTTTCCCCCCACTAATAAACACCTAACCTCATCCCCTCCCTAGTTGTTATCCAAGTTATTTAGATGATTATCTTCCTTCCTTGTGTGGTTTTTGCCTAAAATTCTCCATGTCCTCCCAGTCATTCCTGACCCCTCCAGCCCTTTAAACTCAGGTCAAAGTTTAACTCTTAAAGGGACACTTCTCATATTAACCCACAGCTTCCAAAGTCCTAGAGTCTTCAATGTGTGTACATACGAATACATTCTCATAATCATATGCTAAGCGCTATTCCTTAGTCTAGTCTCATTCCTGCTGTTCTGTAACCAAAAGGCAAAAAAAAAAAAAAAGAAAAAAGAAAAAAATCGTTGCTGAAAGAAGTGAGAATTCTCATTTTAAAGTGTCTTACTGACTTAAAAAAGAAAAAGGGGTGCACTCAATGTGAGATACAGCAAAGATCCAAGATGTGTGTATGTGTTTTTTAACAAATGGCAGTATGCATTTGGATGCTTATTGTGTGCCAGGCAGTGTGCTAAGCACCTTATGCACATTTTTTTTTTTGAGACAAGTCTTGTTCTGTCGCCCAGGCTGGAGTGCAGTGGCACGATCTTGGCTCACTGCAATTTCTGCCTCCTGGGTTCCAGCGATTCTTCTGCTTCAGCCTCTCAAGTAGCTGGGATTACAGGCACCCACCACAACGCTCGGCTAATTTTTGTATTTTAATAGAAACGGGGTTTCACCATGTTGGCCAGGCTGGCCTCGAACTCCTGACCTCAAGTGATCCGCCCAAAGTGCTGGGATTACAGGCGTGAGCCACTGCACCCAGCCACATTTTTTCATTAATCTTGCCAACCTCTGTGCTAGGTACCATTATTCTAAATTTAAAAAAAACAACAACAAAAAAAACAAATACTAAGGCTTTCAATGTTTATGGAATCTGCTCAAGGTCACACAGCTGGTAAATGCAGGAGCTGGACTGAGTCCAGAGGCCACTCTTACCATCCCCCACTCCCACCCACAGACCAGGCAGTGGCCTTGGAACACCCAGTGAGGCTTTCCTTGGAGTTACCCCTGCATATGAAACTCAGTACTAGCAGGTCAGCGTTTTAACTGGGTTAACTATCACTTTTCTACCATCACCCACCCAGCATAGGACTCCCTCTACCCAGCAGCTGGATGGATCCCAGGTGGTCCCAGTGTCTGCATTCATTGAACACTGCCATTTCAGTATTAAATTAGTCATTTTATTAATAGTATTAATATCCTTTTTATTTATTTATTTGTTTATTTATTTATTGAGATAGAGTCTCACTTTGTCGCCCAGGCTAGAGTGCAGTGGCTCAATCTTGGCTCACGGCAACCTCCGCCTCCCGGGTTCAAATGATTCCTGTGCCTCAGTCGGGTGCCACCACACCTGGCTAATTTTTGTATTTTTAGTAGAGACAGGGTTTCACCATGTTGGCCAGGCTGGTCTTGAACTCCGGACCTCAGGTGATCCACTTGCCTCGACCTCCCAAAGTGCTGGAATAACAGGCCTGAGCCACCGTGCCTGGACTAATATCCATTTTAGACATAAATGAAATGTGCTTGGTTATTTTGTTTCCTGGTTCACAGCAATTCTAAGGTAATAAAAACTTAGAAGTGACTGTGAGATGGGGGCTGTCCCTAGAAAACAGTAATAAATGACTAGTAGAGTTAGAAGGAGCCTGAAAATCTGTTAAAGCAAGATGTGGGAACTCGAGACATGCCCAAGTTCACCCATCTCATGACCCTTCCTTCACTGCCTGATTCACAAAGAACCCTCAGAGCAAGCAGCCCTGCTTCTGTGGATTCTGGGCAGCATCATCACCAGGCGGGTCCTTCAGAGTACTGGGAGCAGCATGCAGCCCAATAGAGTTGGCAAACGTGAATCTACTAGAAGATTGACATGGAGATCGAGTAGGTATTCTTTTTATTAATATTCCATCATCAAACTATCTTTACAAATATCTACATTCATTCTGGCTCTTCCCCAGGTGGTAGCTAATAAATCTGACTAGTAAATCATGTCTAATAAATAGGACTTCATAATGTGTTACGTAGCACTTGATGCTCAAATGCAAATGTCCTGTTTTTTTGGGTTTGTTGTTGTTGTTGTTGTTGTTGTTGTTAAGAGACAGTGTCTTCACTCTGTCACCCAGGCTGAGCTGGAATGCGGGGGTCGACCATAGCTCACTGTACCCTTGAATGCCTGGGCTCAAGTGATCCTCCCACCTCAGCCTCCCAAGTAGATGGGATTACAGGCACTAGCCACTGCGCCCAGCTGTGTTAGTCTATTTTCACACTGCCGATAAAGACATACCTGAGACTGGGAAATTTACAAAAGAAAGAGGTTTATTGGACTTACAGTTCCACGTGGTTGGGGAGGCCTCATAATCATGGAGGAAGACAAGGAGGAGCAAGTCACATCTTACATGGATGGCAGCAGGCAAAGAAAGAGAACTTGTGCACGGGAACTCCTCTTTATAAAACTATGAGATCTCATGAGACGTATTCACTATCACAGGAACAGCACAGGAAAGGCTTGCCCCCATGATTCAATTATCTCCCACTTGGTCCCCCCACAACACATGGGAATTCAAGATGAGATTTGGGTGAGGACACAGCCAAACCATTTAACCAGCTGATGCGCAAATGTTTTTATTACATAAATAATACATTTTAGCTCTTTCTGTGATGAACCAATTGCATATCCTTATTTTAAACACTGTCTAGTTTGTAAATGTTTTGTTTTAGGTATTACGCCAGAGAAATCATTCCCTGAAATGAAAATGTTTTATTTGTAGAAGGGTATCACAGTCTCTTCATCAGAATCTGATACTTTTATTTATGCACAAATCCAAGCAGGTTAGAATTTGAATAAGAATAGGGACAGCATTTTTGAAACAGGCACACTGACTTGGGCAAGAGGTGAGAAAAAGTGAAGGAGAGAGAAAAATCTATATCAAAAGTAGGCATACCAAAAGAAGCAGGTGAAAGTTGAAAACATTTCTCAGAAGAGAAGGAAATCTCCCCATATTGCCCCCCTCCATTTCTACTCCACAGGAGTGAAAGGGTGATATTTTTGGATCAAACTTTGTAGAAGTGTTGCAGCCAGCCTCCAGGAGGGCCCCTAAGATGACTCTTGTCTGGTGGCCTTCATGCTCTTGTGTAGACCCCTCCCACAGGAAATAGGCCTGACCTGTGTAACTGATAGGATATTGTGGAAATGATGAAGTGTGACTTCCAAGGCTAGTTCATAAAAGACATTGCAGTTTCTGCCCTTGGATCTATCTTGGATCATTTGATCTGAGGGAAGCCAGTTGGTATGTCATGAAGACACACAAGCAACCCCATGAAGAGGCCCACATGGTGAGGAACTGAGGCCTCCTGCCAACATCCAGCAGCAACTTACCAACAGTGAGAGTGAACCACTTAGGAACTGGATCCTTCAGTTCCAGTCAAGCCTTCAGATGTCTGCAACCCTGGCCAACATCTTGACTGCAACTTCATGAAAGACCCTGAGGGAGCCCCAAACCACCTAAGATTGCCCCAAATTCCTGACCCACAAACTATGAGATAACAAATATTCATCATTGGCTGGACATGGTGGCTTACACCTGCAATCCCAGCACTTTGGGAGGCCAAGGTGGGTGAATCACTTGAGGCCAGGAGTTCGAAACCAGCCTGGCCAATGTGGTGAAACCCTTTCTCTACAAAAAATACAAAAAAAAAAAAAAAAAAAAAGCCAGATATGGTGCCAAACATGTAATACCAGCTACTTGGGAGGCTGAGGTGGGAGAATCGCTTGAACCCAGGAGGTAGAGCTTGCAGTGAGCTGAGATAGCGCCACTGCACTTCAGCCTGGGTGACAGAGTGAGACCCTGTCTCAAAAAAAAAAAAAAAAAATATATATATATATATATACATATATATATATATAAATATTTTCACATAGTTTCTGGAATCTTTAACCAATATCAAAATTCAAGACTATGGACAAGATGATGAGTCATAAGACCAGTTTGTATAACAATAGGATGCAAGAACCAAACTTCTTCAGATCTTGTTCTAACACACAGTTGCTTAAGTCCAAAGAGGACAATGAAATGAGGACTTTCTCATTCAGTCTGTCAGTCCTATATGTAATGTTTTAGGTTTGCTTCAGCCTAGCCCAGAATGCATCTTGTAAAGGTTATATGTGTGTTGATGGTATACATACATGCTTGTATGTCCATGCATTGGAGGGAAGAGATTAGGGTTTAAAAGTATAAAGCTAATATGTTTATTAAGGAAAATTAAAACAAAAGTAGGAAAAAATAAAATAAAACCCTTTTCCAAAAGCATAAGTTATAAAAAGCAAAAAACTAACAGAACTTCAGTTTACATTGTTATTTACTTCCTTCTCATCTTTTTGCCTCCCCAGGCACACTTGTTTTGTAAGTACTAGGAGTTCTTGACAATGTTGAAGAATGAATCAGTGGTCAAACCTAGCCTTGGCAATCCTAGCAAAAGTTCCTTGACTACATTTTTTCTCTAAAGATTCATTCTCAAAGATACAGAAACAACAGCTATAAAAATGCATGTACATATAAATATGTATTAATTCAGCTTTTGTAAAATACTTAACAAGCATTTTTCAGTACTTCCTGTGTACACCACACCAGAGCAGCTGTTTCCGGGAATCCTAAAGAAGATAGTTTCCACCCTTAAAATGTAAATCATATTTTATACTGCTACTCAGCTAACATCAAAACTCATTTGTTTTATTGTAAGTGGCCATTTTTAAAATAATTTGATATAATTGATGATTTTCTAAAAACTTAAATCCTCCATTATTCTGTGATCCCTAGAGCCCCTGAACAGAATCTATATTCATTTTTTAAAATCTCAGTATTTCTAGTTTTCACCTCATTGCTGGAGGCAGGAAATACCAAGCTAGCTAAAATAGAATTAGGTCAGATCCTTGTCTTCAGCTAATCATGAGAAAAACTAAGATTAGTTGAGGGTCTACTTTGTATCTAAGATTTTACATAGATTTAATCCTCACAACAGCCTTGAAGGTAATATTATCCCCATTTTACAAATGGAGAAAATGAGGTTCAGAGAGGTTAAGTCACTTTTCTACGATCACCTACCTCCTAAGTCTTAGAACCTGGATTGGAAGCTCGGTCTATAACTCCAAAGCCTTTTTTCTTCTCACAGCACCATCCTATTTATTAAACAGGGCTCTTACTTTCCATTTGATTTCCCAGGCCTCCTCTTACCCACACAAAAATAGCTTTACATATCTTTGTTCTCTCACAAGGAAATGGAAATATCTCTTCACAGGTGACTGGCTGAGGTGTGTGGGAAGGGGTTGGGAATACGAAGGGAATGACTGACATGGCTGCTGGACCTCAGCCTCTGTGTTACAGGCAGAGGTAGAAACCAAGTACTTTGCCCAGAACTTTTGTTAGAAGTCATATCTTCTTCCTAGTGAAAAGTTTTACTCATTCACAAGAGCTAAAATATTCATGGAACGCACCACACCAGATAGAGTAACTTTATCCTATTATTTAATCTTGTTCATTTCCTTCTGAAGGCTTATTTCCTGGGCCAGCAATTTTTATTCACTTACAGAGTCACCAGTCAACTTATTCCTAACAAAACCTTTTTGCTTCTTGGTGCTCAGTACGTTACCCTTCCTTCTCCATAGTTGGAATGGGGGGTTTAAACATTCTTACTCTGAAAGGGTATCATTAGCTGTTCAGATTCAACTGGTGGTCACAGAGCACCCATGTATCAGACACAATGCTTGGAGACTTCAGGTACCTTATCTCTTGAATGGAAGCTCCTGTTTGGTAGATACTGAAGTTCAAGCTTGGAGTTCCTCGTTTACACCCAAGTTATCCAGTCAGTGATTTATTTTAACGGTTTTTTCTTTTCTCTCTTTTTTTTTTTTTTTTGAGATAGAATCTCACTGTATTGCCCAGACTGGAGTCTAATGGTGCCATCTCGGCTCACTGCAGCTTCCGCCTCCCAGGTTCAAGCAATTCTCATGCTTCAGCCTCCTGAGTAGCTGGGATTACAGGAGCACGCCACCATGTCTGGCTAATTTTTGTATTTTTAGTAGAGATGGGGTATCATCATATGTATTAGTCTTTCAAACTACTGATAAAGACATACCCGAGACTGGGCAATTTACAAAAGAAAGAGGTTTAATTGGACTTAGAGTTCCATGTGGCTGGTGAAGCCTCACAATCATGGCAGAAGGCAAGGAGGAGCAAGTCATGTCTTACATGGATGGCAGCAGGCAAAGAGAGAAAACTTGTGTGGGGGAACTCCTCTTTCTTTTTTTTTTCCTTCGAGACAGAGTTTTACTCTTGTCGCCCAAGCTGGAGTGCAGTGGTGTGATCTCAGCTCACTGCAACCTCCACCTCCCAGGTTCAAGCGATTCTCATGCCTCAGCCCCCCAAAGTAGCTGGGATTACAGGCAACTGCCACCATGCCTGACTAATTTTTGTATTTTTAGTAGAGACGGGGTTTCGCCATGTTGGCCAGGCTGGTCTCAAACTCCTGACCTCAAGTGATCTGCCTGCCTCGGCCTCCCAAACTATTGGGATTACAGGCCTGAGCCACCAAGCCCAGCCATGGAACTCGTCTTTTTAAAACTATCAGATCTTGGCCAGGCGTGGTGGCTCACGCCTGTAATCCCAGCACTTTGGGAGGCCAAGGTGGGCAGATCACGAGGTCAGGAGATCGAGACCATCCTGGCTAACATGGTGAAACCCTGTCTCTACTAGAATTAGCCAGGCATGGTGGCAGGCACCTGTAGTCCCAGCTACTTGGGAGGCTGAGGGAAGAGAATGGCTTGAACCCAGGAGGCGGAGCTTGCAGTGAGCCAAGATGGCGCCACTGCACTTCAGCCTGGGTGACAGAGTGAGACTCCGTCTCAAAAAACAGACAAACAAACAAACAAAAAAACTATCAGATCTCATAAGACTTATTCACTGTCATCAGAACAGCACAGGAAAGATTTGCCCCATGATTCAATTAACTCCCACTGGGTCCCTTCCCCAACACATGGGAATTCAAGATGACATTTGGGTGGGGACATAGCCAAACCATATCATTCTGCCCCTGGCCCCTCCCAGATCTTATGTCCTTACATTTCAAAACCAATCATGCATTTTCAACAGTCCCCCAAAGTCTTACTTCAGCATTGACTCAAAAGTCCACAGTCCAGGCCAGGCATGGTGGCTCACATGTGTAATCCCAGCACTTTGGGAGGCTGAGGCACGTGGATCACCTGAGGTCAGGAGGTCGAGACCATCCTGGCCAACATGGTGAAACCCCATCTCTACTAAAAATACAAAAATTAGCTAAGCATGGTGGCACATGCCTGTAATCCCAGCTAATCAGGAGGCTGACGCAGCAGAACCGCTTGGACCTAGGAGGCAGAGGTTGCAGTGAGCTGAGAATAGGCCATTGCACTCCAGCCTGGGTGACAGAGCAAGACACTGTCTCAAAAAAAAGTCCACCGTCCAAAGTCTCATCTGAGACAAGGCAAATCCCTTCCACCTATGAGCCTGTAAAATCAAAACCAGGTTAGTTACTTCCTAGGTACAATGGGGGTATGGGCATTAGGTAAATACAGCCATTCCAAATGGGAGAAATTGTCCAAAACAAAGGGGCTACAGGCCCTATGCAAGTCCAAAATCCAGCAGGGCAGTCAAATCTTAAAGTTCCAAAATGATCTCCTTTGACTTCATGTCTCACATCCAGGTGATGCTGATGCAAGATGTGAGTTCCATGGTCTTGGAAAGTGCCACCTTTGTGGCTTTGCAGGGTACAGCCTCCCTCCTGGCTGCTTTCATGGACTGGCATTGAGCATACGTGGCTTTTCCAGATGCACGGTGCAAGCTGTCAGTGGATCTACCATTCTGGTGTTTGGAGGATGGTGGCCCTCTTTTCACAGCTCCACTACATGGTGCCCCAGTACAAACTCTGTGTGGGGGCTCTGACCCCACATTTCCCTTCTGCACTGCCCTAGCAGAGGTTCTCCATGAGAGTCCCGCCCCTGCAGCAAACTTCTGCCTGGACAGCCAGGTGTTTCCGTATATCTTCTGAAATCTAGGCAGCGGTTCCCAAACCTCAATTCTTGACTTTTCAACACCAAGTGGAAGCTGCCTAGGTTTGAGGCTTGCACCCTCTGAAGCCATGTCTGGGCTCTACATTGGCCCCTTTCAGCCATGGCTGGAATGGCTGGGATGCAGGACACCAGGTCCGTAGGCTGCACACAGCATGGGGACCCTGGGGCTGGCCCACGAAATCACTTTTTCCTCTTAGGCCTCCAGGCCTGTGATGGGAGGGTTGCTGTGAAGGCCTCTGACATGCCCTGGAGACATTTTCCCCATTGTCTTGGGGATTAACATTATTAATCTTCTTGTTACTTATGCAAATTTCTGCAGCTGGATTGAATTTCTCCTCAGAAAAATGGGATTTTCTTTTCTATCACATTGTCAGGTCGCAAATTTTCCAAACGTTTATGCTCTGCTTCCCTTCTAAAACTGAATGCCTTTACCAGCACCCAAGTCACCTCTTGAATCCTTTGCTGTTTAGAAATTTCTTCCGTCAGATACGCTAAGTCATCTCTCTCAAGTTCAAAGTTCCACAAATCTCTAGGGCAGGGACAAAATGCTGCCAGTCTCTTTGCTAAAACATAACAAGAGTCACCTTTGCTCCAATTCCCAACCAGTTCTTCATCTCCATCTGAGACCATCTCAGCCTGGACCTTATTGTTCATATCACTATCAGCATTTTTGTCAAAGCCATTCAACATCTCTGTAGGAAGTTCCAAACTTTCCCACATTTTCCTGTCTTCTTCTGAGCTCTCCAAACGGTACCAACTTCTGCCTATTACCCAGTTCCAAAGTTGCTTCCACATTTTCAGGTAACTTTTCAGCAGTGCCCCACTCTACTGTTACCAATTTACTATATTAGTCCATTTTCATGCTGCTGATAAAGACATACCTGAGACTGTGCAATTTACAAAAGAAAGAGGTTTAACTGGACTCACAGTTCCATGTGGCCGGGAAAGCCTCACAATCATGGCGGAAGGCAAGGAAGAGGGAGTCACATCTTACATGGATGGTGGCAGGCAAAGAGAGAACTTGTGCAGGGGAACTCCTCTTTTTTAAAAAACCATCAGATCTCATGAGACTTACTCATTATCATGAGAACAGCACAGGAAAGACTTTCCCCTATGATTCAATTATCTCCCACCGGGTCCCTCCCACAACATGTGGGAATTCAAGATGAGATTTGGGTGGGGACACAGCCAAACCATATCACCATGTTAGCCAGACTGGTCTCAAACTCCTGACCTCAAGTGATCTGCCCACCTAGGCCTCCCAAAGTGCTGCTGGGATTATAGGCATGAGCCATCATACCTGGCCCCAGGAGTAGTTGTTTTTTGTTTTGTTTTGTTTCTCGAGACGGAGTTTTCGCACTTGTTGCCCAGGCTGGAGTACAATGGCGCCATCTTGGCTCACTGCAACCTCTGCCTCCCAGGTACAAGCAATTCTCTTGTCTCAGCCTCCCAAGTAGTTCAGATTATAGGCATGCACCACCACGCCTGACTTTTTTTTTTTTTTAGTAGAGACGGTGTTTCACCATGTCAATCAGGCTAGTCATGAACTCCCGACCTCAGATGATCCACCCACCTCAGCCTCCCAAAGTGCTGGGATTACAGGTGTGTGCCACCACACCCAGCCTATAGCAGTAGTTTTGAACACCAACTAGACTAATAATTATCAGCATAGTTGGTCAACAGCCACTTTGCTGGTTTGGCTAGGTCCAGGAAATCAATGAAGATAATCAATAATGCTTGTCATGATAGCTAACCTCACAGAGTGCCTACTGTAGGCCAGACACAGTTCAAAGTACTTTACATACAGTGACTCATTTAATCTAACAGCCCAGCCGGGCACGGTGGCTCACACTTGTAATCCCAAAATTTTGGGAGGCTGAGGTGGGAGGATCACTTGAGGCCATGAATTTGAGACCAGCCTGCAACATAGTGAGATTCCATCTCTATCTAAAAAAATAAGAAAAAAAAAATCTAACAGCCATCCTCATTTTACAGATGGAGAAACTGAGGCACAGAGAGGTGGAGAAACTGAGGCACAGAGAGGTTAAGAAACTTGCCTAACCTCAAACTGTCTTTTTCTTTTTCTTTTTGTGTGTGTGTGTGTGAGATGGAGTCTTGCTGTGTTACCCAGGCTGGAGTGCAGTGGCGCAATCTTGGCTCACAGCAACCTCCACCTCCCAGGTTCAAGAGATTCTCCTGCTTCAGCCTCCTGAGTAGCTGGGACTACAGATGCCTGCCACCATGCCCAGCTAATTTTTGTATTTTTAGTAGAGATGGGGTTTCACCATGTTGGCCAGACTGGTCTTGAACTCCTGACCTCAAGTGATCCTCCCGCTTTGACCTCCCGAAGTGCTGGGATTACAAGCCTGAGCTACCACGCCTGCCTGTCCCCAGCACTGCTTTTAGAGTGAAGAATTGAACCCTGGCAGTTGGGCTTTAAAGCTCATGTTCTTAAACACTGTGCTATATTGTCTCTCACATGTTTAGGTTAATAGTGGCCCAGGAATGTTGTTCAAAAAGCAAATAAATGGTTCCCTCTAAATGCCAACCCTGCCAAAAATCATGTATGTAGCTACAGTTACCTCTCACAATCTTCAGTGAAAAAAAAACATAGTTAAAATGAGATGCTTTAAGTGTTCTGTAATTCTGAGCAGTTTGCATTCATTACTCAGCAGAATTGTAACTGCTGACTCTGCAGTTCAGAAGAATCACACTGAAGTTGAAGTGGTAGTAATTGAAAATTCACAAGGTTGGAGAGACTTGAAAAGCCAGACCTGTTACTAGCATTCAGAGGAGTCAAGTATTTAGTAGACCATAGTAGTAAGTATTGCAAGAATAAATCTCAATAAATCAGCAGATTCCAGGAACATTTTAGGACTGAGAATTTTTAAAATACTGTATTCTATATAAGAAGTAATGGCTATGCCTGGAAATGAGTCCCTTAAGTTGACAAAATAGGTTTAAAGTTTTTTTAATGTCTATTTTTTAAAAATGTACACCCAGGGCTATCAAAAACTTTTCTCAACACATGATAGTGATAAAGACACAACCCGAACAGACTTGCTATGTACTGAGAAAAATAAATATTACATTTATAATTGTCATACATTAAAGCAGTATGACAGTGGTTGTTATATAAAAGTAAAGAATATGCCTCATACCCGTTAGGATGGCTACTATCAAAAACTGAAAAATCACAATTGTTGACGAGGATGTAGAGAAACTGGAACCCCTGTGCACTGTTGATGGGAATGTAAAATGGAACAGCTGCTATGGAAAACAGTATGGAGATTCCTCAAAAAATTAAAAATAGAATTACCATATGATCCAGTAGTTTATGTGTCAAATGACCGGGCTAGGGCTGGACGCAGTGGCTCACCCCTGTAATGCCAGCACTTTGGGAGGCTGAGGCAGGAGGATCACTTGAGCCTAGGAGTTTGAGACCAGCATGGGTAACATGGTAAAACCCCATCAACACAAAAAAATACAAAAATCAGGCACGCGCCTGTAGTCCTAGCTACTTGGGAGGCTGAGACAGGAGGATCATTTGAGTCTGGGAGGTGGAGGAGGCAGTGAGCCAAGATTGCACCACTGCACTTTAGCCTGGGCAACAGTGAGACTCTGTCTCAAAAAAAAAAATGACTGGGCTAAAGGACGTCCAGATAGCTGGTAAAACAGTATTATCCAATCTTTTGAGGGCCTGAAGCAAACAAAAAGAGAGAAAGGGTGAATTTGCCCTCTGTTTGAGCTGGGACATCCATCTTCTTCTGCCCTCAATCAGAGCTCCTGGTTCTCAGGCCTTCAGACTCGGACTAGGAATTATACCATTGCCTCCCCTGGTTCTCAGGTCTAGAATGACATCACCGGTTTTCCTGGGCCTTCAGCTTGCAGACAGCAGATCATGGGACTTCTCAGCCTCCATAAACACATAAGTCAATTCCTTATAAGAAATGTCTTTTTATATCTCTTTCTATATATTTTATTGGTTCCATTTCTCTGGAGAACCATAACTAATGCACCCATGTTCTTAGCAATACTTTTCACAACAGCCAAGAGGTGAAAGCAACCCAAATCTCCATCAATGGATGAATGAATTTTTTAAACGTGTTATATGTATACAATGGAGTATTATACAGCCTTAAAAAGGAAGGACATTCTGTCACATACTATAACATGAACAAACCTTGAGGACATTATCCTAAGTGAAATCGGCCAGTCACAAAAGACAAACACTGTATGGTTCCACTTACATGAAGTGTCTAAAGTCATAAAATTCATAGAAACAAACATAGAATATTGGTTACCAGGGACTGTGGGAGGGGATTAAAGGGGAGTTGCTGTTTAATGGGTATAAAATTCCATATTTGCAAGGTGAAAATGTTCTGGAGATCTGTTTTACAACGATGTAAATATCCTTAACACTAACAAACTATAAACCTAAAAATAGTTAAGATGGTAAATTCTGGCCAGGCATGGTGGCTCACACCTGTAATCCCAGCACTTTGGGAGGCTGAGGCGGGTGGATCACTTGAGGTCAGGAGTTCGAGACCAGTCTGGCCAACATGGTGAAACCCAGTCTCTACTAAAAATACAAAAAAATGAGCCAGGCATGGTGGTGCATGCCTGTAGTCCCAGCTACTTGGGAGGCTGAGGCAGGAGAATCACTTGAACCTGGGAGGCAGAGGTTGCAGTGAGCTGAGATCAGACCCCTGCACTTCAGCCTGGGCAACAGAGCAAAACTGTGTCTCAAAAAAAAAAAAAAAGAAGCTAAATTTTATGTTTTTGTTACCATAATAGAAAAGTTTAAAATAATTCAAATTGCATTCTAGCTCAATATAATCGATATGCAAGATTTTTTTTAAGTCTCCATATAAGCAAATTCTATTAATTCCTACCTATGACACAGTGTTGGTAGAACTGGCATGGTAGGCTGAGACTAAGAAACTAGAAGACCATCTTACTGAAATAAGCACTAAAAATAATATCTTCCTTTTTTTCTTTATCTTTTTTTTTTTTTTTTTGAGATGGAGTTTTGCCTTTGTTGCTCGACTGCTGGAGAGCAATGGCACAATCTCGGCTCACCACAACCTCTGCCTCCTGGTTCAAGCAATTCTCCTGCCTCAGCCTCCTGAGTAACTGGAATTACAGGTGCCTACCACCATGCCCAGCTAATTTTTGTATTTTTAGTAGAGACAGGGTTTCATCATGTTGGCCAGGCTGTTCTCGAACTCCTGACCTCGTGATCCGCCTGCCTCGGCCTCCCAAAGTGCTGGGATTATAGGCGTGAGCCATCGCGCCCCGGTAGTATCTTCCTTTCTTATTCAGTTCAGTGTGTTAGTGACCCCTAAAGAACGAGAAAGACCCAAGGCATTTCCTGCTTGAAGATGTCACATAAAGTTGGTAATTCCATCATCCCTCAGAAATCATCTCCCAAAACAAAGGACACAAGAGACCAGAATGAAAATCCTATCTCAATTTAAAAAAAAATTAAGACAGGTAAAACAAAATAACTACAAAATAAGTGTAAGGGGTACCCAAAGCAAAGGCTTGTGAGGAAAAGCACAACAGGAGGCTGAGAGTGGGCACCAGAAGAGCTCAGTAAGAGCTTAATAGCTCACCCAGTGAGATGCGTACACTAAAGTTAAAAAAAAAAAGTAATAGCCCCATTTGTGCAACAATGGGAAGAAGGCAGTGTTATGGATTTGTGACCCCCCACCCAGAAGATATGTGAAAGTCCTAACCCCTGGTACCTGTGAATGTGACCATATTTGGAAATAGGGTCTCTGTAGATGTAATTCTTAGGGTGAGGTTATACTAGATTAGGATGGGTCCTAATACAACGATTGGTGTCCTTATAAGAAGAGGAGAATGGCAGGGTTCAGTGGCTCACACCTGCAATCCCAGCACTTTGGGAGGCCGAGGCGGGCGGATTGTTTGAGGTCAGGAGTTCAAGACCAGCCTGGCCAACATTGTGAAACCCCATCTCTACTAAAAATACAAAAAAATTAGCCTGGCCTGGTGGCACACACCTGTAATCTCAGCTACTTGGGAGGCGGAGGCTGGAGAATCACTTGAACCCAGGAGGTGGAGGTTGCAGTGAGCCGAGATTGTGCCACTGCACTCCAGCCTGGGTGACAGAGTAAGACACTGTCTCAAAAAAAAAAAAAAAAGAGGAAAATGTACACACAGACATAGAAAGGAGACCAGCATGCAAAGACGGAGACAGAGATTGTAGTGATGCGTCTACAAACCAAGGAATGCCAGGGCAACCACCAGAAGCGAGGAGAGAGGCATGGAGCACACTCTCCTTCAGAGTCTCAAGAAGGACCAACCCTCGGACCCCTTGATTTCACACTTCCAGCCTTCAGAACTGTGAGAAAATAAATTTCTGATGTTTTAAGCCACTGAGTTTGTTGTATTTTGTTACTGCAGTTCCAACTGACTAACACAGGTGGGTAGGCTGATAGCACCAGTTTCTCCGGACCCATTTTGATTTTGAGTAGCAGAGAAATTGGGACTAAACTAGAACTCCATACACAAGTCATATTCACAGGAAGCCACATGTTCATGAGAAGTGAGAAGAGATCCTACTGTGCACAGCTGTGCAGCTGCCTGCCTTCATTGCCTGTGAAGAAGAAAAGGCTAAAGTATCTCATATGCAAAACCCTGGATCAAAAGGAAAATTCCCACTGATACAGAAGATGTCCCTGACCCCTTCACAACACAAATCTCCTGTAAATAGTTGAGCTAAGAAAATTCACTTCATTCAAAGATGAACAATCAAAAAAGAACCAACAAAGATTTAAGGAAGAAAACGAAAAAGAGGCTGGGCGCTGTGGCTTACGCCTGTAATCCCAGCACTTTGGGAGGCCGAGGCAGGCAGATCACTTGAGGTGAGGAGTTTGAGACCAGTCTGGTCAACATGGTGAAACCTTGTCTCTACTAAAAAAACAAAAATTAGGCCGGGCGCAGTGGCTCACGCCTGTAATCCCAGCACATTGAGAGGCCAAGGTGGGCAGATCACCTGAGGTCAGGAGTTCAAGACCAGCCTGACCAACATGGCGAAATCCTGTCTCTACTAAAAATACAAAAAGTAGCTGGGCATGGTGGTGCGTGCCAGTAATCCCAGCTGCTTGGAAGGCTGAGGCAGGAGAATCACTTGAACCTGGGAGGTGGAGATTGCAGTGAGCTGAGATGGCGCCACTGCACTCCAACCTGGGTGACAGAGCGAGACTCTGCTTCAAAAAAAAAAAAAAAAGGAAATGAAAAAGAAACAGAAAAACAAATGCTGATGAATAATCACCATGAAAACATTACCTCAGGCCAGGCGCAGTGGCTCACGCCTGTAATCCCAGCACTTTGGGAGGCTGAGGAAGGGGGATCACCTGAGGTTAGGAATTCGAGACCAGCCTGGGCAACATGATGAAACCCTGTCTCTACTAAAAATACAAAAATTAGCGGGTGTGGTGGCACACACCTGTAATCCCAGGTACTTGGGAAGCTAAGGCACGAGAATCACTTGAGCCCAGGAGGCAGAGGTTGCAGTAACCTGAGATCACACCACGACACACCAGCCTGGGTGACAGAATGAGACTGCGTCTCAAAAAAAAAAAGAAAAAAAAGAAAAGAAAACATTACCTCAGAGCAGATTACAATTTTGAACATTTTGCTGCAATTTTTTTTTTTTTTTTTTTTTTTGGAGATGGAGTTTCGCTCATGTTCCCCAGGCTGAGGTGCAATGGCACAATTTCGGCTCACTGCAACCTCTGCCTCTCAGGTCCAAGCAATTCTCCTGCCTCAGCCTCCCAAGTAGCTGGGATTACAGGCATGCGCCACAGCTAATTTTTGTATTTTTAGTAGCAATGGGATTTCATCATGTTGGTGAGGCTGGTCTCGAACTCCTGACCTCAGGTGATCCGCCCTCCTCAGCCTCCCAAAGTGCTGGGATTACAGGCATGAGCCACCACACCCGGTCTCTTGCTGTAAATTTTTTTAAAAATGTAATGAAGCAATTGTTTCCACAAAACAAGCATACAACAGAAGTAATATCTCGAAGAAGAGAAGGTGAGATGACCAAAGGATGTAAAACATAAGCTGCCGGAGTTCAGGAAGAAGTGAATGAAAAAGAAAAAATAAAATCATTACACAATGTATATGCAAACCAAATCACCATGTTGTACACTTTGAATATATACAATATTTGTCAATTAAATATTTTAAAAGTTAAAAAGAGCTGGGCGCAGTGGCTCATGCCTATAATCCCAGCACTTTGGGAGGCCAAAGTGGTAGGATCACTTGAACCCAGGAGTTCGAGACCAGCCTGGTCAACATGGTGAAACCCAAACTCTACTAAAAGTACAAAAATTAGCCGGGTGTGGTGGCACACGCCTGTAGTCCCAGCTACTTCGAAGGCTGAGGCAGGAGAATCACTTGAACCCACAAGGCGGAGGTTGCAGTGAGCTGAGATCATGCCACTGTACTCCAACCTGGGCAACAGAGCAAAACTCCGTCTCAAAAAAAACAAATAAATAAAGTTATATCTAGATTAAAGGCCATTAATTGATTACTTTAAAACAGCTTAAATTAGATATTATGTAAATTCTGAAAAGTGTGACATAAATTCCCCCTGAGGAGAAAGGCTTTAACACTTATGTGAGATATTAATAGAAAAAGTTATATCCAGCCAGAGCACACTAAAGGAAGGTTAAGGGCATTTTCCCCCAATATTTTATTATGAAAAATCTTAAAGAGCAGTTGAAATAAGTTTATAGTAAATACCTATGTACCCACTCCCTAGATTCAAGCATTACCATTTTGTTTTGCTTCCCATATCATTCTATCATCCCTCTATTCACCATTAATTCATCTTATTTTTTGATGCATTTCAAAGAAAATTAGACATCACTACATTTTTCCTTAAGTACTTTGGGATGCATATTATTAAACAGAATTTAATATTTGTTTATAGTTTTATGTAAGATTTATATACAATGAAATGTACACTCTAAATGTATATTTGCTGAGTTTGGACAAATGCATACACATGTATAACCCAACCACTGGCAAAATATAGAACATTATCATTACCCCAAAAGTTCCCCCATCCCTCTTCCCAGTTAGTCCACACTTCATGCCCTCACATGCACACTGTCACCATCTGATTTTTTTCTACCATAGATTAGCTTTGTTTGTTCAAGAATGCCATATAAATGGAATCATAGAATACATACTCTTTTGTGTATGGTTTATTTTGCCCAGCGTAATGTTTTTGAGATTCATGTTGTTTTATGTGTCAGTAGTCACTTTACTGCTGAGTTGTGGTCTGCTGTATAAATACACCACATGTATAAATATACCATTCTCATACTGATGGACACATTGACTATTTCCAGTTTGGGGCTATTATGAATAAAGCTGCTGTGAATATTTTGTGTAAGTCTTTTTATTAACATGTGGTCATTTTTCTGGGTCACAAGTAGGTATATTTAATTTTATAAGAAACTGCCAGACCTTTTCCCAAAAAAGTCATACATTTTACATTCCCACCACAATATTTGAGGGTTCCAATTGCCCTACCTCACTGCCAATGTTTGGTGTTGTCTTTTTAGTTTTAGCCACTTTGGTAGGTGTATAAGCAGTTTTATTTTTCAGTTAAAATATTCTTCCTTATTCTTGGCTACAGCAACAGGATGGTGGACCTCATGGCCCCCACGGCCTCTAAGGAATAAGACCCCCGGACCACCAGCCCCAGCAAAAACACTAGAGGAAGAGAGAGGCCCTCGGCTGCTGGGGAGTCCCTGACGCGTCCAGTTCCCTACCACACTGAGAATCTCCCCTCCCTGCAATTTCCATGCAGACCCCCTGAAAAGGGAAGAGCCTTGGAAGCCCCACCTTGTCATCTACCATCAATAAAGTCCCCTATGCTCAGCCAAAAAAAGAAAAAATTTTTTTTCCTAATTCTAAAAAGTGTTTGCAGATTATAAAAATTCACACAAGATGGCCAGGCATGGTGGCTTACGCCTGTAATCCCAGCACTTTGGGAGGCCGAGGCGGGTGGATCACAAGGCCCATCTCTACTAAAAATATAAAAATTAGCCGGGCATGGTGGCAGGTGCCTGTAGTCCCAGCTACTCAGGAGGCTGAGGCAGGAGAATCACTTGAACCCGGGAGGCAGAGGTTGCAGTGAGCCAAGACCACGCCATTGCATTCCAGCCTGGGTGACAGAGTGAGACTCCATCTCCAAAAAAAAAAAGAAAAAATTCACATAAGATGAAAAAAACAAAAAGACCATGAAAATCGAAGTGAAGAAAGAACAAGGGCCCATAAGTATGATGAAGCCAGGAAGCATTAGTAGAGAGAAATGAATGCATGAGATAAAGGGTTCATGATTATTAAAGGTGCTTCACTTAACTAGACTCTGAGCTTCTTAGTGCCCTAAACAAAGAGGGAAACATGACTAGTTACAGGATGTATGCTGTCCTTAAGGTACAGCTGTTGTTGTGCTACAGTATTACTCAGTGTCTTCTGTAGGAGAACCAATAATCCGTGTCAGGACAACAGCTAATATGTTTTTACCTTAAGGACTCTGACACTGGGACTGTTGGTTCTCCTATAGAAGACACTGAGTAATACTGTAGCCCGAACTCTCATAATACCATGATAAATACAACACTGAGTATCAAATTACCTTTTTAAATATAACATCCCTCAATACAATCCAAAGGTATATAAGGCCTTATGACTCCAGAACAACCCCAAGGGATGAAGTACAGCAGAAAATACAAACATCACCTCGCATAATGGAGCTAAGAGCATACAAATCACCTTTTCTAGTTTTTTCTCTGCCTGAATCTCTGCCTTATCCGAGTTGATCCCTTTAATTTGAAGAATTTAGTTGTATTAAATTCAAATTGTTTATATTTATTGAAACATTATTTTCTACTTTCTCCCCCCAAATTGTATAACATTTCTTTTGTTACGTGTTCTTACAAGCGATCTCAAACTTTCTGTATATATTACCTCCCTAACTATAAACTCCTCAAGGGCAATGACAATTTATATATTTCAGTCAATAATAAATGTTAACTAAGAAATTGATGGTAGAGAAGAAAATATGACATAAACATAAGCGCTGTGATACTATCATGGGTAGCATAACATTCACATTAAAATAGAAAAATAGGGCCGGGTGTGGTGGCTCACGCCTGTAATCCCAGGACTTTGGGAGGCCAAGGAGGGCGGATCACGAGGTCAGGAGATCAAGACCATCTTGGCTAACACGGTGAAACCCTGTCTCTACTACAAAATACAAAAAACTAGCCGGGCGTGGTGGCGGGCGCGGTGGCGGGCGCCTGTAGTTCCAGCTACTCAGGCGGCTGAGGCAGGAGAATGGCGTGAGCCCGGAAGGCGGAGCTTGCAGTGAGCCGAGATTGCGCCACTGCACTCCAGCCTGGGCGACAGAGCAAGACTCTGCCTCAAAAAAAAAGAAAAAAGAAAAATAGAACTCACGTTTTTATGATGCTAAGGTACCACTTTTTTTTTCTTTAAGAGAACGGTGTCTCACTCTGTCACCCAGGCTGGAGTACAGCGGCTCGATCAAAGCTCATTGCTGCCTTGAACTCCTTGGCTTAAGCAGTCTTCTTAGCCTCTCAGTAGCTGGTACTACAGGTGTGCGCCACCACACCAGCCTTAGGATACCACTTAAATACATGTAGAACACCCTAAATCTGTTATAGCAGACACCTACACATAAAACCATCTATAAATCATTATTTTGCATATCCAATTATCTTTTTGGTTCTTCTTAAATTGGGTCTTTAATCACTTCTTTCTCTTAAAAATTCTAAGAGGGAAAGTCTGTTTTGTTATTTTAAAAATTCTTCCATAATTACCTACAAGAATGTATAATATTGAGGCCAGCGTGGTGGCTCACAACTGTAATCCTAGCACTTTGGGAGGCTGATGCGGGTGGATAGCCTGAGGTCAGGAGTTCAAGACCAGCCTGGCCAACATGGTGAAACCCTGTCCCTACTAAAAATACAAAAATTAGCTGGGTGTGGTGGTAGGAGCCTGTAATCCAGCTACTTGGGAGGCTGAGGCAGGAGAATAACTCGAACTGGGTAGCGGAGGTTGCAGTGAGCCAAGATGGTGCCACTGCACTCCAGCCTGGGCGACAGAGCGAGACTTTGCTTAAAAAAAAAAAAGTATAATATTGAATGGGTACCCATTCATTATTAAGTATTATATTACTGGCACCTCACTAGGGTAACAAAAGCTACCTGTGGTTGTGGCAGACACTGTGTGCTAACTGACCAGCCTACATTTCTAACACCCTTCTCCCTTGGCTGACTCTACTGAAGAAGTTATCAAAGTTAGAAACTCAATCTCCTAGATGCCTGTATGGCTTAGGGAGGTCACTTGACAGTCTTGGCCAATGGGCTACAAGTGGAAGTTGACTAGTACCCCTTATTTCACTTCCCCCATCTTCCAGCCTGACACCTAAATGCAAGACACCTGCTGGGCACAGTGGCTCATGCCTGTAATCCCATTACTTTGGGAGACCAAGGTAGGAGGGTCACTTGAGTCCAAGAGTTCTAGACCAGCCTGGGCAATATTGCAAGACCTTGTCTCTACAAAAATATTTTAAAATGAGCAGGATGTGGTGGCACATAACTGTAGTCCCAGCTGCTCAGGAGAATTGCTTGAGCCCTGGAGGTTGAGGCTGCAGTGAGCTGTGATCACACCATTACACTCTAGTCTGGGTGACAGAGCAAGACTGCATCTAAAAAAAAAAAAACAAAAAAACAAAAAAAACCTGAAGATGCCACAGCCATATTGCAACCATAGGTAGGACAAAGGCTTATAACTAGGGATGGGAGAATAGCAAGATTAGAAAGAGCCTGGGTCCATGATAGCATACCTGAGTCATTACAAGCTGTGGATTTCCTACTACGGTGGCCAGCATCTAGATGGTCCCCTGTGACCCTCAACTGCTGATATTCACACCTTCACACCTTTCAGTAGCCCCCTCCCAAAACAAATCAGTGCTGGTCTGTATGATCAACAGAACAGAACAGGAATGAGGGCATGTGCCTTTTTTTTTTTTTTTTTTTTGAGACACGGTGCTGCTCTGTTGACCAGGCTGGAGTGCAGTGGCATGATCTCAACTCACTGCAGCCTTGACCTCTCAGGCTCAAGTGACCCTCCCACCCTAGCCTCCCAAGTAGCTAGGACCACAGGCTTGTGCCACCACAACTGGCTAATTTTTGAATTTTGGAGAGACGGAGTCTCCTTATGTTGCCCAGGTCTTGAACTCCTGGGCTCAAGCAATCCTCCTGCCTCGGCCTTCCAAAGTGCTGAGATTGCAGGCATGAGCTACCATGCTTGGCCAAGGGTGTGTGACTTCTGATGCTGGATTATGAAAGGCATTGCAGCTAATGCTGCGCTCTCTTGGCTTGCTCACTCTGAGGAAAGCTAGCAGCCATCCTGTGAGGACAGTCAAGCAGTTCTGTACAGAGGCCCATGTGGAGAAAAACAGGCATCCTGTCAGCAGCAACCTGCTAATCATGAAAGTGAGCCACTGTCTGGTATGTACCAGTAGTCCCATCTACTCAGGAGGCTGAGGTGGGCAGATCACCTGAGCCTGGGAGGTGGAGGTTGCAGTGAACCGTGATCGCAACACTGCACTCCAGCCTGGGCTACAGAGTGAGACCCTGCCTCAAAAAAAGAGAGAGAGAGAAAGAAAAGAAAGAAGAAAGAAAAAAGAAAAGAAAAAGAAAAAGAAAAAAGAAAAGAAAAGAAAAAGGAAGGGAGGAAGGGAGGAAGGGAAGGAAGGGAAGGAAGAGAAAGAAGCCACACTGTGGAAGTGGATCCTCCAGCCACAGTCAGGCCTTTAGATGACAGAAAGAAAAAAGAAAGAAAAAGAAAGGAAGGAAGGGAGGAAGGGAAGAAGGGAGGGAGCGGGGGAGGTCAGCCATTGTGGAAGTGGATCCTCCAGCCCCAGTGAAGCCTTTGGATGACTACAGCCCTGACAGCTGATAGCAAGCTCAGCAAAGACTCCAAGACAGAATTACCCAGCCAAGATGCTCCTGAATTCTTGAACTGCAGAAAACATGAGAGAGAAGAAATTATTATCATTTAAGCCATGACATTTTGGGCATTAGATTATAAATATATCAGAATTTTTGTTATATGAGTTTACACCAGTGTTGGGTAATTTTTTATTCGCAGCCACACAATCCTAACTGATAAACTACTCTGGAAATTTGAAAAAAAAAAAAAAAAAAAAAAAGCTATAAAAATTTTATGTGACTAAAGGAGTTCTTTAAAAAAAAAAATCTGTCTTTTGATCCATCTTAAAAACTGTAGCTAAGGCAATATCTAATACAAAATGAGGTTTAATTTCTATACTAAGTTAAGAAGCAGAATGGGAAAAAATAAACCACATCTCATGAAACCTAAACTCTAGCCTTAGCTCTATCATTATTTGCCTGTGACACTTGGCAAATCAACTTGCTGCAGATCATTTTTTTTTTTTCATTTGAATGATGAGAGAACTAGACTAGATGATTTCTATAGCTCCCTTTAACTCCTAAATTCTGACCCTAAGAGCTATGACATCATTGGTGCTATTTTTCAGGGCTCTTGATAATGTTTAAAGAGAAAATTTTGCCTATAAAATTAGCATAATAATACTCAATACTGGAAAAAATGCAAGGAGACTGGCACTCACACACTGATGTTGGAACATAAACTGATTTAATCCCCGCAGAAAGCAATTTGGTATTATGTCAACAGTCTTTTTTCTTTTTCTTTTTCTTTTTTTTTTTTGAGACAGGGTGTCACTGTGTTGTCCATGCTGGGGTGCAGTGGCACAATCATGGCTCACTGCAGCCTCGACCTCCCAGGCTCAAGCAAGCCTGCCACCTCAGCCTCCTGGACAGCTGAGACTACAGGCACAGACACATGCCCCCCACCCAGATAATTTTTTTTTTTTTGAGATGGAGTTTTGCTCTTGTTGCCTAGGCTAGAGTGCAATGGCATGATCTCGGCTCACTGCGACCTCCGCCTCCTGGGTTCAAGCGATTCTCCTGCCTCAGCCTCTCAAGTAGCTGGGATTATGGGCATGTGCCACCACACCTGGCTAATTTTGTATTTTTAGTAGAGATGAGGTTTCACCATGTTGGTCAAGCTGGTCTTGAACTCCTGACCTCAAGTGATCCACCCGCTTCGGCCTCCCAAAGTGCTGGGGTTACAGGCGTGAGCCACCGTGCCCAGTCAGGATAATTCTTTGATGCTTTCTTGAGATGGGGTCTCACTATGTGGCCCAGGCTGGTCTGAAACTCCTGAGCTCAAGTGATCCTCCTGCCTCAGCTTCCCAAAGTGCTGGGATTACAGGAATCAGCCACTGCACCCGGCTATCAACAGTCTTTTTTAAGTCAATATCATAATACAAAAGAATGGTATTGTAATCTTAAAGGTGGAACATATAGTATCATTACAAGTTACATTTCTAAAGAGTTTATAACATAGGGAAATACATTTTCATGCTAAGAGAAAATTGAAAAAGAATAAAAATATCTATACTAGTAGTTTTCATTGGGTAGTGAATCTAGAGATTATTTTCTTCTCCACTCCAGTTGTTTTTATATTTTCCAATTTTTCATAAAGACCATGGCTCACTTTTATAATTGTAAAGGCTTAATGTGAGGTTAGTTAGAGAAGTTAAAATTCAGACAGGAAAATTCAAGAGAATAAAAAAAATTAAGGAAAAAAGTTAAAGAGGATGACTATAGGTAGGCTAACTAAGCCCAGAGTCTACGGAGGGTATCTTGGGGGTTGGTCAGAAAAAGATGTTGGCAGTAAGATAGGTTAGTGAAAGGAGAGGCAGTTGGTGAGGCTATGACTTGGAAAATTGGATTAGGAAATAAGCAAACATATATGGCACAAACCCAAGAGGAATAGAGTTTATAGAGTCCTAGAAATCAAGACCAAAGGGAAGTAAAAAATAAAATATTCAACAGAATATATGTACATAGTGATCACCTAAATAACAGCTAGAATAGGAAGATTAGTATAAATACTCTATATAGGCATTGGATAACACACGTTACATGTTGGAGTTAATCACTAGACCATGAAACCACAAAAAATCAAGGAGTGTTTTTTTTTACATGGAATGGAATATAAGCACTAGGTTATACATAATTGGAAATTAATATTGGAGCATAATGTTCGTTTTTGCCTCTGGTTAGAATTAATATAATAATGTCACTTCTGTGGTCAGTAAGCATAAGCGTAAGAGGGGACTGAACGCCATGTCTGGCACTCACTTTCACTTTCTGGGAGCTGAGTAGTCAGGAGACCAACAGTGAGCATGGCCAATAACATCCCCAGCAAGTATGTGTGATTTCAAAATACAACAAAGGGGCTGTGTCAACTTGCTGAGGCTCTAGAAGGAAACTTCCTTCCCTCTGGGCTTTCTAGATTAAGGTGTTTTCCCTTAACATGTGTCTCCTCACCAAATTAAAATTAATTTGTACTTCAGTACAAAAACTGAATGGTTGAGTACCTTTAAGAAATGAGGCCGGGTGCAGTGGCTCATGCCTGTAATCCCAACACTTTGGGAGGCCAAGGTGGGTGGATCACAAAGTCAGGAGATCGAGACCATCCTGGCTAACATGGTGAAACCCTGTCTCTACTAAAAATACAAAAAATTAGCCAGGCGTGGTGGTGGCCGCCTGTAGTACCAGCTACTCGGGAGGCTAAGGCAGGAAAATGGCATGAACCCGGAAGGCAGAGCTTGCAGTGAGCCGAGATCATGCCACTGCGCTCCAGCCTGGGTGACAGAGCAAGACTCTGTCTCAAAAGAAAAAGAAAAAAGAAAAGAAAAGAAACTACTTATAAGAGTTGTTTTTGAAATTACAAATCAAGGTAACAGAAAAGTTCTGCCTTAGATATCTGTACTGATTGTAACCTGGAGACGAAGCAAAGCCCAAACAAACTTACCATTAGCTTAGCATGCCAGTATACTTCCTTATACCCAGTATGGGGCTCCATAACATGGGAAATGAATTATTCTTGTCTGACTGATCCTCTGGTTGTTGGTTTTTCTCCATCCTCTAATTATAAGCATTCCTTTGAGTAGTCCTTGTCACCCTGTCCTATTCTTTCTTCAGGGGACAACTTATCCACATTCATGGCAATGTACTGAAGAAATATATGTTGAGCACCAACTATGAACCAGGCACCAGGACACACCAAGAACACATTGTTCATGATGCAGAGAAGAAACACTTGCATAACAACAATATATTGTGGTAAGTGTTCTACTAAAGATTAATGTGAATTACCAGGAAAGCAGAAAGAAGGGAATGACACATCTGAGAAGTCTTCATAAAAGTACATTGCTAAAGGATGACCAAAATGTTCAAAGGTGAAAATGACAATTTCAGGCAAAGGGAACAATTGATGCAAAGGCATGTAATTACGACACAGCATAGCATGTCTAGAAAAGGACAAGAAGTTTGGTGTGGAGCAATTAGGGGAGTGCAAGGAGATGCAAAGATACACAGCTGGAGATAAAGTGGGTGCTGTGCAAAGTCTTCTAAGCCCTGCTAATGAGTTTCAACTTTATTCACTATGCATTGAAAGCCATTGAAAGGGGTTAAGCAAGAAAGAGACATGATCATATTTGTATTTTATTTATGTTTTTCTATCTTTCTTTTTTTTTTTTTTTTGAGGCGGAGTCTCACTCTGTCACCAGGCTGGAGTGCAGTGGCACAATCTCCGCTCACTGCAACCTCCGACTCCCTGGTTGAAGGGATTCTCCTGCCTCAGGCTCCCTAGTAGCTGGCGTTACAGGCACGCACCACTACGCCCAACTAATTTTTCTATTTTTAGTAGAAACGGGGTTTCACCGTGTTGGCCAGAACGGTCTCAATCTCCTGACCTCGTGATCTGCCCGCCTCGGCCTCCCAAAGTGCTGGGATTACGGGCATGAGCCACCACGCCCGGCCCATATTTGTATTTTTTTTTTTTTTTTTTTTTTTCTGAGAAGGAGTCCTGCTCTGTCGCCCAGGCTGGAGTGCAGTAGCTCAATCTCAGCTCACTGCAAGCTCCGCCTCCCGGGTTCCCGCCATTCTCCTGTCTCAGCCTCCCGAGTAGCTGGGACTACAGGCGCCTGCCACCACGCCCAGCTAATTTTTTGTATTTTTAGTAGAGACGGGGTTTCACAGTGTTAGCCAGGATGGCCGATCTCCTGACCTCATAATCCGCCCGCCTTGGCCTCCCAAAGCGCTGGGATTACAGGCGTGAGCCACCGCGCCCGGCCCCATGTTTGTATTTTAAAATGACCCCTTTGGTAACCGTGTGGATATTTCCCCGCTAAGATTTAAGCAGGTAAGATGCATTTCAATAATCCAGGTGAGAAGTGATAGGAGCCTAAACTAAGAGAGTGGCAGTAGGAGACGAAGAGGAAAGATAGATTCAAGAGGCAGAATTTATCAGATCTATGAGCAAAAGAATGTAGGAGGTAAAAAGAGGGAACAATCAAAGTCCAAAGTTTTGAGTATAGTCAGCTAGTTGGACATTGATACCAATAAATAAAAAAAAAAAAGAATATGAGACAAGAATGAGAGGGATGAGGCAAGGGGAAGGAAGAAAATATCTTTTTCAGATATGTTGAGTTTGAAGAGTCCATTGAGATATCCAAGAGCAGATGCCTTGTGAGCAGTTGAATATAAGAGTATGGAGCTTGGAAATAAGTGTGGGTCAAGGCCGGGCACGGTGGCTCACGCCTGTAATCCCAGCACTTTGAGAGGCCGAGGTGGGTGGATCACGAGGTCAGGAGATCAAGACCAGCCTGGCCAAACACGGTGAAACCCCGTCTCTACTAAAAATACAAAAATTAGCTGGGAGTGGTGGCCGGCGCCTGTAATCCCAGCTACTCAGGAGGCTGAGGCACGAGAATCACTTGAACCCAGGAGGCAGAGGTTGCACTGAGCCGAGATTGCATCACTGCACTCCAGCCTGGGAGACAGCAAGACTCCGTCTCAAAAAAAAAAGAAAGAAAGAAATGTGTGCGCTAAAGCCATCACAAAGTGACAGCTTCAATGTTGAAAGGAAATGAAATCTGGATAATATAGGATGGAAAGTATCTACTTTCATCAAGAAATTCAAAATTTCCTCCAATATTCTACTCTCAAAAACTGAGTCCTGTATTGTCATCTACTTATTAGATTTTCCATTTGGACATCCTACCATCACCTCAAATATGAATGAATCTAATGATATTATAGGTCAAAAATGGTTGAATATTGGAATTATACAATGTTTCAACATTAATAATTAGCATTTCACATCTGTATTATCACAGCAGTGTTCTGGATTCCTTACCTCCTAGCTCATCTTCTTATAATTCATATTGCCAAATGTTTCTCCAAACCCTTTCTTCACATCTTACTCCCCTGTCCAAAACCCTTTAGAGTTGCCCTATTAATTACTACAGTCAAGCTAAGCCCCACCCTCACTTTCCATTGCTTCTCAACATTATTCTCCACCTAATAGGGCTGGGCTCATCAATGTCCTGTGAACCAACCCACAATGTTCATTCCATTCTTAGCTCATGCTGACCCATTACCTGGAATTTCCTACTCTTGGTTTATCTAAATCCGGTCTAAAAGAACTTTTACAACTGTCTCTCAGCTTTTCTTTTTTTTTTTTTTTTTTTTTTTGAGACGGAGTCTCGCTCTGTGCCAGGCTGGAGTGCAGTGGCATGATCTCCGTCTCCCAGGTTCAAGCGATTCCCCTGCCGCAGACTCTCGAGTAGCTGGGACTACAGGCATGCTACACCGCACCCAGCTAATTTTTGTATCCTTGGTAGAGACAGGGTTTCACCATGTTGGCCAGGATGGTCTTGTGACCTCGTGATTGGCCCCCATCTCAGCCTCCCAAAGTGCTGGGATTACAGGCGTGAGCCACCACGCCCAACCAGCTTTTTGACCATGATTCTCTCTGATAAAGCTAACTCAAAATCCATTATCAATCCCTTTCATCCTGTCCTCTTCCACTAGAGAGGATAGAAGGTAAGTGCTTCTTTTCTGAGACTCCTTTGTAGTTAGGAAAGACCATGTGATGAATTCCAGCCAATGGTTCTGCCTCCTTTTCCTTCCTGCCTTGAAAACAGGCACAAGTACTTAGAGCTGCAGCAGATATCTTGGAATCATAAATCCACAAACCAGCACACTAAGGATTACAGAGTGGTAAAACACAAATTTTGGGGTTCTTGACCAAATCCCTGAGCCACACCAGGCCAGGACTGCCTATTTCTTGGATTTACTATGTCAGGAAATAAGTCCCTAATTGTTTAGGCTACAGTTGCCTATCTTTTTTTTCTCTTTGGTTTTGCTGCAGAAAACATTCCAAATTTATATATGTATATATATATATTTTTTCAAGGAATAGCACACCCTATAGCAAACAGATTCATGACAGTCTTTATGACACAAAGATTAATATTCACTTGATAGTGGCTGTGCATGTGGCTCTTACCATAATCCTAGCACTTTGGGAGGCTGAAGCGGGAGGATCCCTTGAGCCCAGGAGTTCGAGACCAGCCTGGGCAACATAGGGAGACCTTGTCTCTATTTAAAAAAAAAAAAAAAAGAGCCAGGCCTGGTGGCTTACGCCTGTAATCCCAGCACTTTGGGAGGCCAAGGCAGACAGATCGCCTGAGGTAGGAGTTTGAGACCAGCCTGGCCAACATGGTGAAACCCCTTCTCTACTAAAAATACACACACACAAAATTAGCTGGGCATGGTGGTGTGGGCCTGTAATCTCAGCTAATGGGAGGCTAAGGCAGGAGAATCACTTGAACCCGAGAGACAGAAGTTGCAGTGAGCCAAGATCACGCCACTGCACTCCAGCCTAGGTGACAGAACAAGACTCCATCTCAGAAAAAAAAACTCACTTGATAATTCAAACATGTATCTAATGACAAACTGTTTTTCGAAGCAAGCTAGAATGTATAGGCACACAAACATTCCACCAATTATGGCTTTTTGCAGCAGCTATTCTCTCTGAGGTTCACAGAGTCTAAGGTAACAGTTTATTGAAAAATAAAAAGTATAGGCCAAGCGTGGTGGCTCATGCTTGTAATCCCAGCACTTTGGGAGGCCAAGGTGGGAGGATTGTTTGAGCCCGGGATTTCAAGGTTACAGTGAGCTATGATCATGCCACTGCACTCTAGTCTGGGCGACAGAGCAAGACCCTGTCTCAAAAACAAACAATAACAAAGTACTTCTCTTAGTTAAAGGGAGAATTCCAATTCTTCAGTAGTGATATGGTTAAGTTATTCTCCTTTACGGAAACTAGAATAGGGAGTGCCAAGTTCTAAATTTTTTAACCAGAAAAGTTTATTTCTTGCCCGTAGTTAGTCCAAAATGAGTTCCTGATCAGCCCTTCTACAAAGATCCGTCTAGAAAACCTGTTCCTTATATCTTAGGGCTCCTCCATCCTCAAATAAGCTGTGATATTCTGTATAAAGTCAGAAGAAAGGAAAGTAGCATGGAAGAGAGCTTGAGAGGATTTTATGGATGAAACCAGGAATCAATATATATCACTTTCATTCACATTCCACTGGCTAGAACTCAGTTGTGAGGCTGCATCTAACGGCGAGGCAGGGTGGGAAATGTAGTCTATTAGTACACAAAAGAAGGAAAGGAAATGAATTCTGTGAATTGCTAGACAATCTGTGCCACACTTGTATAAAAAAAGAAAAGAAAAAAATTTGAAGTTAAAATGGAATAAGGAAGGCAAGTCCCTTACCTTAATAAGGAAGATAAAGCAATTTTAAAGTCACTCTCCTACAGCATTTTCATACTCAAATCCCTGTTCTTCCACTGGTTTAAAAAAAATGGCCTCCATCCTCCAAGGTATGGAGAGACTGGACTTTACTGACATATATTAACCTTTTGCTTTCCCATCTAAAAAAAGCTGAGCAAACTATCAGAGTGGCATACAGAAGTACCCTCAGTCCCAGTTTGGACAGATAACCATCCCATGCTATGGGAGGCAGCTTCTAAGGTAGCCCTCCATAATCTCCACCTCCTGGTATCTACTTCTCTGTTTAATCCCCTACCCTGAAGTGTGGGTGGACTTAATTGCCAGGTCATGTGGTAACTCTATGTTTATCATTCTGAAGAACTGCTAAACTGTTTTTCTAAAGTGGCTGCAGCATTTTACAATCCAGATGAACTACTTTTTATCTATGGAACCAAATGCAAATTATTTAACCTGAGTTTTCCATGATTTGTAAAGTATTAGTTATCATTTTTAGTTTCAAAAATAATTCCTGCAGATCATGTGGGCAGAAGAAAAAGAAAAAATAAAGACTACCATTTATTGAGCACTACTTGTACCACCACTGTTCTAAGTACTTATGAAGACTTTTCTCATTTAATCCATGTGGTAGAATTATCAAATAAAATACAGGACAGTTCATTAAATTTAAATTTCAGGTTTAATAACTAATAATCTTTTAGTATAATTATATCCTATGCAATCTTTGCCCAAAGTTTTTTGTTTGTTTTTTGTTTGTTTATTTATTTATTTATTTTTTGAAATGGAGCCTTACTCTGTCACCTAGGCTGGAGGGCAGTGGCAGGATCTTGGCTCACTGCAACCTCCACCTACCTCCTGGGTTCAAGCAGCTCTCATGCCTCAGCCTCCTGAGTAGCTGGGACTATTTTAGCAGAGATGAAGTTTCACCATGTTGGCAAGGCTGATCTCAAACTCCTGGCCTCAACCTCAGGTGATCCGCCTGCCTCAGCCTCCCGAAGGGATTACAGACATGAGCCACTGAACTGGCCTAATTGTGTTCTTTAAAAATAAATCTTTCTAGCCGGGCGCGGTGGCTCACGCCTGTAATCCCAGCACTTTGGGAGGCCGAGGCGGGTGGATCACCTGAGGTCAGGACTTCGAGACCAGCCTGACCAACATGGTGAAACCCCATCTCTACTAAAAATACAAAATCAGCTGGGCATGGTGGCTCATGCCTGTAATCCCAGCTACTCAGGAGACTGAGGCAGGAGAATCGCTTGAACCTGGGAGGCGGAGGTTGCAGTGGGCTGAGATCGCCCCATTGCACTCCAGCCTAGGCAACAAGAGTAAAACTCCCTCTCAAAAAAAAAAAAAAAAAAAAGTATTTGGGAGGCCGATGCGGGTGGATCACCAGGTGGGCAGATCACGAAGTCAAGAGATCGAGACCATCCTGGCCAAAATGGTGAAACCCTGTCTCTACTAAAAATACAAAAAAAAATTAGCTGGGCATGGTGGTGCAGGCCTGTAGTCCCAGCTGCTAGGGAGGTTGAGGCAGGAGAATCCCTTAAACCCGGGAAGCGGAGGTTTCAGTGAGCCGAGATGGTGCCACTACACTCCAGCCTGGTGACAGAGTGAGACTCCATCTCAGAAAAAAAAAAAAAAAAAAAAAAGTTTTTCACAGCTTCCCAGATGTAAAAAATTAAAATAAATTTTAAAAATAAATAAATAGGCTGGGCACAGTGGTTCAGCTCACGCCTGTAATCCCAGCACTTTAGGAGGCCGAGGCAGGTGGATCACGAAGTCAGGAGATCAAGACCATCCTGGCTAACACGGTGAAACCCCGTCTCTACAGTCTGTATTAAAAAATACAAAAAATTAGCCGGGGGTGGTGGCGTGGGCCTGTAATCCCAGCTACTCAGGAGGCTGAGGCAGGAGAATCACTTGAACCCAGGAGGTGGAGGTTGCAGTGAGCCGAGATCACACCATTGCACTCCAGCCTGGGCAACAAGAGTGAAACTCAGTCTCAAAAATAAATAAATAAAATTAAGTCTTATTTATTTATTTATTTGAGACAGAGTGTTGCTATGTCGCCCAGGCTCTCAGCTCACTGCAACCTCCGCCTCCGTGGCCCAAGCAATTAGCCTGCCTCAGCCTCCCAAGTAGCTGGGATTACAGGCGCACACCACCGCACCAGGCTAATTTTTGCATTTTTAGCTAGAGACGGGGATTTGCCATGTTGGCCAGGCTGGTCTTGAATTCCTGACCTCAGGTGATCTGCCTGCCTCGGCCTCCCAAAGTGCTGGGATTACAGGAGTGAGCCACTGCGCCCAGCCTATTTTTTATTTTTATTCATTATTTATTTATTTATTTTTGGAGACAGTCTTGCTCTGTCGCCCAGACTGGAGTGCAGTGGCACGATCTCGGCTCACTGCAACATCCGCCTCCCAGGTTCAAGCGATTCTCATGCCTCAGGCTCCCAAGTAGCTGGGATTACAGCTCCGCCACCATGCCCGGCTAATTTTTATACTTTTAGCAGAGACGGGGTTTCGCCATGTTGGCCAGGCTGGTCTCAAACTCCTGACCTCAAGTGATCTGCCTGCCTCAGCCTCCCAAAATGCTGGAATTACAGGTGTGAGTCACTGCGCCCAGTCTATTTTGTTTTTTGTTTGTTTTTTTTTTTGAGATACGGTCTCACCCTGTTGCCCAGGCTGGAGTGCAGTGGCACTATCTTGGCTTAACCTCGGCTTGGGAGATGCTCCCGTCTCAGCCTCCCGAGTAGCTGGGACTACAAGGCGTGCACCACCATACCCGGCAAATTTGTTTTTTTTTTGTAGAAATGCGGTTTCACTATGTTGCCCAAGCTGGTCTTGAATTCTTGGGCTCAAGCAGTCCGCTTGCCTCGGCCTCCCAAAGAAAAATAAGTCTTTTTTTGTCTTTTTTTTTTTTTTTTTTTGAGACAGAGTCTCACTCCGTAGCGCTATCTCAGCTCACTGCGAGCTCCGCCTCCCGGGTCCACGCCATTCTCCTGCCTCAGCCTCCCGAGTAGCTGGAACTACAGGCGCCCGCCACCACGCCCGGCTAATTTTTTGTATTTTTAGTAGAGACGGGGTTTCACCGTGTTAGGCAGGATGATCTCTATCTCCCGACCTCGTGATCCGCCCGCCTCGACCTCCCAAAGTGCTGGGATTACAGGCACCAGCCACCACACCCGGCCGACAAGTAAGTCTTTAATGATCAAGAACATCAAGCTTCATTGAAATACTGAACACATTAGTCTAATTATATTTCTATATTATGAATACCAGTTGTTTAAATATATCAATGGTAATTCTTTTTTCCAAGAAAGTTTCTCAAATATATTAGTCACTGGAATTCATTTCAACAAGATTTGCATGGAATTTTAAAAAGTAGGTTTAGGCTTTCTGCAGTAATCAAAGCACACTTAAACAATCATTAAACAGAAGGGAGTCATACTTTTTTTCTCCTACATCTCAAAGCTGTGCAGAACAGCCACATCCCCAGGAGTAAGTGGTCCACACTTGTTTGTTCTCTGGAATTTTCAATTATGTTTGTAGCTGAATATATATTCATTCTTAGAAAATTAATATGGTTCAGAAGAGGAAATGCTTGTATATTTCCATGATTATTTGAGATAATAGAGAAAATGTTTGCATGTAAAGCTGGTTCCAGTGTCAGAGTAGTGATTTTGGTTACTGTGTTTGTTGGTCCAACTGCCGTCTCTTAAAAGCTCAAAATTATGCTGGCAGGGAGCCATGCCATAGAAACTCCACCCTGAGGAGTGACTCAGATAGTTAGACAAAAGCATTTAAACTTCTTCAAGATTTTTTCAGGCTTCCCTCTTGACACTCCTTCCTCTTAGTCAAAGAATTGATGACTACACATTTTGTGTAGTTAAAGGAAAAAAACTAACACCATTCTTGAATCAATAATGCCTGTTCTCAATTGTTATCTATTAAAAGGTACACTACAACAAATAGTTGGTTTCTTATCACCTTGAGAATATCTTTTTCACTGAATATATGTATGTGTGTGTGTATATATATATATATATATATATATATATATATATTTTTTTTTTTAGAGATGGCGTCTCACTCTGTCACCCAGGCTGAAGTGCAGCAGCGCAATCTTGGCTCACTGCAACATCGGCCTCCTAGGTTCAGGTGATTCTTCTGCCTCAGCCTCCCGAGTAGCTGGGAGTACAAGCGCCCACCACTGTGCCCAGCTAATTTTTGTATTTTTAGTAGAGATGGGGTTTCATCATGTTGGCCAGGCTGGTCTCAAACTCCTGACCTCAAGTGATCCGCCCGCCTCGGCCTCCCAAAGTGCTGGGATTACAGGGATGAGCCACCGCTCCTGGCCTGCTTTTATTTTTTTATCCGAGAGTCAGAGGGTACGTGCACAGGTTTGTTACATGGGTATATTGCATGATGCTGAGGTTTAGGCCTCTAATTATCCCATCATCCAAGTAGTGAACACAAGTAGTTCTTCAAACCTGGCCCCCCTTCCTCTCTTCTGCCTTTTTGAATCCCCAGTGCCTACTGTTCCCATCTTTGTGTCTGTGTATACCCAATGTTTAGCTCCCACTTATAAGTGAGAATGTGTGGTATTAGGTTTTCTGTTTCTGTGTTAATTCGCTTAGGATAATGGCCTCCAACTGCATCCTTGTTGCTGCAAAGGACATAATTTCATTCTTTTTTATGGCTGCATGATTTAATTTTTTAAATTATTAAACTAGAGGGAAGAAGGAAAATAGAACTAACTTCTCTTGAGTGCTTACCATGCCATATAGGGACTTTCTCATAAGTTACCACTTTTTGTGATAAAACCTTGCTGGGTGAACATTACCAGCCCAATTTTTAGCAGGAAAACTGAGACAAAGAGATAGATTTTCCAGTGTCACTTAGCTATTGAGGTCAGGGTTGGAATTCAAACATAGGTCTATCTATTTGAGACTATTGACTCAAAATTCAATGTTCTTTCCCCAAATCAATCCTGTCAGAAACGAAACTAAAAATACTTGCAAAAAAAAAAAAGGTAGGAAGGGCTGGACACAATGGCTCATGCCTGTAATCCCAGCGCTTTGGAAGGCCGAGGCAGGTGGATCACTTGAGGTCAGAAGTTCGAGACCAGCCTGGTGAACATGGCAAAACCCCGTCTCTACTAAAAATACAAAACTTAGCTAAGTGTGATGGCACACGCCTGTAATCCAAGGTACTCAGGAGGCTAAGGCAGGAGAATCCCTTGAACCCAGGAGGCAGTAGTTGCAGAGAGCCACAAAGATCCTGCCACTGCCCTCCAACCTGGATGACAGAGTGAAACTCCATCTCAAAAAAAAAAGATAAGTATCATACATGGCTTATATGAGGAAAGGAGGTTCTCTTCCATCTTCAATCCTTTTTCCATTCAATGAATGGCCTTCATAGCATCATACATAGGATGTTTCCAGATCCTAATTTCTTGGGTATTTCTAATACTGTAATCCAGAATCCAGAAATTACAATTTCCTAAATCACTATTTTGATGCTCAGCAAAGCAGCATGGACTCTGAGGTAACATCAGTAGGTAACACTTCAGGTTTTATTAGATTGGGACATGCAGCAAGAAAAAGAACCTAGAAATTACCATAGGTTTGAAAGGAGAAAAATTAACATGTCTAGGATGTCTAAGCATATGGAAACAATAGCCCTGCCAACCATATTGATTGATTGATTGATTGATTGTTTAAAAAGAGATGTGGTCTAGCTGGGTGTGGTGGCTCACACCTATAATCCCAGTGCTTTCGGAGGCCGAAGTGGGTGGTTCACTTGAGCCTCAGGAGTTCGAGACCAGCCTGGCCAACATGGCAAAACCTCATCTCTATTGAAAAAAAGAAAAAAAAAAACAGACATGGTCTCACTATGTTGCCCAGGTGGGTCTCAAACTCTTGGCCTCAAGCAATCCTTCCATCTTGGCTTCCCAAAGTACTGGGATTACAGGTATGAACCACCACTCTTGACCAGAAGGCAATTTAGAAATGTTGTCATGCTAGTCTAAAATCCATACTGTATTCAACAAGATACCCAAGAAATAATAAAAGAAAAATATATATTAGTATTTATTTAAAACATTTCCCCTAAGATACCACTACCATATTACACTAAGCAAAAAAAAGAATAAAAATGTAATGTTTTAGTCTTTAATTCAAGTTTGTCTTGATGACAAAAATAGGATTTAAGATACTTCAGTAAGTTTCTAAATATTAGGTTCTTGTGTAAAATGCATTTACTGTCATAAATCAAGTATTACTCATGAGTTGGAGAGAATTAAAAATGCAATCCAATCTTATAAAAAGAGTCCAAGTCATAAAGATAAGCAATCAATCATAAAAGGTCAAGAATTTTTTATATAATATGCCAGTGTTTACCTTGAGAGACCTATCTGTGTTTACCTTGAGAGACCTATCTATGTTTACCTATAGACTTGATCATTAGTTACATTTGAGATTTTTTTTTTTTTTTTTTTTTTGAGATGGAGTCTCACTCTGTTGCCCAGGCTGGAGCACAGTGGCGTGATCTTGGCTCACTGCAAGCTCTGCCTCCAGGGTTCACACCATTCTCCTGCCTCAGCCTCCTGAGTAGCCGGGACTACAGGTGCCCGCCACCACGCCTGGCTAATTTTTTTTTGTATTTTCAGTAGAGACAGGGTTTCACCGTGTTAGCCAGGATGGTCTCGATCTCCTAACCTCGTGATCCACCCGCCTTGGCCTCCCAAAGTGCTGGGATTACAGGTACGAGCCACCGTGCCCGACACCATTTGAGATTTTTAAAGTTTCAAAAATAAGCCAAAATACAATGCATTTATTTCAGTTATGGGCTCAGGGTTCCGAAGAAATAATTCATGACTAGGAAAAAAACTCCAGCATATCAAATAGAAATATGATGTGTCAGTAGCTACCAGCATTCTAGGTTTATCCTAAATCCAATGAGTCATCAGTTATTAACCTCAAAAAACTTGTTTTAAAGGCAGATTAAGAATCACTATTGGTTACCTAGAGCTAAATATATACACAGAGATACTGATACATTACCCATATTTTCAAATCACTGCATGTCTTTTGGTTTGAAGAATATACCCACTACGTTTTTCTACTGAATATTTGTTGAAACAATACAAGAATCCAGCCGGGTGTGGTGGCTCACGCCTGTAATCCCAGCACGTTGGGAGGCCCAGGCGGGCGGATCATGAGGTCAAGAGATAGAGACCATCCTGGCCAACATGGTGAAACCCTGTCTCTACTAAAAATACAAAAATTAGCTGGGTGTGGCGGCACGCACCTGTAGTCCCAGCTACTCGGAAGGCTGAGGCAGGAGAATTGCTTGAACCCAGAAGGTGGAGATTGCAGTGAGCTGAGATCACACCACTGCATTCCAGTCTGGAGACAGAGCGAGACTCCGTCTCACAAAAAATAAAAATAAAAATAAATGAATCCAAGTAATATTACAAGGTTTCTCAAAACAAAAAAGAAACTTATTTTAAATTCACTGATATCAAGCAAGATTTTTCAAATAATTCAACATTAAGCTCTCCAAGTCAAAGCCCCAGAAAAAGGAAAGTTATGGTTTATAGTCACTGACTCATTTCCTTAGATGATTCAACCTCGTGGCCTTAACACTGACTCGTCTTCCTCTCTCCCTTCCTATTTTAATTCAGAATGGGGGAAAAATAAAGCTTTTAATACTTTAGAGCTAGCTTTTCACATCATAATCTTTTTAATAAACCAAATCTTTCTACAAGCTTTTATACACTTTTAAAATTGAAGTCCTATCATATAATTCAATGAACAGTGGATCAAACTCAGAACATGCTACACAGACTTTTCTAAAAGTTATCGAAAAAATTCAGGAATTTTTTTTCCACTTCTTAAAAGTGAATAGTCAAATGGTCACTGGCACAAAGATGACTTCATTAAAATGTATGTTTTCTGCTACCATGCACAAACCTCTGAAAATAAGCCTGTCCTTCATCTTGTTTTTTTCATGTATTCTTTAAATATTTATACATCATAAAAGTTGAGTTCCTCATGAATAAGTTCATGAGTTTACCTAATGCAAAGTCCAAGACACAAAAAGAAATGAAGAGAATTAAACACAAACACACCAAAGGCACGTATTCACATGCCCATGACTGTGGGCCAAATGCACAGCAGAAACAGGATATATCTAGCTCCTCTCCAAGTAAGGGCAAGACAAACTGTAAAGGGTTCAGTAATCACCTGGCACTAATGTTGCTGTTGAAAAAGAGCAACTTGCAAACAATGCCTTCATCAAGAACACATAGATAGGTATAGCTCTAACTATAATAATATGATGTACCCCTACCTAATAACACAGGATGGGAGACAGCAACAGTTTACTCTCTGCTTTCTTGCCCCTTGTGCCTCACCCCCTACCTCAAAGCCTTTCTCTTCAACCAGGCCCTCAGGTGCTATTGAATAACTAAAGAAGAATGATTGAGGGTTATTAAAAGTTGCCAACTCCCTCACTCATTGCAAGGAAGCACCTTCCTCATATACTTCAAATAAGACCCCGCCCCTCCAAAATGTTGCTTTGTCTTCAGGAGCACGCACAAGCACCTGACAGGGAACAAATTAGAGGAGAGAACATATCCTATCGAGAGAAGATTGAAGTTCAAAAAGAATTCTTTAGAATTGACATTCAAAAGTCATTGGGACCTGGCTGGGCACCTGTAAACCCAGCACTTTAGGATGCAGAGGCGGGCGGATAGCCTGAGGTCAGGAGTTCGAGACGAGCCTGGCCAACATGGTGAAACCCTGCTAAAAATTCCACTAAAAATACAAAAATTAGCTGGTGTTGTGGTGCATGCCTATAGTCCCAGCTACTCAGGAGGCTGAGGCAGGAGAATCGCTTGAACCCAGCAGGCAGAGGTTGCAGTGAGCCGAGATAGCACCACTGCACTCCAGCCTGGACGACAGAGTGAGTGAGACTCCATCTCAAAAAAAAAAAAAAAAAAAAAAAAGGCATTGGGCCCTTCCTTAATTAGAAAGATTGAGTGAAATGGCCAGAAACTAGTTTGCAGTAGAGACAGGAGGCAATAGAGAAGCTGCTAATAGGAGTGTTCCAGAAAGCTGGTGACAAAGAGAAGATGATAGATGTTAAGGGTGTGATAGCCAGAGGGAGATGTGTGTTAAAGTTTATAAAAACACTTTAAGAGAGTCATTTAATTTTCAAAACATTGTTCAGGTGGGATTATAGGTATTGATGGTTGGGGGGTGGAGTGTGAAATGAGGAACACATGCTACTCAGTTTTCTAGAGGTAAGGAAAATTTGCAGAAACAATGCATTTGAAAAGGAAGTAATCTTGGCCGGGCACAGTGGCTCACGCCTGTAATCCCAGCACTTCGAGAGGCCAAGGGGGTGGATCACGAGGTCAAGAGATAGAGACCATCCTGGCCAACATGGTGAAACCCCATCTCTACTAAAAATACAAAAATTAGCCTGGCATGGTGGCTCATGCCTGTAGTTGCAGCTACTCGGGAGGTTGAGGCAGGAGAATCTCTTGAACCCGGGAGGTGGAGGTTACAGTGAGCTGAAATGGCACCACTGCACTCCAGCCTGGGTGATAGAGTGAGACTCTGTCTCAAAAAAAAAAAAGGAAGTAATCTTAATGCTGTTAGCTTTTTTTTCCCCCATAGTTAAGAGTCTCCCCTTGGAATAACAATGTCCAAGTAATTGTAGTCGCATTATAATTACAAATGTAGATGATGGTGTCTCCTGTCTCAAAAATGTAGAAAGTGAGCTTATGGTGGCTGTAACTAGATATTTGTCCAGTAAAATCATAATAGTTAGTGATATAGCTGAGACTAGACTCAAAATTTATTTGTATTTATCATTCAAATAGCCACGGAGTGAAATTTAAAAGAATTTCTAATATGGAGGCACCATGCTGATTAGCTTAATCCCTATTTAACTAAAATAGTTACATTTACTATGAAACTTCCCTTAATATTTGCAAACTTAGGTTTAATACTTTATCAGCACGAGTTCTGAATTGTAGGATATTTTCTTCCACAGTAATTTAGGAGTTAGAGGAAAAAATATCTACAGGATGAGAAAACGGAGTACAGAGTTAAATAACAGTACATATTACTGAATAAATATTGTGTGCCTGTCAGCATGCTATGGGCTTTAGATGTAATTCTCACAACAGATCAGCACAATAGGTAGTATCATCTTCCATTTCACACATAAGAAACTTGATGCACAAACGTGTTATTTGTCCATGATACCACAGCTAGTAAATATACTCAAGCCTAAGTCTTGTTGACTTCAAAGCAATAGCCTTGAGGAAGAGAGGCTCCTAACAAATTGCTGTGTGTGTGTGTGTGTGTGTGTGTGTGTGTGTGTTTTAAGCATTGAATCCAGTAGGACATGGTGGCTGTGATGCAACAGATCTGTCATTAATCCGATTTATCTTGCTAATAGAGCCTAGTATGGCACCTGGAACTTAGTAGGGTTTCAGTAAATGTTTGGTGAATAAATGAATCAATATATATACAATATTTTAATCATTTCAAATATTATTTCTTTGGGGAACCTAATATAAAACATGTAGGCTGGGTGCGGTGGCTCACACCTGTAGTCCCAGCACTTTGGGAGGGCGAGGCTGGCAGATGACTTGAGGTCAGGAGTTCGAAACCAGCCTGGCCAACATGGTGAAATCCTGTCTCTACTAAAAATACAAAAATCAGCCGGGCGTGGTGGCATGCACCTGTAATCCCAGCTACTCGGGAGGCTGAGGCAGAAGAATTGCTTGAACCCAGGAGGCAGAGGTTGCAGTGAGCCGAGATTGCGCCACTGCACTCCAGCCTGAGCAACAGAGCAAGACTCTATCTCAAAAAAAAGAAAAAAGAAAAAGAGAAAAAGTATAAGGTATATGTTTTATCCCAGAGACTTGACTTTAGGGTCTAAATTCTTTCTGTAAAGGGCCAAATAATAAATGTTCTAGGCTTTATGGGCCATAGGGCCTCTGTCACAAACTCTGCTGTTGTGCAAAAGCAGCCATAGACAATACACAAATGAATGCCTGTGGCTGTGTTCTGATAAAACTTTATTTACAAAAACAGAACAGTGGGACCAATTTTGTTTACAGGTCATGGTTTGCCAACCTCTGGCCTAGAAAAATTCATCATATCTAAATCATCTCAACTGGTATCCCCTACTATAGTTACTTAAGTTGCAGGTACAGTATGGGAAAAAAAAAAAAATCACCCTCTAAGAATGAGCTGTCCAGTATGATTGCCACTAGCCACATGTGGCTATGGAGAACTGAAATGTGGCTAGTCTGAATTGAGATGTGCTTTAAATGCAAAATACACATTTGAATTGTGAAGATTTGGTATGAAATAAAGAATGTAGAGCTGAGCATGGTGGCATGCACCTGTAGTCCCAGTTACTAGGGAGGCTAAGGGCAGAAAGGATTTCTTGAGGCCAGCCCCGGCAACATAGCAAGACCCCAGTCTCCAAAAAAAAAAAAAAAAAAAAGTATGTAAAATATCATTAATAATTATTTCACACTTTGGGAGGCTGAGGCAGGTGGATCACGAGGTCAGGAGTTTGAGACCAGCCTGGCCAATGTGGTGAAAACCCCGTCTCTACTAAAAAATACAAAAAAAAAAAAAATTAGCTGGGCATGGTGGTAGGTGCCTGTAGTCCCAGCTGCTCGGCAGGCTGAGGCAGTCGAATCACTTGAACCCGGGAGGCAGAGGTTGCAAGACTGTCTCAAAAAAAAAAAAAAAAAGGGAGCCCGGTGGCTCACGCCTGTAATCCCAGCACTTTGGGAGGCTAAGGTGGGTAGATCATGAGGTCAGGAGATTGAGACCACCCTGGCTAACACGGTGAAACCCCGTCTCTACTAAAAATACAAAAAAAAAATTAGCCGGGCGTGGTGGCAGGCACCTGTAGTCCCAGCTACTCGGGAGGCTGAGGGAGGAGAATGGCGTGAACGTGGGAGGCGGAGCTTGCAGTGAGCCGAGATCGTGCCACTGCACTCCAGCCTGGGCGACAAAGCGAGACTCCGTCTCAGGAAAAAAAAAAAAAAAATATTTTCATACTGCTGACATCTTGAAATAATATATTTGATATATTGGGTTAAATAAAACTATTAAAATTAAATTCACTTCTATTTTTTAAATGTGAGCACTAAGAATTTTAAATTACATATGTGGCTTGCATTATGTTTCTATCGGGCAGCACTGCTCTAAGAATAGTTACAAAAGAGAGAATCCCTAACAGATTCAAACTCTTTTTCAGCACTGCAAACAAAGTACTTTACCCAATTATCAATGTCTCTCCATTGAAGTATGCTATATATCCTGATTTCTACCAATGGTGTTGTCATTATCTTTTATGTAAGAATTAAGATCAAGGCCAGGCCGGACACAGTGGCTGACACCTGTAATCGCAGCACTTTGGGAGTCCGAGGCGGGCGGATCACGAGGTCAGGAGTTCAAGACCAGCCTGGCCAACATAGTGAAACCCTGTCTCTACTAAAAATACAAAAGAAAAAAAATTAGCCGGGCGTGGTGGCAGGCTCCTGTAATTACAGCTACTTGAGAGTCTGAGGCAGGAGAATCGCTTGAACCTGGGAGGCATAGGTTGCAGTGAGTCAAGATCGCGCCATTGCACACCAGCCTGGGCGACAAGAGTGAAACTCCGTCTCAAAAAAAACAGATCAAGGCCGGGCACAGTGGCTCACACCTGTAATCTCAGCACTTTGGGAGGCTGAGGCGACCGCGTCATCTCAGGTCAGGAGGTCGAGACCAGCCTGGTCAACATGGTGAAACCCCATCTCTACTAAAAATACAAAAATTAGCCGGGCATGGTGGTGGGCGCCTTGTAGTCCCAGCTACATGGGAGGTTGAGACAGGAGAATCACTTGAACCTAGGAGGCAGAGGTTGCAGTGAGCCAAGATCATGCCATTGCACTCCAGCCTGGGTGACAGAGCGAGACTCTATCTCAAAAACAAAAAGAATTCAGATCACAATTGTTAACTCTTTCTTCCTCCATAAGTAACATATTTCACCAATTTATTTCATTATCTCACTTCTTTCTCATTTTCTCTACAATGTACTTGGCCCTCATTTTCTCAACTGAATTATCAACAAAGTCTCCTGAAAGGACTTCTTTCTTCCAACCTCTATCCATAATCTTGATACATGATTCTGTACAAAGCTACTAAATACTCCTAAACACTGTGACTCTCTCCTGCTATCTATTTATCTATCTATATGCACAGAAAGATATGTGTGTATATATATTTATTTATTTATTTATTTATTTACATATGTAAAAATTCAGTGGCTCCCATTACACACAAAACAATATCCAAACTACTTGGTAGAGTTCTTGAGGGTTCCTAAATATCTTTTTAAACTTACGTTTTGAATCATACCTCCTTTCCTACCACTCAAAGTCAGATACAGGATTGTAGGTAAAATATAGGATGGCCAGTTAAATTTTAACTTAAGTTTTAGTATATAATTTATATATATAGTATATATAATTTAATATATAATTTTAGTATATTGCTTGGGATGCACTTGTACTAAAAAAATAGTTTATCTAATTGAAATTTAACTGGGATGCTCACTTCAGCAGCACATATACTAAAATTGGAACAATACAGAGATTACATGGCCCTTGTGCAAGGATGACACAAATTCATGAAGCATTCCATATAAAACTTTTCTTAAAAGAAATCTATATATAAGTATACAAATAATCAGCTGAGTGAAAATTTTCACTTTTCCCATTTTCACAATGATCTGTCAAATTCACTATCAAGCAGTCAAATTTGGTTTTTACAGAAAAAAAAAGTCCCCTAAGTGCCTAATACTGTGTTTTCCACTGTACAAAAGAGTGAAATTATACAAGGACTCAAAACTTATTGATGGCCGGGCGCGGTGGCTCACGGCTGTAATCCCAGTACTTTGGGAGGCCGAGGCGGGCGGATCATGAGTTCAGGAGATCGAGACCATACTGGCTAACACGGTGAAACCCTGTCTACTGAAAATACAAAAAAATTAGCCGGGCGCAGTGGCGGGCGCCTATAGTTCCAGCTACTCGGGAGGCTGAGGCAGGAGAATGGCCTGAACCCGGGAGGCGGAGCTTGCAGTGAGTCGAGATCGCGCCACTGCACTCCAGCCTGGGCGACAAAGCAAGACTCCGTCTAAATAAATAAATAAATAAAACTTATTGATGATAAAATAAGAAAATTATGGGAAATTTACTTACGGCCAGGTATTTATAAGAAAACATACAACAAAAAAATACTAAGAACATGAGTAAGCACTGGTTCACCTTAGTCACATTCATAGTACAGCAGAGACTACCTGAATCCAAATTCAGGCTCTGCTACTTATTAACATATACCTCTATATGCGTCAGTTTTTTCAACTATAAAATGAGAGCCCTATCTCCCACGGTGGCTGTGAGGATTTAGAGAATTAATACCCATTCAATGCTTAGAACAATGCCTGACACATGGCAAACATTCAGTAAATGCTAACTCTTACTATTCTTAGAATATTTCTGAGTTTGATTTCCTTAGGCCTAACTCCAACCTAGGACTTATTCATAAAACCAACTTTTAAAAATAAACACGTGGGCCAGGCGCGGTGGCTCACACCTGTAATCCCAGCACTTTGGGAGGCCAAAGTGGGTGGATCACCTGAGGTCAGGAGTTCGAGGCTAGCCTGGCCAACATGGTGAACTTCCATCTCCATTAAAAATACAAAAAAAAAAAAAAAAAAAAATTAACCAGGTGTTGTGGTGCACCTGTGGTCCCAGCTGCTTGGGAGGCTGAAGCAGGAGAATCTCTTGAACCTGGGAGGCGGAGGTTGCAGTGAGCCAAGATCGCGCCACTGCACTCCAGCCTGGGTGACTGAGCGAGACTTCTTCTCAAATAAATAAATAAATAAACAAACACATGGGCAGGGCACGGTGGCTCACACCTATAACCCCAGCACTTTGGGAGGCCGAGGCGGGTGGATTGCCTGAGCTCAGGAGTTCGAGAACAGCCAACACGGTGAAACCCCATCGCTACTAAAAATACAAAATTAGCTGGGCGTAGTGGCGCATGCCTGTAATCCCAGCTACTCGGGAGGCTGAAGCGGGACAATCACTTGAACCAGAGTGGGGGATGTTGCAGCGAGATGAGATCCAGCCACTGCACCCCAGCCTGGGCGACAAGAGCGAGACTCCATCTCAAAAATAAATAAATAAATAAAATAAGAAATAAAGACATGCAGAGAAAGCACTTTGGTTTGCCTTATTATAACAAACTTCAAAGATCCAAATTTCTGCTCTACCACGTTTTTTTCCCCCTCATATGCTTTAACCTTCTCAGGCTATTCAGCTGTAATGGAGAACAACTTTTATAATCATAAATAACTAGTTTCACATAGGTCTTTCTATGAACTACAAATGTTTTCATTTTTTTAAAAGCTCATTTGTAAATGTCCTCAATAAAATTTACTTCCATAACTTCTGCTAGATTAGATTACTTTGTAGTAGTGTAAAAGTTATAGGTTTCACAACTTTGTAATAGTTTAAATAGTTTAAAATATAGATTTCTCATCCTACTAGTAGAAATTATTTAGTATGATTTAGTATTAATATATAACCCTCTAGGCAAGAAATAATCCATGTGTGAAACAAATTTTCCTAGTTTATACTGGTTAGAGAAATAATACTGGAAGAAACCAAATATCATGCACCATAAGTTTCCACATCAATGAAAGACTTCCCCTTACAAACTTTCTCCATAAAAATAATAGACTTATGACTTAATTACGGCAACAGTGGATAAAAAAGCCACAGTTAAACGATGTTATCTGAACCTACACCAAACTAATCTAGGTTATCTGGAAGAAAGGACACTTAACAGAGAATCACATTTAACTTAAATCCAAAGACCAGTAAAACTACCACAAAAATAAAAGAAATATTTAAAATGAAGTGACTCACGCAGTTTTAAACAACTGTGTTAAAATCAAAACTGAGAAACTACTGATTTCACGCATTTAAACTCATTTAGAAAAAAAATCCAGGTTAAACTACTCAATAACAAGTCTTAGCTCACTAAATGTATAAAATGTGGAAATTCTATGTCACTGTGTGCTAAATTTTTTTTTTTTTTGAGACGGAGTCTCGCTGTGTCGCCCAGGCTGGAGTGGCAGTGGCCCGCTCTCGGCTCACTGCAAGCTCCACCTCCCAGGTTCATACCATTCTCCTGCCTCAGCCTCCCGATTAGCCGGGACTACAGGCACACACCACCTTGCCCGGCTAATTTTTTGTATTTTTAGTAGAGACGGGGTTTCAGTGTTAGCCAGGATGGTCTCAATCTCCCGACCTCGTGATCCGCCCGCCTCAGCCTCCAAAAGTGCTGGGATTACAGGCGTGAGCCACCGCGCCCGGACTGTTTCCTAAAATTTTGATTAGATTCATTTAACAATGGTCTTTCACTTTCAATTATTCGATTTCCTATAAATTTTGATAATGTTTTAAAAATTGGCTTTACACTTGAGGTTAAGCTTTTCCTAAGAGCCAGACAGTAAACATTTTAGGCTTTTCAAGCCATATACTGTCTGTCACATATTCATGGTTTTCTCTTACAAACTTTACAAATCCTTTAAAAATGTAAAAACCATTCTAGCACAGTCCCTATAAAAAACAGGCTGCAGCCAGATTTGCCCTTGGCCCGTTTTCCCACCTCTACTTTACACTATACTATTCACTTTCTGTGTGACTATGTCGATTATACCAATATTAACATTTCCTCAAGTATTTGCTCAAACATCACCTCAATGAGGTCTTCTCCGAACACACCTACCTGTTCCCTAATATGTGTACATATATAACATATTGTATAATACGTAGCATATAACCTAACAGACTTTTACTTATCATCTGATCTTTGTTCTCTGCCCCCAACCCTCCAGGTAAGTTCCATGAATACAGATTTTTTGTGTTTTTTTTCACTGTCGATCTCCTGCACCTAAACAGTGCCAGGCATATTAGTAGGCTCTCAATAAAAAAATCTACCCTCACACTTATAAAACAAATACTATGGACAAAATATGTATTCTATAACAAATGAAAGATATTCAAGGACAAAACTGACAAATACTTTCATTTTTAAATTCTTTCAACTAGTCATAAAACATTTCAAATAAAGGGGGAAAAGATTAAAATTTTTATTTTCCCACAATGTGAGGTTAGTTCTTATAGTCTAATTCTCTTGAAATTTACCATTACTTGAGTTATATTTAATTGCAAATTTGCTTTAATTCCTAAATCCCGCTCCAGACTTGTTCTGCCTTCTTTGATCTCACCTCTGTGTTCCTTGCCTGTTCAGCTCACTAATCTAGTCTGGCAACTTTGGTTTGGCAAAGCAAGAAGTTGCTTTGCCTCTTCTATGGCTCCATCTCCCAACATTCCATTTTTGTAAACTCTCTAATATTGTAACCTTTACTAATCCTTACCATTTAATTAAAGCAAAAGGCTAGATACTATTGAATATTATACTCCAAATATATTATGTTCAGTGACTAATCACTTAAAAATTTCTTATAATTGCTGTATGTGGTTTTACAAATACAGTTTTTACCTATAAGGAAAGATACAACTTACCTTACTTGTAATCCTGATACACATTGCGCAAGGTACTGAGAAAATAACTTTTGGAATTTTGTAAGCTCCATCCCCATTCAGATTATGGCTACTTCTAAACTTATATTAAAACATAAAAACCCATTCATGGGGAAAATATTTTCTACTGCTAGCACTGAAAAATTGATACTATGTCACAGTATCTTAACCACAGTACTAAATATATTAATAAATATTAATATGGGGTTAAATCATACTAGAGATCACATGAAGACATTTTAAATTCAAACTATAAAAATTGCTAATATAGGAGGAAAGGCTTACAAGAATGTCTTTCAAACCCTTTTATCCAACAAGTTATTCATCTTTTACTTTTCTTTCTTCCAACCTTATCCTGTATGATACTATTTTACTTCCTAATGAATACAATTTTGCCATTTCAATAGGACAAACAATTTGAGCTCTAAAAGAAACTTTGAAATCCAAAAGTCTATAAAGAATTAAGACCTGAACTTAAGACTTAAGGCCAATTCTTTAGACACAATTCTGTACTTCTAAAAATGCTAAGGTTGTAATTTGGAAAAAAACAGAATAAAGACTGCTATGGGACCTCAAATTTTAAAAATCGTTTAACTGTGGTATTCTAAATTATCATACAATCAGATTAAGTTGGTGGAACTAAAACAGGGCAAATTACCTCAAATAGCCAGCATTTACAAGAACCAAATTGATTTTTTTTTCTTACAAAAGTCAGGCAACTTCCAAATTAAGTCACTTTTTACCATATACCCTGGAGAATAACATGGCCCGACACACCACACGTCCCACTTATCTAGTTCAAGCGAGTAACATAACGTGAGAAACTGCACTGTGTAATTCCTTTATTTTCTGCATATTAGTGCTTTACCAACACTACAACCATAAAGAACACAATTCCAAGTACTGTACTTTTTAGTTTGGGGAGATCACAGTCTACAGACTCATTTACTTATATTAAACAAGATTAACCTCATTCAAAACTTACTGCAGTTTATAAATTCACATAAATACAGAAACAGATGCAATTAAACAACTTCAGGATCTTATTTTTAAAATTCTTGGATTATAATTTTTTCTGCAGGCTATAATTACCTGCTCCAGTCACCAATGGTTATTGTTCAATTTAACTACATCAATTATAAACCTCTTATATCCTTAAAGAAAATTTTAAGTGAAAATTACAATTTCTTACCAAAAGGTTTAGGGTTTTCCAAATTTCAAATATTTGCTTCCCCCTCCCCCCTTTCCAGTCGAACATTTCAAATAAACTAAAAATAACCACATCTCACCTGCAACATTCAATAATAGCAATCACTTGATGTATAAAATTTTAACTATGCCCCCAGTTATTTTAAGACACAAAAAAATGGCCGCCTACCAATCTGTCTTCACAAGTTAGAAATACTACATTTAAGATTTAACATGAGGGTTTCAAGTTTCCTCCAGTTTAGGCATTTATACCTTTGTGCTTGTTTTGTTTCAGGATGTTACTATAGCATTGATATTGGATAACCCATATTTATATACTTTAAAATGCAATCATTTAAAACACTAAGAATTACATTTATGGTGGAGCTTTGGAAATTTTAGAAAGCAACCAGTGTTCTTAGATGTGTTTATCAGCCTCATTTCTAGAGCTTTTTCTACTAAAGTGAAACTGAGAACTTCATACTTTAGCTGTATCTTGAAATCAAAAAATCCCTCTGCACCAACAGGAGCCTACATGAGAATACCCTTTTGCATCTGCTTTAAGTAAAATGTTTGTCAAGAGTTTTACTTTGAATAGTTCTTTTTTTATAGTCTTACACTTCTCATACATCTTTGGTAAAAGCTCCATTATACAATATGGCCAAAGCGTGAAGGACCAATACTGTCCAACTATACCATGATACCCCGCTCAATTTTAGTTTTCAGACACCCTCATAAACAAAACCCACTCCACCTTTTCCTGTATACTGCCTTTGCAGTCTACATTTCTGAAATTCCCTATTTAATTCCTTGAGGATCACTAAAATTAATCCTTAAGGCTATATAGGAACCAGATGCTGCTTTACAATTCTGCATCAAGCATTAACATTTGGTTCAAAATATTATCATAGTGGTCGCAATCCAGTTACTGGTCCTAACCAGCTAACCAAGTAATCTTGTTAGGATCTGGATATCACCAGCGAACACACTGCTTACACATGAAAAAAAATAAGTTTACATTCATTGTCATCTGTAGGTTCTTTCTCTTCATCCTACGTCCCCTTTAATAGTCATCCCTCAAGTCTACACATCATTCATTCATCACGCTTCCTTCCTTAAAGGAGACAGTGTACTATTGAACCAACAGGATATCTTTTTTATTATTTGCATGAGTTAATCCTACAAACAAAATTAAATACCTCTTTTATAAAACATCTTTTCCAGTGTTCTAATTGATGGAGATGCGGATCACTCATCTATAAAAAATGACTTATAGCTTCAGCTTAATCAGTTGCTATAATGTGAAAACAGGAATGTGTATTTTTTTCAACTAGGTAAAAGGTGCATATAATTTGAATTGTTAAATGCTTTATTAATGAACAAAGTAAACCTTTTAGTAATTTTTAAATTACTGGTCTTAGGCGTTTGAAACAAGGTAAAAGTATTTCTGGAAAGAGTCTATTTTCAAAGTTTAAAAAAGAGGAAAAACAGCAAAGTGGCTAACTTTGCAGTGGAAAGAAAAAGTGTCCTTCATGGGTTACACTTTCGTATTTTTATGCAGCGTTAAATTAGCTACGTTATGGGGAACTTGGGTTTTATTCCTACTCATGCATGATGTATGTTTCAGAACTTACTTGCTGTCATTTCAGAGAACTTCTTACATTACCTGTTTAACATACTGAGGTGCAACTGGAACATATTACAATATTACTCATTATTTGCCACTGTGGGCTAAGTTTACTATACTGATCTTAGATATAAAAGGTCACATTTGAAATTACTAAGTTAGAACTCATAGGGAAGGAGGGGGGGAAGGCCTTAAATATAAAAGACAAACGGCAGTTTGATTAAGCAATAATTTTCAGTTTACTAGATGAAACAGACTTGCAACATAGTCTGCATGAATGCAAAATAAGCCATCTACAGCAAGTGATAAGGAAACTGGGCAAAAAAGCAAAAAAGCATACATAGGAAAATGAAAGATTCTCTCGAAATAAAAAAAATCAAACTATTATTACAAAGGACTTTACCAAGAACTGCTGTGTTTCCCCCATCCCATCTGCTGGAAGTCAACAAGAGCGTCTAGCAACTTTGTGTTCATGTCAAATCTCAGATCAGAGCATCCTAACGCAAAGCCAAAAAAAAAAAAAGGAAAAAGAAAGGGAAACAAACAAAAGAGAAAACCCCCAAGCCCCCTCCCCACCAAACTGTAGAACAGTAACTCCAGAGTTCAAATTCAAAAGAAGAGAAAGTGGCGATTGAAAGAGGTGATGGTGGCGATAATCCTATGAATGGGTTTTTGATTTCTCTCCTTCCAGGGGATGGGTGGAGAATGCTCATTAAGATTTGTAGTTAGAGGTTAACCATGTGAGCCCCTCATAGAGTCCGTCCCCTGAGGTGGCACAGGAGGGCTGCACATACCAGTTCCTGTCCCGAATCCGGGTCAGGCCCAGTTTCTCCTGGATCTCGTGGGGTTTCATGGCATCGGGCAGGTCCTGCTTGTTGGCGAAGATGAGGATTATGGCGTCCCTCATCTCCCGGTCATTGATAATGCGGTGCAGCTCCTGGCGAGCCTCATCGATGCGGTCGCGGTCGGCGCAGTCCACTACGAAGATGAGACCTTGGGTCCCAGTGTAGTAATGCCGCCAGAGCGGCCGGATCTTGTCCTGGCCGCCCACATCCCATACGTTGAACTTGACATTTTTGTAAGTCACCGTCTCCACGTTGAAACCCACAGTGGGAATGGTGGTCACCGACTGGCCCAGCTTCAACTTGTACAGGATTGTTGTCTTGCCGGCCGCGTCCAGGCCCAACATGAGGATCCGCATTTCCTTGTTCCCGAAGATTTTGGATAGCACCTTCCCCATCGCGTCGGAGGAGCCGGGGCCGGGGGCATTCAGGTGTCCCGGGTCCCCTCAGCCAACAACGCCGCCGCCGCCGCGAAACCGAAAGGAAGCCTCCCGGCCGCGAGGGCGCCTTTGCGGCCTGCGTGGGAGTTGCCTCCTAAGGGCAGAAGCCCAGGCCCGCCGCTCACTCGGGCATCACCGACCGCACAACTTGATTCCTCCAGTCGCCGCCGCCACCCGGGCCCTGAGTCTGCGCCGGGAGCCGCCGCCCTGCTGAGGCGCGGCCCGGCCCGGAACTGCCCTTCCCCCCGCAGGCGCCGCGCGAGCGCCGCCGCGGTTCCCGCTCCTCCGCCTTCCTCTCACCGCGAGGGAGACTGCAGCCCTCCGGCCCGCCCGCCGGCCTGCGAGCACTGGGCTCACCACCGACCCAGGACACCCGAGAGGCAGCGCGGCTCCGGGGCCCCGTCAGGTCAGGGATCCTCGCGGGAACTCGGTGCGCTGCCTGCAGAGAAACAGAGAGGGAGAAGGGAGTTACCGCCAGAGCTCCACAGAGGAGCGAAGACCGAGGTGGCCCGCCTTTCCAGCTCGGCCCAGGGGGTTACCTCCAGCCGCCGCCCCGAGCGCGGGCTCCCTCCGGCCTCCAACTCCTCCTCCCAGTTCTGCCGCCGCCGCTGCCGGAAAAGGCGCCGAGGAAACCGCCTCACTTCCCCTCCCGACCACGCAGGCGCAGTAGAGGCCGACCGTTCGGACAAGAGCGACCTCTGTAAGGAGAGCTGCCCGCGCGCCTAGCGTCATGGGCGCCACGCGCCGGAGGGGCGGGGCTACGGGGGCCTCGGAGGGCTCGCAGGTGCGGCCGGCCCAGAGCCTTCGAACCTCGGGCTCTGACCCGCGCCCACCTGTGGCTCTTCTAGAGTTTCCTTCCCTGCTTTTCTCTTCTGCGCTCTGCCCTCCCCTGCCCACCCGAACCAGGGGAGCAGATCTACTGGGGGGCTCCACAGGGTGGGGCCCACGGGCAGCCTGCTCTCTCCACGACCCGAGCTGCCTCCAGGCCTGTTGCCAGACCTCGGTGCCCGCCAGATGCTCTGCGAGTTCCCTCCGCCCGCCCCAGCCTTCCCGCACCCTCCGCGCACCCTGAACGTCCCCGGGAGGCTCTGTTCGTTTTTTTTGTTTGTTTGTTTGTTTTTCCTTTATCGCAGCCCCTTCTTGGCTTCCTTTATCCCTTGAATTTTGTATGTTTCCTGAAAGACACGTGGGAGGCCAGTGTCTCGTGTGGAATCTGCCAGTCAGTGCAGCGCTTTCCCGGAGTTGAGTTTACTCTGCAGCTCTTTTGAATGTTTGAGCCCTGTCTGCCTATAGGTCTCGTCAAGAGCAGCCCATGTTTCTTAAAAACTGCAGTATTATCAAGAGTTCCTGTGCCTTGCCGCGTTTTCACCTTTTTAGACTGCGACATCTGTTCATCTTTAAAATATAATTTTATCTTATATGGTTAGTAGTAGTTTCTCACCCACTACTCATTCTTAACTTTAAGAAGCCTAGATGGTAAAGCATGGAATTTAGAATATAGAACGACCGCTTGTATGGCCTGGATCTGGGCACTTAACCTTACTAAGTTTATCTCGTGTAAACTGACCTTGCTAACTCACGTGAGGCTTAAATAATACAACGTGGAAGACCTCAGGGCACATTTTTGGTTTTTTTGGTTTTTGTTTGTTTTTTGAGACGGAGTTTCACTCTATCGCCCAGGCTGGAGTCCAGTTGCACAATCTCGGCTCACTGCAGCCTCCTCATCCCGGGTTCAAGCAGTTCTCCTGCCTTAGCCTCCGGAGCAGCTGTAATTAGGGCGCCCACCACCACGCCCGGCTAATTTTTGTATTTTTAGTAGAGACGGGGCTTCACCATGTTGGCCAGGCTGGTCTCAAAGTCCTGACCTCAGGTGATCCACCCGCCTTGGCCTCCCAAAGTGCTGGGATTACAGGCGTGAGCCACTGCGCCCTGCCGAGGACACATTTTTGTATCAAATGGTTAATGATAAAATTAGACTTAAATAACGTGAAGCCTTCAAATATCAAGGGGAAAAAAACAGGAAATGGGTATCTTTGTTTAAAAAGCAAGATGCTATAAACAGCATATGGTAACATACTGTTTTTATTAAACAAATTTAAAAAATTAGATAATGGTAGATAAGTTATGATAACCTTATAAACGTCATTTCAGCCGGAAATAAACTTATTAAACATTAATATTCTAACAACTATTTCATTTACTTTCCATTTACCGTAAGATGAAGCACTGTCATAAAACTGAAAAGCTTAGGAGTCTGAAGATTGGGGTTCAAGCGTCATCCCCAACCCCACCTCTCTATTTTTGGGACAAGGTCTCGCTCTGTCACCAAGGCTGCAGTGCAGTGGTGCGATGTCAGCTCACTGCAGCTTCAGCCTCCTAGGCTCAAGAGATCCTCCCACCTCAGCCTCACGGGTATCTGGGACTAAAGGCGTGCACCACCACGCCTGACTAATTTCTCTATTTTTTGTAGAGACAGGTTTTGCCATGTTGGCCAGACTGGTCTGGAACTCCTGGCCCCAAGTGATCTGCCCGCCTTGGCCTCCCAAAGTGCTGGGATTACAGGCATGAGCCACCGCGCCCAGCCCTTTTTAAATTTTTATCTAGGCACCTGGGTTATGTTTCTGTGTTTTGTGTTTTTGTTTTTTGTTTTTGAGACAGAGCCTTGCTGTGTTGCCCAGGTTGAAGTGCAGTGGCTCGGTCTCGGTCTCGGCTCACTGCAACCTCTGCCTCCTGGTTCAAGCAATTCTCCTGCCTCAGCCTCCCGAGTACCTGGGACTACAGACATGCACCACCACACCCGGCCAATTTTTGTATTTTTAGTAGAGACGGGGTTTCACTGTATTGGCCAGGCTGGTCTCAAACTCAACGTCAAGCCTCAAGTGATCCGCAGGCCTCGGTCTCCCAAAGTGCTGGGATTAGAAGCGTGAGCCACCAGACCTGGCCTGGGTTATGTCTTAAATTTTAAACAGATGAATGCTCCAACAGCTAAGTATAGAAAAATCTTCCCTACTTTTCGACTCAAAGCCTGTAAATGAAGAGATTTCTGGAATTTACATGCAAACCAGGCTTCCCTAGAGAATGCCATTTCATAATTTTTTAATCTCTTCAACAACCACATATGTTTATGATATTCCTGACTAAAATAGTATAAATAAAATACTATAATTTTTATTCATTTATTTATCATTATTTTTTGTAGACACAAGACTTCACTATAACCCAGGCTGGTCTCAAACTCCTGGACTCAAGCAGTCCTCCTGCTTCAGCCTCCAAAAGTGCTGGAATTACAGGCCTAAGCCACTGTACCCAGCGAATACTATATCTCATAAGAAATACGTTTACTTGTAAAAAAATGGCTTAGACCTAATTTTTGTTGTTGTTGTTGTTTTTCTTTGAGATGGAGTCTTGCTTGGTCGCCCAGGCTGGAGTTCAGTGGCGCAATCTCGACCCACTGCAACCTCCATCTCCCGGGCTCACGTGATTCTCCTGCTTCAGCCTCCTGAGCAGCTGGGGCTACAGGCATGTGCCACCAAGCCCAGCTAATTTTTGTATTTTTAGCAGAGGGTTTCACCATATTGGCCACGCTGGTCTCGAACTCCTGACCTCGTGATCCACCCGCCTTGGCCTCCCAAAGTGCTGGGATCACAGGCGTGAGCCACCGCGCCTGGCCCTCTGTTTTTAAATTGGAATTAATGTATTCTCTAACAATAGTACCACACACTGTTTACCCTAATTTCTGAATTCTTATAGCTCTTAAAAATCACTCATTCCATAAGACCCTGTCAGGTATTTCTTTTTATCCCATCAAGTACCAAGGATGACTCTGACCACATGACAAAGGTGGTCTGACCATGCACTTGTTTGATGATGATTTTATCCCATTTATCATTTCAAACCCTTAGGTCAGACTTACCCAGAGTTGAACACTATTTTAAAGAAGGGATAAATCCTGGGAAATCTATTAGCAGTAGAAATAAAGTGTAAATAAAAAGTTATAAGAAAGTGTATCTTTAGAAAAATTGCTAACCCTGCCAGACATAGTGATTCATGTCTGTAATCCCAGCTATGCAGGAAGCTGAGGCAGGAGGATCCCTTGAGGCCAGTACTTCAAGGTCAGCCTGGGCAACATAGCGAGACCCAATCTCTACCAAAAAAAAAAATTTTAATTAGGTCTCAAAAATAAATAAATAAATATAAATAAATAAAAACAGAGCCGGGTGTGGTGGCTCACGCCTGTAATCCCAGCACTTTGGGAGGCCAAGGTGGGCGGATCACGAGGTCAGGAGATCGAGACCATCCTGGCTAACACGGTGAAACTCCATCTCTACTAAAAATACAAAAAAAAAAAGAAATTAGCCGGGCGTGGTTGCAGGCTCCTGTAATCCTAGCTACTCAGGAGGCTGAGGCAGGAGAATGGCGTGAACCCGGGAGGCGGAGCTTGCAGTGAGCCGAGATCGCGCCATTGTACTCCAGCCTGGGTGACAGACCAACACTCCATCTCAAAAAATAATAATAGGCCAGGCGTGGTGGCTCACTCCTCTAATCCCAGCACTTTGGGAGGCCGAGGTGGGCGGATCACCTGAGGTCAGGAGTTCGAGACCATCCTGACCAACATAGAGGAACCCCATCTCTCCTAAAAATACAAAATTAGCCGAGCGTCGTGGCACATGCCTGTAATCCCAGCTACTCGGGACGCTGAGGCAGGAGAATCACTGGAACCCAGGAGGCGGAGGTTGCAGTGAGCCAAGATCACAACACTGCACTCCACCCTGGGCAACAAGAGCGAAACTCCGTCTCAAAAATAATAATAATAATAACTTTAGATGCTACATAGTGCTGTTTCAAAGAGAGAATAAATGAATTAATAAAAAATGAATGGGGAAGAGAAAGAAAAGAAACAAGAAGAAAGGAAAAGAAGGAAGGAAAAGAAGAGAGTTGTATTGAAAAGTAGAGCTTGGCAGTGTTGTAAACGATATCTTAATCCAAAACCCAGATTTAGGTTGGAAAGGTAAAATTCCTTAGAAAATTATAACCAGGTAGGTTCATGTGAAATTTCCTGCTCCATATCCTCTGTTTAAATTTTACTTTATAAACACACATTATATATATACCAAGAACAAACAATGGAGCAGCTTCTATGGTGTTCAGAACCTTTGAACCATCAGCATATAATTGTCTGTAGTAGCTCCTACTTTAAGATACAGTTCTGAGCATAATGACCAAGATTTATGAGTGTGGAAATGGTTGTAAAATCCTAAGTAAATGTTACAACAATTTTACAAGAACTAAGCCGGACACAATTTATGAGTTTGTTTCCATTTCAAGTAAGAAAGATTTATCTTCAGTAGAGTTAGAAAGAGACTCTGTCTCAAAAATAAAAATAAAATCGATTATATGTCCACAAATAATAGTCAAATAGCATAACCTGCTGAGTTAAAGACTGGCTTCAGGCCTGGTGTGGTGGCTCACACCTGTAATCCCAGCACTTTGGGAGGCCATGGCAGGTGGATCACCTGAGGTCAGAAGTTCCAGACCAGCCTGGCCAACATGGTGAAACCCTGTCTCTACTAAAAATACAAAAATTAGCTGGGTGTGGTGGTGCGTGCCTGTAATCCTAGCTACACAGGAGGCTGAGGCAGGAGAATCGCTTGAACCCAGGAGGTGGAGATTGCAGTGAGCTGAAATCACGCCGCTGCACTCCACTCCAGCCTGGGCGACAGAGTAAGACTCCTCTCAAAAAAAAAAAAAGACTGGCTTCAGAGGTAACATTACAGTTTCTTAAACCTGAGTCATTGGGGGCTATGCCCCTCTCTGGTGAATTAGGGCAAGAGTTCCTCTGCTGTCTCACTATGGGATGAAGGTCAGCTACCCTGTGTACCGACTTTCCAAATTAACTGAATTAATGCCAGAAAAGGAAAGTCTAGAGCCTTTGAAGCAGTTTCATTTCCAAATGTAAAAATGGGTCTTTCTGCTGCTTATTATATCTTTTTAACATTACAGGAAAAACAAATCATGAATTCAATGTACTTACATAGTTACGTTAGAAGGCTGACCTGGAACATCATAACAATTTTGATGTGGATAAATCTTTAACAGTATATCAAAGATTCTAGGTGTAGAGCAAGTTACTCAATGTGTTTAACACTCTTAGGATGTCTTTAGAAACTGCCGCCCCCATCCACAGGAATACAGGAGTAGACTCCTAGCAGTCCTGGATTTTCTGTGGGATTCCTCAGCATGTACATCTCTGGCCATACCAACTGGACCACAGGTAGACTCATTATCCTAATTGGCTAAATGGATTTTTTTTTTTTTTTTGAGACAGGGTTTTACTCTGTTGCCCAGGCTGGAGTGCAGTGGCACAGTCTCGGCTCTCTGCAGCCTCCACCTCCCGGATTCGAGCAATTCTCATGCCTCAACCTCCCGAGTAAGTGGGATTACAGGCACGTGTCACCACACCTGGCTAATTTTTGTAATTTTAGTAAAGATGGGGTTTCACCATGTTAGCCAGGATGGTCTCGAACTCCTGGCCTCCAGTGATCCACCTGCGTTGGCCTCCCAAAGTGCTGGGATTACAGGTGTGAGCCACCATGCCCAGTCTGGATTTTTATTCCTAAGAATTTAGAATCAGATCTGAAGAAATACTGTGCCAGTCCGTCTTTTCCCAGTGGATGCATCTTACTAACTAGAGACTGTGTAACAGCCATATTCCTGTTTTGAGTACTGGCAGGCAGACAGAGGTTAGTTTTCAGGGAGAAAGAAAGAAGCAGATGTGTGGAGAAAGCAGAGATGAAGCAGAGACTATTCCTGACACTCCAGACCCTTACTAGGGTCTGTCTGCATACCAATCACTGAGTTTCATGAAACACCCTAGTTTTGGGGGGTTTTTTTGTTTTGTTTTGTTTTGTTTTTTGAGACAGTCTCACTTTGTGGCCCAATTGGAGTGCAGTGGAGCGATCTTGGTTCCACTGCAACCTCCGCCTCCCGTGGTTCAAGCAAATTCTCGTGGTTCAAGAGATTCTTGTGCCTCAGCCTCCCGAGTAGCTGGGACTACAGACGCGTGCCACCACACCCGGCTAATTTTTGTATTTTTAGCAGAGATGGATTTTTGTCATGTTGGCCAGGTTGGTCTTGAATTCCTGCCCTCAAGTGATCTACCCACCTCTGCCTCCCGAAGTGCTAGGATTACAGGCATGGGCCACCGTGCCCGGCCACATTACTTTTCTTTTTGCTAAAGCAAGCTCTAATTGGCTTCTGTTACATATAAACAAAGGCAATAGTTTTACAAAACATGTCAAGAAGAAGCAATGTGCAAGCAAAACAAAATTTTAAAGTAAATGCATCAAAGTCATAGATGTTAATACTTCAAGAGAATTATATGTATATGACCACCATTAGAATTAAAGGGGTAGGGTGGGCTATTGATAAATCTAATTCAGTTTATAAAGAGCACTGAAGTCCTGGATTTTTTTTTTTTTTTTGAGACAGTGTCTGGCTTTGTCATCCCGGCTGGAGTGCAGTGGCACAGTCGGCTCACTGCAGCCTCTGCTTCCCAGGCTCAAAAGCTCAAGAGATCCTCCCACCTCAGCCTCCCAAGTAGCTTGGAGTACAGAAGTGAGCTGCCACATCTGGCTAATCTTTGTGTTTTTTGCAGAGACGGGGTTTCACCATGTTGCCCAGGCTGGTCTGGAACTCCTGAGCTCAAGCAATCCACCCACCTTGGCCTCCCAAATTGCTAGGATTACAGGGGGATTACAGGTGTGAGCCACTACTCCCAGCTTGACCTGGCCTTTTGACCTGTGCTTGAATTGCTTTATAGAGCGCTTAGAATAATTTAATGTATTCCTCATACCATAACAATAGTTGTCTTAATGTGGGAATAGAAAAAAAAATCACAGAGTCACTGGAGTTTTTCAGCCAGTATTATTTGCCCTAAACAAAAGGTAAGCATAAAAATTAATACAATAGAATTCACTTCTAGGGAGATAGAGTAGGCATACTTTTTCCAATTCTTTTTCTAAGTACAACTAAAAACCCGAGGCATTACAAATAAAAGAAGCATAAGAAGACTTTGACAGCTGGAGAGAAGGAGGCAGGCTGGCTAGCGACCTGGAGACCCAAGGAATGACTTAGTGGTAAGTTTCTTGCTGCTCTTTTGTCCTCATATCTTCCAAACCTGGAACTTAAGAAGTTGAAACCTTGAAATATGAAAGAAGCTCCAAGAAAGCCTTCTCTCTTTAGCCAAATGATGAGGAAAGGTCAGGAAGACAGACAGCCAAAGGACCAGAAGAAAGCCTAGAAAGGCAGAAAACTTTTAGAAAATAACCATGTCAGCCAAACACCAAAGAAAAATCTGTAGCCCCACTTCCACCAATGGTAATAAAGGCCAGGTGGAGAGCTATCAACCTAAAGGGAAAAAACTGAGGCAATCTTAATATAAGTAGAGAGTTTACTTGGGCCAAGTCTGAGGACTGCAAACCAGGAGTATAGCTCCAAGTTGCTCTGAATATACTCTAATTAGCGGTCATTACAAATGTGTTTCTTTTTCTTTCTTTCTTTTCTTTTTTTTTTTTTTTTCCTGAGACGGAGTCTCACTCTGTCGCTCAGGCTGGAGTGCCGTGGCTCGATCTCGGCCCACTGCAACCTCTGCCTCCTGCCTCAGCCTGCCGTGTAGCTGAGACTACAGGCATGCACCACCACACCTGGCGTCTTTTTTTGTATTTTTAGTTGAGATGGGGTTTCACTATGTTGGCCAGACTGGTATCAAACTCCTGATCTCCAGCGATCCACCTACCTAGGCCTCCCAAAGCGCTGGGATTACAGGTATGAGCCACCGTTCCCCGGCCACAAGTGTATTTCTAAAGGAAATAAAAGAGGCAGTTCCTAGATTGTTTACCAAGAATTTACATTAAAATAATTTAAACTATTGATTGGCTATACATTGTTCATTGTATCACAAGTTCCAGGAACATGAAGACAATGGGTGAGGCAGCTAGTCCGGAACAAAATACTAGTCAGGAACAATTGCCCCCAGCCTGGAGTGATGGCTCGCTTGAGCTCAGGAGTTCGAGACTTGGGCAACATGGTGAAACCCCGTCTCTACAAAATACAAAAATTTAGCTGGGTGTGGTGGCGCATGCCTGTAGTCCCAGCTCCTCAGGAGGCTAAAGTGGGAGGATTGCTTGAGCCCAGGAAGTTGAGGCTGCAGTGAACAGATATTGTGCCACTGCTCTCCAGCCTGAGCAACACTAAAAAAAGCCCCCAGACATGAGTGGGGAGGTGCCTGAAGGCCCATACTCCTGTCTCTGGGCCTGAGAAGTTTCACATACCTCACAGAACTCAGGCTGTTCGTAGCTGTCTTTCTTTTCTTAGAACCTAGGCATCCGTACTTGCCAGGCTCTTAATGAGGTGCCCCAATCTCTTGTCTCCTCACCAAGTTGAGTAGGGAACAGGGTTGTCCATCCCCACCAGGTGATAATGAGCCCCACCTAAATTCTTGGTGTCAATGGAGATGACTTGGGGAACCTGGATTTCCACCTTCCTTTGGCAGTAGGAGGCATCGTACCCCGCCCTGCTGGGGTGGATCAGAGGAGGCCTACTGGAAAGTCAGGATTTTCACTATAAGGAATCCAGTTCCCTCTCCCACCACTGCTTCCTTCTGATATTGTGATATATTAATAAGAGATCTATATTTGATTTTTAGTCCCGTTTCTTGCACAAAACTTCTGAGACCCTTGGAATTTCCTGACTGATAGATGTGAGGGGAACATCTTTTGTTATTCATCACGTTAACTAAAAATGAAATCCTAAGCCCCGCAACTGACTGAATGAACCACCTCTTGGCCAAGAGGACTCCAAAGAAACCTTAAAAACTGAGTTCCCGGCTATAATGAGATAGGAGGTCAGACATGCCTCTTTGTACCCCCTCCCTGTTGCAATTTAGACACAACTGACCAGCATTGATGTTAAAATAGAGAGCGTAAGATTGACAAAAAAGGTTGGGCACAGAGCCTCGTGTCTGTAATCCCAACACTTTGAGAGCCTGAGGCGAAGGATTGCTTGAGCCCAGGAGTTAGAGACCACCCTGTGTAACTGCCCAATGGGTTCGTTCACCTTGCCCACTGTTTAGGCAGAGCCGATTTATCAAGACAGGGGAATGGCAATAGAGAAAGTTATTCATGCAGAGCCAGCTGTGCCGGAGACCAGAGTTTTATTGTTATTCAAATCAGTCTCCCGGAGCATTCAGGGATCAGAGTAGGATTTTTGTTGTTGTTTTGTTTTTCATTTATTTTGAGAGGTGGTCTCACTCTGTTGCCCAGGCTGGAGTGCAGTGGTGCGATCTCACTGCAACCTCCGCCTCCCAGCAAGGGAGGCAAGCGATTCTCCTGCCTTAGCCTCTCGAGTAACTGGGATTACAGGCGCGCCATCATGCCAGACTAATTTTTGTATTTTTAGTAGAGATGGGTTTTTGCCATGTTGGCCAGGCTGGTCTCAAACTCCTGACCTCAAGTGATCCGCCCGCCTCTGCCTCCCAAAGTGCTGGGATTACAGGCGTGAGCCACCCCACTGAGCCCAGGATCGGAGTTTTTAAGGACAACTTGGTGGGTGAGGGGGCAGCCAGTGAGGCAAGAGTGCTGATTGGTCAGGTAGGAGATGAAATGGAAGGGAGTTGAAGCTTTCCTCTTGGGCTGAGTCAGTTCCTGGGTGGGGGCAACAAGATCACATGAGTCAGTTTATCAGTCTGGGTGGTGCCAGTTGATCCATCAAGTTCAGAGTTTGCAAAATATCTCAAACACTGATCTGAATCTTTACAATAGTGATATTAGCCCCAGGAGCAATTTGGGAAGGGTCAGAATCTTATCGCCTCCAGCTGCATGACTCCTAAACCATAATTTTTAATCTTTTGGCTAGTTTGTTAGTCCCACAAAGGCAGCCTAGTCTCCAGGCAAGAAAGGGGTTTGTTTTGGGAAAGGGCTGTTATCATCTTTGCTTTAAACCATAAACTAAAAACTAAGTGCCTCCCAAAGTTACTTTGGCCTACGCCCAGGAATGAACAAGGACAGACAGGAGATTAGAAGCAAGTTGGAGTTGGTTAGGTTCAGATCTCTTCCCCTGTGTCAGTTCCAATTTTGCAATGGCGGTTTTACCTGAACACCACAGGGAGACCACCCTCCCACCCTCTGCATCTATAAAAGTAAAATAAAATAAAATTAGGTGGTCATGGTGGTGCACACCTGTGATACCAACTACTTGGAAGGGTGAGGTGGAGGATCGCATGAGCCTGGAGTTCGAGACTGCAGTAAGCCATGATTGTGCCCTGGCACTCCAGCCTGGGTGACAGAGCAAGACCCTGTCTCAAAAAGACTGACAGAAGGGCACAGTAGCTCACGGCTATAATCCCAACACTTTGGGAGGCCGAGGCGGGCAGATCACCTGAGGTCGGGAGTTCGAGACCAGCCTGACCAATATGGAGAAAGCCCGTCTCTACTAAAAATACAAAATTAGCCAGGTGTGGTGGCGCATGCCTGTAATCTCAGCTACACAGGTGGCTGAGGCAGGAGAATGACTTGAACCTGGGAGGCGGAGGTTGTGGTGAGCCAAGATCGCGCCATTGCACTCCAGCCTGGGCAAAAGAGCGAAGCTCCATCTCAAAAAAAAAAAAGACTGACAGAACAGATTATGTTTATGGTAATAAGATACAAATTATAAACAGGATCTAAGGCCATGCCAGGCAAGTATTAAGCCATGCACTCCTACACTAAGAATAACCTATGTCCTAACCACCACAAGGTTTTTCTTTTTCTCTAGCAGCTAAATAAGCACTGGCCTTGAGATAAACAATGTTGAAGCAGTTGCAGCTTACAACCACCAGATGCTGACCAACTGACTTTGTTCCTTAAGCCATAACTACAGCTGTGATTGGACAAGAGATTGATTTCAGTAACTCTCCTGATAAGAAGACCACTGACCAAGGACTGGGTCTGGCCAGTTTACGTAGACTGCACGCTTAAAAGTCCTTTTGTGTCCTGAAAAGACCTTTGATGAATAGGGCCTAACCGTAATACATTTAAATGTTAAGTCTGCACCCCAAGGTGAACATAGTTCATATGTAACATGCATGTTTATTCAACATGCATGCACCAGGACCACCTTCATGAATATTCATAGCTCCTCCTCTAGCCTGTTAAATATGTATGTTTAGCCAACTCCTTCAGCATAAAGCTCCTACCCCAGCCCCTCCTCTTTTGAAATGCCTGTTTCCAGGTCTCTACTGGAGGCTGCGCTTCCCAGCCTCTGGGATGGCCACCTTACAGGCTGTAACACTTTACAAGAAATAAAGTCTCCACTTCTAAATTTATAAATCTTGTGATTTTTTTTTAAGTTAACAGTAATAAGCCCATTTAACCATTCCTGAATTTATGCTAATGAGGTAACTCTTAGAGGATAGGGGTTAGTTGCCAGAGGAACCAACCCTGGATAGAATGTTCAGTCCCACACCTTGAACTCCAGGGAAGGGAGAGGATCTTAGTCACCAATGGCCACTCAATTAATCATGCCTATGTAATAGAACCTCCATAAAATCCCTAACCGACAAGGTTTGGAGAGGTTCTGGGTTGGTGAACACACTGAGGTGCTAGAAGGGTGGCACCTCTAGCAAGGGCCTGGAACCCTCATACAACCCATCCATTCCTATACCTTGCCCAATGCATCTCTTTCTTTGTTTTTGTTTTTGTTTTTGAGACAGTCTCACTGTGTTGCCCAGGCTGGTCTCAAACTCCTGGACTCAAGCAATCCACCCACTACCACTTCTCAAAGTGCTGGAATTACAAACGTGAGCCACTGTGCCTGGCCCCAATCCATCTCTTTCATTTTGCTCTTCCTGAATTGTATTCTTTATAATAAATGGGTAATTGCAAGTAAAGTGCTTTCCTGAGTTCCTCGAGCCATCCAGCAAATTATCAAGCCCCAGGAGGGAGTCATGGGAGCCCCTGATTTATAGCCAGTGGGTCAGAAGTACAAGTCACAACTTGGAATTTGAGACTGACTTCTGAACTGGGATAGTCTTGTGAGACTGAACCCTTAACCTGTGTGGTCTGTGCTAATTCTGGGTAGTTACTGTCATAATTGTAGTACACCCGACTGGGATCTAGAGAGCTGGAGAATTGCTTACTGTGAGGGAAAACTCCACACATTTGGTGTCAGAAGTTTCATGAGTGTGCAGGAAAACAGTTTTTTTCTTCTTCTTTTCTTTTCTTTTTTTTGAGACAGAGTTTCATTCTTTTGCGCAGGCTGGAGTGAAGTGGTGCCACCTAGGCTTACTGCAACCTCCACTGCCCTCCAGGTTCAAGTGATTCTCCTGCCTCACCCTGCCTAGTAGCTGGGATTATAGGCGACTGCCACCACACCCGGCTAATTTTTTGTATTTTTTGTAGAGACAGAGGTTTCGCCATGTTGGCCAGGCTGGTCTCAAACTCCCGACCTCAGGTGATCCACCCACCTCGGCCTCCCAAAGTGCTAGTATTACAGGTGTGAGCCACCATGCCCCGCTGGAAAACAGGTTTTTTTCTTTTACTCCCTCACCCCCGATACCAGCCTCCCTTGTGGTATAGAGTCAGTGAAAACCCCATGGGAAGCATTAATGTATTCCTACGCTTTCCAGCCAGGGAGCTATCACTGGAGGCCTAGTGGGGAGCGAGTACTCCCACCCTCACCTTGTAGTAACAAGCAGCCACTCCTAGGTTGTCAACAGAGGCCAAATGAGGAACCTGGACATCTGCCCCCATCTGGCAGTAACAAGGTAGTGCTCCTCTTTCTTTGCTGGTGTTAAGAGGAGGCCAGCTAAAACAGAAGTTTAAGTAAGATCCAGCTGGGTGCAGAGGCCGGGTGGGGTGGGTCACACCTGTAATCGCAGCACTTTGGGAGGCTGAGGCCCTGCAGATCACCTGAGGTCAGGAGTTCAAGATCAACCTGGCCAACATGGTGAAACCCCATCTCTACAAAAAATACAAAAAATTAGCTGGGCATGGTGGCATGCACCTGTAGTCGTAGCTACTCCAGAGGCTGCGGCGGGAAAATCACATGAACCCAGGAGGCAGAGGTTGCACTGAGCCGAGATCATGCCACTGCACTCCAGACTGGGCAACAGAGCGAGACTCTGTCTCAAAAAAAAAAAAAAAAAGAGAAAAAGAAAAAAGCTGGGTATGGTAGTACAGGTTTGTGATCCCAGCTATTTGGGAGGCTGAGGCATGAGCATGAGGATCGCTTGACCCCAGGAGGCAGAGGTTGAAGTGAGCTGAGATGGCGACACAGTGAGACTCCATCTCAATAAATAAATAAATAAGATTCATTGCTTAACAATGGGGAATCTTAATTAAAAATTAAAATTAGGCCAGGCAGGATGGCTCACACCTATAATCCCAGCAGTTTGGGAGGCCAATTCGGGTGGATCCCTTGAGGTCAGGTGGTTGAGACCAGCCTGGCCAACATGGTGAAACCCTATCTCTGCTAAAAACATAAAAATTAGTTGGGCGTAGTGGCATGAACCTGTAATCCCAGCTATTTAGGAGGCTGAGGCAGGATAATAGCTTGAACCCGGGAGGCAGAGGTTGTAGTGAGCCGAGATCCTGCCACTGCACTCCAGCCTGGGCAACAGAGGGAGACTCCATCTCAAAATAAATAAATAAATAAATAATTAATTAAATAATTAAATAATTAAATTAAAAATAAATAAGATACAGAGTCTTATAACATAATACTCAAAATATTCAGGTCACCACCAAAAATCACTTGTCATAACAATATCTCAAATTGAATGAAAAAAGACAATAAATGTCAACATCAAGATGAAAAAGATGTTAGAATAATATGACAAAGTTTTTACTGCAGCCAGCATAAAAAATGCTTTAATTAGCAATTATGAACACACTTGAAACAATTAAAAAAATAGTCTCAGCAAAGAAATAGAAAGTCTCAGCAGAGATAAAGAAGATATAAAGAAGGGCTGGGCACAGTGACTCACACCTGTAATCCCAGCACTTTGGGAGGCCGAGGCAGGAGGATCATTTGAGGCAAGGAGTTTGAGACCAGCCCGGACAACATAGTGAGACCCCCATCTCCACAGTTTTTTTTAATTTTTAAATTCTTCTTGAGACAGAGTCTTGCTCTGTTGCCCAGGCTGGAGTGCAGTGGCATAATCTCGGCTCACTGCAGCCTCCACCTCCTGGGTTCAAGCGATTCTCCTGCCTTAGCCTCCTGAGTAACTGGAATTACAGGCATGCGCCACCAGGCCCGACTAATTTTTGTATTTTTAGTAGAGATGGGGTTTCACCATATTGGCCAGGCTGGTCTTGAACTCCTGACCTCAGGTAATCCACCCGTCTCGGCCTCCCAAAGTGCTGGGATTACAGGCGTGAGCCACTGCACCTGGCTCCATCTCTACAATTTTTAAAAAAATAGCTAAAAGAAGTCGGAATTTCTCTAAACAGAAAGGAAAGGATTTTTTTTAAAAAAAGGAATGTTGGTACATCAGGAAGCAAGAAAGAACATGGTAAGCAAAAATATGGGTAAATGCAATCGATTTTTCTTCTCTTGAGTTTTCTAAGTTATGTTTGATGATTGAAGCAAAAGTTATAACTCTCCAATGTAGTTCTAAATGTATGTAGAGGGCATAGTAAAGACAATTATTGCTCAAGTCCTTGCTCATAAAGAAAAAAGAAAAGGGCTGTGTGCGGTGACTCATGCCTATAACCCCAGCACTTCGGGAGGCCGAGGCGGGTGGATCACCTGAGGTCAGGAGTTCGAGACCAGCCAGACCAACATGGAGAAACCCCGTCTCTACTAAAAATACAAAATTAGCCAGTTGTGGTGGCGCGTGCCTGTAATCCCAGCTACTTGGGAGGCTGAGGCAGGAGAATTGCTTGAACCCAGGAGGCGGAGGTTGTGGTGAGCTGAGATTGCACCATTGCACTTCAGCCTGGGCAACAAGAGCGAAACTCTTGTAATAATAAATAAAATAAATAAAATAAAATAAATAAATAAGACAATTATAAGCAGAGAAGAATAAAAGAACATAAATATCAGCAAAAACTGAGGACTGAAAGACAACATATCACATATCTTATTATCAAGTGCCCATGGAACGTATACCAAAATAGACCATACCCTGGGCCATAAAACAAACCTCAACAAATATATAAAGAATTGAAGTGGAGCCGGGCACGGTGGCTCACACCTGTAATCTCAATGCTTTGGGAGGCTGAGGCGGGTGGATTTCCTGAGGTCAGGAATTCGAGACCAGCCTGGCCAACATAGTGAATCCCTGTCTCTACTAAAAATACAAGAAATTCGCTGGGCGTAGCGGCAGGTGCCTGCCTGTAATCCCAGCTACTAGGGAGGCTGAGGCAGGAGAATTGCTTGAACCCAGGAGGCAGATGTTGCAGTGAGCTGAGATTATGCCATTGCACTCCAGCCTGGGCAACAAGAGTGAAACTCCATCTCAAAAAAAAAAAAAAAGAAAAAGAAATGATACAGAGTATGTTCTCCAGCTACAATGGACTCAAAGTAGAAATCAATAACAGAAAGGTAGGAGGGAAGTCTCTAAACAGTTGGAAAATAAACAACGTGCTTCTGAATAATCCATGGGCCAAAAAGTAAGTCTCAGGGAAATGAAAATACTTGAAATAAATGAAAACGAAAATGAAAATGCAGGCCAGGTGTGGTGGCTCATGCCTGTAATCCCAGCACTTTGGGAGGCCAAGGCAGGAGGATCTGTTGAGCCCAGGAGTTCAAGACCAGCCTGGGCAACATAGTAAGACCCCATCTCTTAAAAAAAAAAAAAAAAAAAGCCAGGCTTGGTGGTGCTTGCCTATAGTCCCAGCTACTCAGGAGGCTGAGGCAGGAGGGTCACTTCAGCCCTGGGGGTGACAGGTGGCAGCTAGCCTTGATCACATCACTAAACTTCAGCCTGGGCAACAGGTCAAGACTTTGTCTCAAAAAATAGAAGAAGAAAAAAAAAAAAAAGAAAAAGATGAAAATACAACATATCAGGCTGAGGCAGGAGGATTGCTTGAAGCTAGGAGTTTGAGACCAACCTGGGTGACAAGGTGAGACCCTACCTCTATGAAAAAAAAAAAAAGAAAAGAAAAAGAAAATACAGCACATCATAATTATAGGGACACAGCTAATGTACTGCTTAGAGAGAAATTTATAGCACTAAATGCACACATTAGAAGAGGAAAACTCATAAACGAATATTCTAAATTCCCATCTCAAGAACCTACTTTAAAAAGAGCAAAATAAATCCAAAGCAATAAAAGGAAAGAAATAATAAGAATAAGAGCAGAAATCAATAAAATTGAGAAGAGAAAAACAATAGAGAAAATCAATGAGACAAAGAGCTTGTTCTTTGGAAATATCAGTTAAAGCAACAACTGCTATCATGACTAACAAAGAAAAAAAGAAGGAAGACATAAATTACCAATAACAGAAATGAAACATAAGATATCACTATAGACCCTGCAGATATCAAAATAATAACAGAATGCTACAAACAACTGTATACACATACACTTGACAACGCACATGAAAAGACCAATTTCTGAAAAGCGCAAAGTATCCCAACTCACCCAATATAAAATAGATAATTTTAGTAGCCTATTATTATTATTAATTTTTTTCTTTTTTTGAGACACAGTCTCACTCTGTGGCCCAGGCTGGAGTGCAGTGACGCGATCTCGGCTCACTGCAACCTTCGCCTCCCGAATTTAAGCGATTCTCGTGCCTCACCCTCCCAAGTAGCTGGGATTATAGTCACCCGTCACCACACCCGGCTAATTTTTGTATTTTTAGTAGAGACGGGGTTTTGTCATATTAGCCAGGCTGGTCTCAAATTCTTGACTTCACGTGATCCTCCTGCCTCGGCCTCCCAAATTGCTGGGATTACAGGCATTACGGGTGTGAGCCACTGCGCCCAACCTAGTAGCCTGTAATTATTAAGGAAACTGAATTTATAATTTTAAAACTGCCAAAAAAGAAATCTCATGACCCAGATGGTTATAGGATGCATCTTTATGTTCCAGGAGATTGCTACCCAACATTTTAATAGTTTCAGGAGATGTAAGAGGAGGGAATACTTCTCAGTTATTTTGTGAAGTTAATACTAAAACCAGATAATTCAGTACAAATAAGTGCACACACACACAAAGAATATAAAACTACAGACCTATATTTCTTTTCTTTTCTTTTTTTTTTTTTTTTCCAGACAGAGTCTCACTCTGTTGCGCAGAATGGAATGCAGTCATGGGATCTCGGCTCACTGCAAGCTCCGCCTCCCGGGTTCAAGCGATTCTCCTGCCTCAGCCCCCCTGAGTAGCTGGGACTACAGGAGTGTGCCACCACGCCCAGCTAATTTTTGTATTTTTAGTAGAGACGGGGTTTCACTATGTTGGCCAGGCTGGTCTCAAACTCCTGACCCTCATGATCTGCCTGCCTCGGCTTCCCAAAGTGCTGGGATTACAGGCTTGAGCCACCCCACCCAGCTGGACCTATATTTCTTTTTTCTTGTTTTTTTTGAGACAGAGTCTCCCTCTGTTGTGATCCTGCTCACTGCAACCTCCACCTCCCAGGTTCAAGCAATTCTCCTATCTTAGCCTCCCGAGGAGTTGGGACTACAGGTGTGTGATACCATGCTTGGTTAATTTTTGTATTTGTATTTTATTATTATTATTATTAATTTATTTATTGAGATGGAGTCTTGCTCTGTCACCCAGGTTGAAATGCAGTGGCATGATCTCTACTCCCTGCAACCTCCGCCTCCTGGGCTCAAGCAGTTCTCTTACCCCAGCCTCCCGAGTAGCTGGGATTGTAGGCACTCCCATCACTCCCAGCTAATTTTTGTATTTTTAGTAGAGATGGGGTTTCACTATGTTGGCCAGGCTGGTTTCGAACTCCTGACCTCAAATGACCTCCCAAAGTGCTGGGATTACAAGTGTGAGCCATCTATATTAATAATTCATACAGATACAAAAATCTTAACAAAATATTAGCAAATAAAATTTAGCAATATATAAATATAATCATATACCACCATGAAATGGAGTTTATTTCAGGGATGCAAGAATGTTTGAATATTTGGAAATCATGTAATCCAATCAATGGGATAAAGAAGAAAATTTGCCTATAATCCCAGCACTTTGGGAGGCTGAGGTGGGCGGATCACTTGAGGTCAGGAGTTTGAGACCAGCCTGGCCAACATTGCGAAACCCTGTCTCTAATAAAAATACAAAAATTAGCTGAGCTTGGTGACACGCGTCTGTAGTCCCAACTACTCCAGAGGCTGAGGCAGTAGAATTGCTTGAACCTGGGAGGCAGAGGTCGCAGTGAGCCGAGATCATGCCACTACCGTGCTCCAGCCTGGGCGACAGAGTGAGACTCTGTCAAAAAAAAAAAAAAAAGAAAGAGAGAGAGACAGAGGGGGAGAGAGAGAGAGAGAAAGACAGACAGAAAGAAAGAAAGAAAGAAAGAAAAGAAAGAAAGAAAGATCACTTGATCATTTCTATTAAGGCAGAAAAAGTATTTGACAAAATTTAGCACCTACTCATAGTATAAAATTTTATGAAAAATAGGAATAGACAAGAACTTCCCCAATTTGATTTTTTTTAATCTTGAAAGAAAGAAGGAAGGAAGGAAAGAAAGAAAGAAAGAAAATAAAAGAAAAGAGGAAAGAAAGGAAAAGAATATCCCTACAGTTAACATACTTAATGGTAAAAAACTGAATGCTCTCCCACTAAGATCAGAACAAGGGAAGATGTTCAACCTCACTGGTTTCGTTCAACATGGTGCTGAAAGTTCTAGCCATGCATTAGGGCTAGAAAGTGAAATATTAATAAAGGCATATAGATAGGGAAGGAAAAAATAAAACTGTTGCTACTTGTAGAAGATGTTATTTCCTACATAGAAAATCCCAAGAAATGTGAAAACACAAACCTCCCACAATAATGAACTGTATTTCAGCCAGGTATGGTGGCTCACGCCTATAATCCCAGCACTTTGAGAGGCCGAGGTGGGTGGATCATGAGGTCAGGCATTCGAGACCAGCCTGGCCAACATAGTGAAACCCTGTCTCTACTAAAAATACAAAAAATTAGCCAGGCCTGGTGTCAGGCACCTGTAATCCCAGCTACTCAGGAGGCTGAGGCAGGAGAATCACTTGAACCTGGGAGGCGGAGGTTGCAGTGAGCCGAGATTGTGCCACTGCACTCCAGCCTGGGGGACAGAGTGAGACTACATCTCAAAAAAACAAATAATAATAATAATAATCAACTGTATTTTATATACTGGCAATAAACACATGGACACTAAAATTTTAAATACAATATTTGTATTCACTCAAAAAATTGAAATATACAGAATGTATATATCAAAAACTACAAAACACAAAAGAAATAAAATAATATCTAAACATATGGGAAGATACATTATGTTCATGGATTGGAAGATTCAGCATGGTAAAAATGTTAATTTCCTCCAGGTTTAGTGCAATTCCTATTAGAATCCTAGCAAGATTTATTTTGTAGATATAGACAAGATTATTCTAAAATTTATATGGAAATGCAAAGGAACTAAAATAGCTAAAACAGTTTTCAAAAAGAAAAGTGGGAGGAATCAGTCTATCCAATTTTAAGATTTATTACATAGCTAGTAATCAAGACTGTGTCATCTTGATGGAGGTTTAAGCAGATCAGTAACACACAATGGAGAACCCAGGAATGAACCCAGACAAACATGCCCAACTGTTAAAATGTATGTAACATAAAATTTGCCATTTTAACAATTTCTTTTTTTCTTTTTTTTCTTTCTTTTCTTTTTTTTTTTTCTTTTTTTGAGACGAAGTCTCGATCTGTTGCCCAGGCTGGAATGCAGTGGCATGATCTCAGCTCACTGCAAGCTCCACCTCCTGGGTTCATGCCATTCTCCTGGCTCAGCCTCCCAAGTAACTGGGACTACAGGTGCCCACCACCAGGCCTGGCTAATTTTTTGTATTTTTAGTAGAGACGGGGTTTCACCATGTTAGCCAGGATGGTCTCGATTTCCTGACCTCGTGATCCGCCTGCTTCAGCCTCCCAAAGTGCTGGGATTATAGGCGTGAGCCACTGCGCCCAGCCAACCATTTCAAGTGTATAATTCAGGAGCATCAATTATGCTCACAATATTGTACATCCTTCACTACTATTTCCAAAACTTTTTCAACACCTCAAACAGAAATTCTATACCAATTAAGTAATAACTCCAGCCTGGGAAACATGGTGAAACACCATCTCTATTTAAAAAAATGCAAAAAGTAGCCAGATGTGGTGGCACACAGCTGTAGCCCCAGCTATCTGGGAGGCTGGAGGTGGGAGGATCACCTGAGCCAGGGGAGTTCAATGCTGCAGTGAGCCACTTCCCTCCAGCCTGGGTGACAGAGTAGGACCCTGTCTCAAAAAAAATGAAAAGTAAGATAAGATAAAAATTCCTAATTCCCTACCCTAATTCCCAACCTCTGTCTACTTTCTATCTCTACATATTTGCCTGTTCTACAGATTTCACATAAATGGATTTATTTGTCCTTTAGTGTCTGGCTTATTTCACTTTACATGTTTTCAAGGCTCATTTATGTTGTAGCATGCATCAGAACCTTATTCTTTTTTATGGCTGAATATGAATATGAATCACATTTTGTTTACTTATTCATCTGTTGATGGACAGTTGAGTTGTTTCCACCTTTTGACTATTGTGAATAATGCTGTGACAAACATTAATGTGAGTATCTGTTTGAGTGCCTGCTTTCAGTTCTTTGCCGGTTCTATACCTAGGAGTGGAATCACTCAATCATATGGTGATTGTATGTTTAACTTTTTGAGGAACTGTCAGACTGTTTTTCACAGCATCTGCACTATTTTACATTCCCACCAGCAATGTATGAGAGTTCCAGTTTCTCCACATCCTTGCCAACACTTGTTATTCTTTTCTTTGTTGTTTTTGTTTGTTCGATTGTTTGTTTTCAGACGAGGTCTTGCTATGTTGCCCAGGCCGGCCTGGAACTCCTCGGCTCAACAGATCCTCCCATCTCAGCCTCCTGAGTAGCTGGGACTACAGACATGCACCACCTGCCCAGTTCAACCCTTGTTATTTTCTGTTTTGCTGTTGTTATTTTAATGATCCTAGTAGGTATGAAATTGTATCTCTTGTGGTTTTGATTGCATTTCCGTAATGACTAATGATGTAGAGTTAATGAATGAATGAATGCAGAAAGGGACCTACTATTTTAATAAATCTTATGCTCAAAAGGGGATAAATCACTCTTCTAGTTTATATTATTATTATAATGTACAAGAATATTAATATTTGTTTTTATAATGATAATAAATCATAATAGCATTTGTATATAATGGTTTTGATTATACAAATACTCTTGTAATATGCAATATTGTTTATCCATACATTGCAATGACTATAGACTGTCTCTTTTAACAATATTGTAACTGATGTGTAGTGGTTTTGCCTTTATTTGTTTCTTGCCACACCCCAGGCTATACTCCCCCTTGGAAAATGAGCTGTGTCACAAAATGAATTAGAACCTTGTCAGCAAGGAGTTTCAGTTGAACAGACACAGGCAGCATGTGCCTTCAGTATTCTCTGTATAAATTGGACTGCTTTTCCAGTTCATTAGCCCTAAAAGCAAACCCTGAGAAAAGTGTGAATTCCTTTGGTCATAAAATATCATACATATAGGCCTGGAGCAGTGGCTCATGCCTGTAATCCCAGCACTTTGAAAGGCCTAGGCGGATGGATCACCTGAGGTCGGGAGTTTGAGACTAGCCTGACCAACATGGAGAAACCCCGTCTCTACTAAAAATACAAAAAAAAAAAAAAATTACCCAGGCGTGGTGGTGCGTGCCTGTAATCCCAGCTACTTGGGAGGCTGAGGCAGGAGAATCGCTTGAACCCAGGAGGCGGAGGTTGCGTTGAGCCAAGATCGCACCACTGCACTCCAGCCTGGGCAACAAGAGCGAAACTCCATCTCAAAAAAGAAATGTATCATACACATAAACCGCCTGGGCACGGTGCGTCACGCCTGTAATCCCAGTACTTTGGGAGGCCGAGGCAGGCGGTTCACTTGAGGGTAGGAGTTTGAGACCAGCCTGGCTGACATAGTGAAACCCCATCTCTACTGAGAAAAAAAAAATTAGCCAGGCGTAGTGGTGCACATCTGTAGTCCCAGGTACTCGGGAGGCTGAGGCAGGAGAATCGCTTGAACCCAGGAGGCAGAGGTTGCAGTGAGCTGAGATCGCGCCACTGCACTCCAGCCTAGGCAACAGAGTGAGACTCCATCTCAGGAAAAAAAAAAAATCATACACATAAACCATAGTGTAACAGAATATATTTTTAATTATTAACAATGTGAATTGTGATGACATACTGTATGTGTAATGCATCCCCTAGCAAGTACCTATGGTGCTATTTGTTCAACCACCGCATCATAAACTGTCAACAAAGTAATATTTAAAAACTGTCTAAACCACATGCATGAAAGCTTAAAATCTCCCCCTCCAAAATAAAAGAAGTGAAAGTAGACTGTCATATGAACCTCAAAAGGCCATTTATAGCCTCAATGTTCTTCCATTTGTTCATAAGGGGAGGAGGTCTAGGGGAAGATATTACTCTATGTGGAGGTGGTGAGGAGAGTAATATCTTCCCCTAGACCTAGGGAAACCCTAGGATTTTTATACTAATCATGGCTGGGGCCAGAGGACATGCAAAATTAGACATTAACCCCATCACTCTTCTACTCAGAAATTATGTCCTGTCTTCCAGGTCCAAGATGGATAGACATAAACCTATATATGATTAAACTGTCTGCATCACGTCAAGCAAATTGTTTCATTTTTTACACTTTTATTCTCAAAACTATTATTTTCCCCCCATATTAACTAATAGTTGACACACTGGGACACCTAGCACATAGCAGATCTCAATACTTATTTATTGAATGAGTAAATGAGTGGTTTAGGCAAATAATGTTATCGTGATCCTCTCTTACCTTAGTCAGTGAAAGCTGTATGCAATTTAAAGTATTTGTTTTCTTACCACAATCTAGGCACGTTCAAATGTATATAAACACACACACACACACACATATATATACATACATATATACTTTTTGAGACAGAGTTTCGCTCTTATTGCCCAGGCTGGAGTGCAACGGCACGACCTCGGCTCACTTCAACCTCTGTCTCCCGGGTAGCTGGGATTACAGGCGCCCGCCACCACGCCCAGTTAATTTTTTGTATTTTTAGTAGAGACGGGGTTTCACCATGTTGGCAAGGCTGGTCTCGAACTCCTCACCTCAGGAGATCCACCCACCTCTGCCTCCCAGAGTGCTGGCATTACAGGCATGAGCCACCGCGCCCGGCTGGCCAGTTCAAATGTATTAACCTCAGCATATAGTCAGCTTGGAGAATAGAAAGTCAAAGAAAGGCAAATCAATTTGCCAATTATTCTGAATGTGTGACATTAGCCTAAATCTACAGAGTCCCCAAACAAAAGAAGCACTCTTCAAAGTTAGCTAATGAAAATGAAGCATTTTAAATATTTTCAAAATGAATAAATTATATACAACATAAAGCTTTTACCACATTGGTGTGAACAGATAGAATCAATAGTTAGATAAAGTGTGTTAAATATCAGGATATTAATGTATAGAGTTTTGGTTTGGGGACATGATTTATTACCCGTCAGATCAGAATCAATGTAATAAATAGTCTTGCTGTAATGGAGTTCTACTAAGATCTAAAATGTCAAAACATTTCGGCAGAACTGTCATATGGAAATCAAAGCATATTCAAATGGGAGAAAATAGACCCCGCAAGTTTATTTATAGGCCTAGCAGTGTAACATTGGATAAGGAACTTCAACTGTTCTCTCTTAGGATTTATTCTGATATTTAAAAGCCTGTCACAAGAAATGTGTTTCTGGATCGATTAAATATTGTGTATTAACCATATTAAAGGTTCTTCCTACACGCAGGGTGTTGTCCAGAAGAAAACGTGTTTTCTGTCAAACTGTAATTCCGGTTAATCCACTGCTTGTTTATTAAATGTAATGGAATCAGGGACAACCCACAGGGTATGTCCTAAAATGCACATAATAACCCGTCGCAATGAAAATCCTGCCAGCAGCAGTAGACGACTCCGCTGCAGCGAGCTGAGAACAGGCACCGTGTCAAGGGTGGGGGAACTGTCGGCGCCGTGGGAGGACGCAGCCCAGGGCTGAACCGCCACACCCAGGTGACCGAGCTCAGGCTGGGTAATTTGTCAGCCGGGCCCTCTGGCGGCCCTGCCTCTTCACCGCGCCCCGCCGGCGGCCCTGCCTCCCTCCCCCTCCCAGTTGCTGGCGGCCCCACCTCTTCTACACCCCGCCTGCGGCCCCGCCTTCCGCCCGCCCACTTGCTGGTGGCCCCGCCTCTCCCACACCCCCGCCGCCAGCCCCGCTTCTCCCCAACGCTTCCGCCGGCGGCCCAGTCCCTTGCCCTGGGACCCCAGCCTGTAGTGTTTGGAGACCCCGGCTCCTCATCTATTTCTCTTGATCTGGGGTCCGACTGGCGATAGTGTCCGCAGTGCGCCCCTTTCTCTTGGTCGTCCATGACCTCCACGTCGTCTTTTCTTCAGCTGCGTTGGGCCCCCTCCTCGGGTGTTCTGTCACGGCCCAGAAATCAGGGCCTGAGCGGCTCAGGTTCGGCCTCAGCCTTGTCTGGTACCCCTTCCCTGGGGAAAGCTGAGAAGAAGGACCAGACTCAACCTGCCCACAAGGCTTCTTCCCTTACCAGGACAGAAAGCCTTTTCATATGACTCCATGCTCTTTGTTTAACGTCTCTAAAGGACTAATTTACAAACTTTTGAGCTCCATGGCATGGAGTTTTTTGTAGACAGATTGAGACATCCCATTTGAGATGAGGTTATTATCCAATGTTTAATGCCACAAAAATAACTTTCATACAGGTTACTTTTTTTTTTTGAGACAGATTCTTGCTCTGTTGCCCAGACTAAAATGCAGTTGCACGTCTCGGCTTACTACAACTTCTTCAAGCGATTCTCCTGCCTTAGCTTCCTGAATAACTGGGACTACAGGCGCGCACCACCAGGCCAGGCTAATTTTTGTATTTTTAGTAGAGATGGGGTTTCACCATGTTGGCCAGGCTGGCCTCGAACTCCTGTCCTGAAGTGATCCGCCTGCCGGGGCCTCACAAAGTGCTAGGATTACAGGCGTGAGCCACTGCGCGCGGCCGTATAGAGGTTACATTTTGAACAAGCAAAGCCCCATACAGCCAGACACGGCCTTGTTTTTTGCACTGTTAAAAAGCAAATGGCTGGCCGGGCGCGGTGGCTCATGCCTGTAATCCCAGCACTTTGGGAGGCCGAGGCAGGCGGATCACGAGGTCAGGAGATCGAGACCATCCTGGCTAACACGGTGAAACCCAGTCTCTACTAAAAATACAAAAAAAAAAAAAAATTATCTGGGCGTGGTGGTGGGCGCCTGCAGTCCCAGCTACTCAGGAGGATGAGGCAGCAGAATGGCGTGAACCCGGGAGCCAAAGCGTGCAGTGAGCTGAGATCGTGTCACTGCACTCCGGCTTGGGCGACAGAGCAAGACTCCGTCTCAAAAAAAAGCAAACGGCCAATTTGAGGTTGTGCATAGCTGACTTAGCACTGGATACTATGCCAATCACTAATTCATAAAACAATACAGGTGAAATATATAGAATAGTAAAGTGGTGATTAGTGTGACTGATGGTGGTTCAATTTAAATAGTGATAAATTATGATGCATCAAGTCAAAAGATTATAGGGCCACCTGGTCGGGAGCAGTGGCTCACACCTGTAATTCCGGCACTTTGGGAGGCCGAGGCAGGCAGATCACCTGAGGCCAGGAGTTCGAGACTAGCCTGGCCAACATGGTGAAACCCCCATCTCTACTAAAAATACAAAAATTAGCTAGGTGTGGTGAAGCCTGCCTGTAGTCCCAGTTACTCGGGAGGCTGAGGCAGGAGAATCGTTTGAACTGGGAAGGTGGTGGTTGCAGTGAGCTGAGGTTGCGCTACTGCACGCCAGCCTGGGAGACAGAGCAAGACTCTGTCTCAAATAATAATAATAATAAAAGATTATATTGCCACCAAAAGCATAGTGACATGTGGGAAAGAAAAGCGAGACACAGATGTTTTATTTACAACATAATTTTAATAAAAATAGGTATGCATGGCTGGGCGTGGTGGCTCACGCCTGTAAGCCCAGCACTTTGGGAGGCTGAGGCGGGTGGATCACCTAAGATCAGGAGTTCAAGACCAGCCTGGCTAACATGGTGAAACCCCGTTTCTACTAAAAATACAAAAAATTAGCCGGGCATGGTGGCACGTGCCTGTAATCCCAGCTACTCAGGAGGCTGAGGCAGGAAAATCACTTGAACCCAGGAGGCGGAGGTTGCAGTGAGCCGAGATCACACCATTGCACTCCAGCTTGGGCAACTGGAGCGAAACTCCGTCTCAAAAAATAAATAAATAATAAAAATAAACACAGGTATGAATATAAATACAGATTGTAGAATAATACAGAACTCAAACTGGAAAATCAGACTCTTCTTAGAGGATACTGAGGATGGTTCAGCCCATTGGGGTGCCCTGTAGATACTTGGAGCTCTTTTGGTTCCTGCTCTGAGTTCTGCTTATCTAGGATTTTCTTCTGTGAATCTCCCTCTATTAGTTAGAGTACAGAGTATGCTGTAATAATAAAGAGACCCCAAAATATAGTGATTTAATTGAGATGGAAGCTTATTTCTCATCTAACAGTCCAGAGGTAGGAGTGGTGGAGGTTATAGGGTGGATCAGCTTCATTAATTCATCCATGGACTCTGCTGTTTTGGTTTTATTTTGGTTTGGTTTGTTTTTGTTTTGTTTTGTTTTTTGTTTTGTTTTGTTTTCCAATCCTGCCCCTTCTGCATTCACTGGTTTCTTTCCTCTTGACCCTAGGTATTTTTCCTAATTTGCATGGTTAAAGGTGGGGCACTGCAGTGGATCTACACTGGCGCCACCTAGTGCTGGAGAAGGCCAAAAGAGCGAAAGTGGAGGGCAACCGATTTCTTTTTAAGCAAGTGATGCAGAGGGCACATACAACTTTCATTCATATTCCATTAGTGAGAACTTGACCACACTTGGTTGTAAGGAAATCCAGGCAATGTGGTCTCTAGCTGGGATTTCATGTGCCCAAGTAGCAATGTATTAGCATTGTAAAAGGGGAGAACCGACTTTGGGGGACAACTAACATTTCATGATCTGCCCATTTTCTTCTGACCAACTTCCTTGAGATAATTTTCTTTCTTCTGAATTTCCTAAAGAGAGGTTCGTTTACTTCAGTTTACAGACAGTCCTTGTTTGCAATCAATGTACCTTAACTGATGCCTCATTCTTCAGGCCCTAATTTAAATGATACCTCCTAAAAGAGGCTTACCTGACTACATTCTCAAAAGCAGGTGCCCCACCTGCTTCCTACCACCATTGTTTATATCTCAGTACTGTGCTTCCTTCACCAGCACTTATCACAGTTTGAAATTATAATTTGTTTTGCTAAGTTTTTGTCTGTCTCTTCCACTGTCTCTTTTCTTCACCACCACATCTCTATCACCTAGTACAGTGCCTGTCATTGGATAAGTAAAAAGTAAATATTTGGTATTGAATGGATGAAATAGTAGTCAAGGATGACTCTGAGAGTTCTGAAGTGAGCAACTAAACATACTGATGAGCCAGGCACGGTGGCTCACGCCTGTAATCCCAGCACTTTGGGAGGCTGAGGCAGGTGGATCATGAGGTCAGGAGTTCAAGACCAGCCTGGCCAACATGGCGAAACCCCATCTTTACTGAAAATACAAAAATTAGCTGGGCGCGGTGGTGGGCACCTGTAATCCCAGCTACTGAGGAGGCTGAGGCAGGAGAATCACTTGAACCAGGAGGCGGAGGTTGCAGTGAGCCGAGATCGTGCCACTGCACTCCAGCCTGGGCAACGGAGCAAGACCCTGTCTCAAAAAATAAATAAATAAACATACTGATAAAAAGAAAAATTGGTCAAGCTTGGAAGAAGAGGAGAAGATGATCAGTTTTGTTTGCAGATACTGAATTTGAAGTTTTAAATGATTTCAAGGTGACATCCAGAAGGCAACTAAAAATGTGAATCTGAAGCTCTGGAAACAGCATCAGATTGAACTACAGATTTGAGAGCCTTGAGAATTGATTACATCACTCATGAAGAACACGGTAAGAGAACAGAGAACATTTAGGAGGGAACTGTAAGGAACAAAAACATTTGCTGGGTGAGCAGAAGAGAGAGCCTGGGAGGAAATATCAGGGGCTGTGAACAAGAACCAGGGAGAAGAAACGTTCAGGGAGGAAATAGCAGTCACAAGTGACAGAGATTGGTGGTAAATTATGTCACCTATGTCAGAAAGGGTTCCTTAGACCTGCCAATAGGAGGCTTGGGTATCGTAGCCTTAGCTAGAATAGTTTCAGTGGATTGGTGGGCTATGAACTGAAGAGAGAAGAAGCAAATGTAGCAATTGTAGAACATGGTTTGAAGAAGTGCAGCCATGAAAACAACAGACAGATTTCATTTAGAAAGACAGGCAAGGTCAAAGGAATTTTTTTGCTTTTTTTTTTTTTTTAAGAAGAAAGGCAGCTTGGAATTTGTATAAATGAAAGAGAGAGATAGGATGGGTGAAAATGATTGATGGAAGAATTTTGACCTACTGGGTTTGAGGTAGGAGGGGAAAACAGAAGGGTGCTCTTCTCTGAAGGTGTAAAGATAAATTTAGAGCAGGGAGAGCAGCAAAGAGTTGAAAAGTTTTTGTCTGTTGGCCTTCAATTTATCCATGAAGAAAGGAGCAACGTTATCTGTTACAAGGATGGAGGTGAAGGGGAAAGTCTGGACTGGTTTTTAGGAGACAAGGGGTGGGGGGTGAGGGAAAGACTATAGATTAAGAGGACAAACAGAAGGTCTGCTTTTGCAGATCTACTATGGTCGAAAATTATTTTTTCTTTCCTCTCCTCTATCCCTTCCTAACCTAAGCTTGTCGCAAAAAAGGCTTCAGGCTGCCAAATCCAAATTTTTCCACCAATATACCCCGATACTAGCTTTTTCTCCAAAAACAACGGGCAACTAACATGCAGGGCAGAGAAAACAAACAGTTGCCCCAGGCTTCCTTCGTTCGAATAGTGAAGACTGAGCTGGCCTCGGCACTGTTCAGACTCCCAACCTGTGCTACTGTGGGTTATTCTCCTTATAGTGCAGTCACCTCCTAAATGCTTGCTGAAAATAATGGAAGACTTCGGGCCAGATGTTTGCCTCTTAAGTAACGTCCTCCAAAAGATGCAGCACATATTTAAGGCCTGCTGAAGCAAGCAACGCTGAGGAACCAGGTTATTGCGTTTTTCTCTCGCTGCGTGTCCGGACGCCACACTATGAGCATTAAGCGCATACTGACCAATTTCTGTTAAGCAGGAACGTGGTGTTCGGATCAAAACACCGGGAGCCGCGGCCGCAACCGCGCCGGTAGGCTTCCGGGTCCCAACTCTGTAAGGCAGAACGGCTGCCCAGCTCGGATGACGCCACACTAACGTAGCCTCCAGACCGCCCAGTGTGGGTGTGTCCAAACCCACGTCGCCCGGCCTGGCCACCCCGCCTCCCCAATGACGTAACTGCACTACAGCTTCTAGTAGCTTTTCGCAGCGTCTCCGACCGCCGGGCGCGGTGGCGCGTGCCTGTAGTCCCAGCTACTCGGGAGGCTGAGGTGGGAGGATCGCTTGAGCCCAGGAGTTCTGGGCTGTAGTGCGCTATGCCGATCGGGTGTCCGCACTAAGTTCGGCATCAATATGGTGACCTCCCGGGAGCGGGGGACCACCAGGTTGCCTAAGGAGGGGTGAACCGGCCCAGGTCGGAAACGGAGCAGGTCAAAACTCCCGTGCTGATCAGTAGTGGGATCGCGCCTGTGAATAGCCACTGCACTCCAGCCTGAGCAACATAGCGAGACCCCGTCTCTTTTGCCCCCCTCCCTCATTGAGGGTACCTTTGTAAGTAGATAGTGTGTCTTTGAAGTTAAGAAGTTTGCCTCCTTTCCGGTTCATACGTATTAAAAAGCATACTAATGTGCGCATTTAAAGACGAGTCCTCTCTTCCTCTAAAGGAAAAAATATATAGAGAGACGTGTTACTGAGGTTTATAATTGGCTTTCTCTCTCCACTCTTATATTTATCCACTGTTTTATGTTTCCTTTAGCGCTAAATCTCACCAATTGACGGGATGCTTAGGGATTTGCAACCGCCTCATCGCTGCCCCCTACCTGCGCATATTCAAAACGTCTCTGCTAAAAGCTGTTATTACCCACAGAGCCAACAGGGGCCGCTCGTTTACCCACAGACAGTCGGAAAAAAATGGCCGCCGGATCACAGAGAGCAAAAAGTACGTTCTCTTCAAGAATTTCCGAGTTCTTCCCGCGGCCGTTCAGGATGCTGCTTGCAGTTACCAACACTATTCCCCTGCACTGAGTTGACCTGAGCTTCCCTGCCTACCTCCTGTCACGGATGTCACCTTCTTTCACCCCTGTCCTGTCAAGGTTTTTGCTTTAAAATGCTATAGACCAAAGACGGGCAAATCAACAGTCTTACACACAAATCCTTTCGTTCTACTTGGCTACAAGCAGGGCTAATCTTCCGAAGAGGAACCCCACTACTGCCTCCTTATAAGGGAAAAACTCCTCTCAGAGGAACCCAGAACGCCCTGTGATGACAGAGGTGAGGGGCCAGCGTGGCAGAATGCATCACCCTGTCTCCCCGCTTGCTTCTCTCTCCGTCGGATTGCCAAAAAGGGAAGGGCACCTAGACTCCGAAAAGTGATTGAAGCAAAGGGAGTTTAAACAACGCGCTCAGCCGCCTGGGTCTTGAACCCAGTGTTAATGAGAGCAAAAACCTCTGCATCCTCCACTGAGCTGTCCTTCAGCATGTCTCATAATCATGCTTCATTTAAAAAAAAATAAGTGAATAAGCTATGAAAGAAGACAACCTTTAAATTTTTCAAAAGTTCTTGGTGGTCTGTGATTAGAAATTTCATCTATATGAAATAACTGTTTTGGAGGGCTTACTGTTAAATTCAGGCATTTTAGGGCCAGTGGAAATTGGTTAAGCATTCACATCAGTCTTAACATTAATCTGATAATCTACTGGGAGTTTAAAGACTCTAAGCACTAAACACAGATTTTCCTCACTATCTATAAAATGAAAGAGGAAAGAAGCATTGTACTAAATTTTTTATAAAGCTAATTGTATTCCCCCCTTTTTTTTTGTAGGTAGTTCATTGCATTTTGAACAAGGATAACTGTCAGAAAAGATCCTCTTTGAATCGAACAGATATCTCCCCCATGGCTGCTTCTGGGTCTGCCCTCTGCAACCACATGGAAGAAGTCTGATTCCAGTTCTTCAGGACAACTTTTCAAGAATTTAAAAAATCACCTGCAAATGAATGCATTTTTACAAAAGGAAAATAGGTAGAGGTGCTATTTAAAAAAAAAATCTTTACCTTCTCACCAACCTTAAAATAAGAAGCAAAATAATTTTGGTATATCTTTTTTTTTTTTTTTTTGAGACAGAGTCTTGCTCTGTCACCCAGACTGGAGTTCTGGGGAGCGATCTCTGCTCACTGCAACCTCTGCCTCCCGGGTTCAAGCGCTTCTCCTGCCTCAAGCCTCCCGAGTAGCTGGGATTACAGGCACACACCACCATGCCCGGCTAATTTTTGTATCTCTTTTGTTTTTCACTAAATGGATCCCTGAATTGGACCCAGAATGACTTAGCTATGGATGTAAGAACTGCTTTTGAGTAGCTGCCTCTATTAGCCCTGAGGTTCCTACTTCCTGAATTCCATGACCTCTGGGATAACTCAGCTTTGTGGAACTGAGGTGTGATAGGCAGCATAATGACCACCTCCCCAAAGATATCTATGTGCTAACTAACCAAGGAATGTGGACAGCCCCTGAAGCTGGAAAAGGCAAGGAAAAGGATTCTCTTCAAGAGTTTCCAGAAGAAATTCAGCCCTCTTCACCCATTTGGTACTTCTGATCTCCAGAACTCTTAAATAATAAATTTGGCCGCGTGTAGTGGCTCACACCTGTAATTCCCAGCACTTTGAGAGGCCAAGGCAGGTGGATTGCTTGAGCTCAGGATTTGGAGACCAGCCTGCACAAAATGGTGAAACCCTGTCTCTACAAAAAATATGAAAATTAACCGTGTGTGGTAGTATGTGCCTGCGGTCCCAGCTACCAGGGAGGCTGAGGTGGGAGGATCACCTGAGCCCAGGAGATTGAGGCTGCAGTGAGTTGTTAGTGTCCCACTGCATTCCAGCCAAGGGGACAGAGTGAGACCCCATCTCAATAATAATAATAATAAATTTATGTTGTTTAAGCCTCTAAATTTGTGGTAATTTGATACAGCAAATTATCACAGAATAGGAAAGTAATACATGGGGGGAATCAAGCTCAGTCTGTAACTGACAAAACTCTGAGAGATCAGAAAGGTATCCTTTCAGTAACTGTCTTCTTGAACTCCTGACCTCAAGTGATGCGCCTACCTCAACCGTGCCCAGCCAGTAACTGTCTTCTTTAACATACTTGTACTTTAAAAAAAAAAAAAACTTTTAAGTTGAACACATTTTCACATTGATATTTTTTTCTGTGTGTGTGTGTGTGTGTGTGTGTGTGTGTGGACTACACTTTTAAGTTTTTAATTATGTTTAGGGTTAAGATTAGGGTTATGGTGGAATATTTTTGACATATAGTGACTTTAAACTTTTATGGGCTGGGCGCAGTGGCTCACGCCTATAATCCTAACACTTTGGGAGGCTGAGGCGGGCAGATCACCTAAGGTCGCGAGTTCAAGATCAGCCTGACCAACATGGAGAAACCCCCATCTGTAATAAAAATACAAAATTAGCCAGGTGTGGTGGTACATGCCTATAATCCCAGCTACTGGGGAGACTGAGGCAGGAGAATCGCTCAGACTCGGGAGGCAGAGGCTGAAGTGAGCCAAGAGTGAGCCATTGCACTCTCAGCCTGGGCAACAAGAGTGAAACTCGGTCTCAAAAACAAAACAAAACAAAAACAATACCCCTTTAATGTATTCAGATCTGTTAATCTAATCATTTATGTTTTCTGCTTTTGGTGTTTTGCTTTGAAGGGTCTCACCCATGCCAAGAGGATATAAATATTCACATAAATGTTTATGACTTTTATCTTTTAGAGTATGTACTTCACTGACTTAAAAATAACATTCCTAGGCCGGGCGCAGTGGCTCACGCCTGTAATCCCAGCACTTTGGGAAGCTGAGGCAGGCGGATCACGAGGTCAGGAGTTTGAGACCAGCCTGACCAACATGGCGAAACCCCGTCTCTACTAAAAATACAAAAATTAGCTGGGTGTGGTGGTGTGTGCCTGTAATCCCAGCTACTCAGGAGGCTGAGACAGGAGAATTACTTGGACCCAGGAGGTGGAGGTTGCAGTGAGCCAAGATTGTGCCACTGCACCCCAGTCTAGCAGTCTGGGTGACAGAGTGAGACTCTGTCTCAAAAAAAAATACATAAATAAATAAAATAACCTTCCTTGTCCAAAACAATGTTTTCTTATTCTAAAACTCTAATTTTTTTTTTTTAAGAGATGGAGTCTCGTTCCATCACCAGGCTGGATTGCAGTGGCATGATCATAGATCATAGCTCACTGCAGCCTCACTCCTGGGCTCAAGCCTTTTGCCACACCCTTCCAAGCAATTGGAACTATAGGCACATGCCACCATGCCCAGGTTAAATTTGTTTACTAGTAATATGAGAACTGTTAAAAAAAAAAATTCAGACAAATTAAATTTTTCAGAGTTTTTTTGAGCAAAGAATGATTCATGAACAGGACAGCACTCAGAACCAGAAGAGATTCAGAGAGTTCCACATTATGAGCAGAGAATATTCACAGATAGAGAAGGGAAGTGAGATACTGAAACAGCTTGATTGGTTACAGCTCAGTATTTGCCTTATTTGGACATGGTTTGCTTAATTAGCAGCCTGTGATTAGCTGAAGCTTGGCAGCTGTGATGGCTGAGCCTCAGCTATTTGTTACAAGAATATACTCGTAAGCTTTCGATTTGTTTACATACCAAATTGGATTATTGTTCAGTATTGAGGGACTCAAGGTATAGCAGCAGCCTTAGGCCAAATTTAATGTAGCAGAACTCTTACTTTCTTCTTTTTTTTTTTTTTGAGATGGAGTCTTTCTCTGTCACCCAGGCTACAGTGCAGCAATCTTGGCTCACTGCAACCTCCGCCTCCCGGATTCAAGCGATTCTCCTGCCTCAGCCTCCTGAGTAACTGGGATTATAGGCGCCTGCCACCGCGCCTGGCTAATTTTTGTATTTTTTTAAGTAGATAAGGGGGTTTCATCATCTTGGCCAGGCTGGTCTCGAACTCCTGACCTCGTGATCCACCTGCCTCAGCCTCCCAAAGTGCTGAGATTACAGGCGTGAGCCACCTCACCTGGCCCTTACTTCCTTTTTTAATGTATTTGCTTAAATCTGCCTATTTTTGTGTAATTTATTGCGTATAACAAACTACTCCAACATTTAGTAGTTTGAAAATACAATTAGGTTTTATTAGGTTTTATGACTTTGAGGGTCAGGAATTTGGAGCAAAGCTCTGCTGAACAATTCTCCTCCAGGTGAAGTTGATTGTGGTATTCAGCTGGTGGCTGGTCTAATTTGTAGGGCCCAAGATAACTGAATTCACATACCTCTGCCTTGACAGGCTTGGCTGTAAAGACATGCTCCTCTTCCTCTCCCTGTAGTCTCAAGGAGTCTCTACAGTAGGGTATTAGACTTCTAACATTGTAACTCAAGCTTCAAGAGGCCAAACTGGAAGCTACAAGTCTTATTAAAGGCTAGAGCCAAAAATAGCATAGTATCACTTCTGTTTACCGTGCTTTGTTGGTCAAAGGAATCACAGGCTAGCCTGGATTCAAAAATGGGAAGAGAACAGAACCTACTTCATGAGTGTTAAAGAATGTGTGGCCATTTTTAATTTCTATCATACCTACTCTAACTTCTTGGTTTTGTTGTTGTTGTTGTTGTTTTTGAGACAGAGTCTCGCTCGCTGTGTCACCCAGGCTGGAGTATATTGTTGCGATCTTGACTCACTGCAACCTCCACCTCCCAGGTTCAAGTGATTCTCCTGCCTAAGCTTCCCCAGTAGCAGGTGTTACAGGCCTGTGCCACCACACCTGGCTAATTTTTGTATTTTTAGTAGAGACGGGGTTTCACCATGTTGCCCAGGGTGGTCTCGAACTCCTGATCTCAGGTGATTTGCGCCTGCCTCAGCCTCCCAAATTGCTGGGATTACAGGTGTGAGCCACTGTGCCCAGCCTCTTTAATTTCATTTTAAAATTTATTTTGTTTTGTTTTGTTTGAGACAGGATCTCACTCAGTCACCTAGGCTGGAGTGCAGTGGCACACTCACAGCTCACTGCAGCCTCAACCTCCTGGGCTCAGGTGATCCTCCCACCTCAGCCTCCCTAGTAGCTGGGACTACAGGTGCATGCCACCACATCTGGCTAGTTTCTTATATTTTTTGTAGAGACTGGATTTCAACATGTTGCACAGGCTGGTTTCGAACTCCTGGGCTCAAGTGATCCACCTGCCTCAGTCTCCTAAAGGGCTGGGATTACAGGCGTGAGCCACTGTGCCTGGCTGTGTCGTACATATGAAACTGTGCATAAGACATACACATAATGTAAGTTTAAGGAATTTATAAAGTGAGAAATTATATAATTGGCATCTAGAAATAGAACTTCGCCTGCATCCCAGAAACCCGCACCCAAGTACCTTTCCTTTTAGAAATAACCACTATTCTGACTTCGTGGTATTCTCTTGTTATTCTTAATGGTTTTTAATACCTGAATATATCTCTAAATAATATTTGAACGGTCTTGACTACTAGAAAGTTCTTCCTTATGTTAAGATTTAATCCATTGCCCTAAAATTTTCTCATAAGTACTTTCTTTAACCCTTGGGGTTATAAATAACAAATTTAGCATTATTTTTACCCAGAAGAAATACAACTATTTTTTGCATTACATGGTTCCAATTGAATTCCACTATTCTGTTTGTTCCATTTGTATGTCTTTCTGGGAAACTATGATTCCCCAGTACACAACAATGTATTCTATCTCTGATTTACTCTCTAAGCATAGGACTGAAAAATCCCATCTCTCATTGTAGATCCCAGACATCTATTGATGAGGCCAAACATAGTGATGGTTAATGCTAAGCTTATAAGAGACTAAAATATCTTATATAAGACAGTGCCTGGGGCTCAGTTTAGGGCTACTGAAAAAATAAATGGGAATGGTTTCCTTATAAAAGGATGAGTTTGGTCCTCTTGTCTCTCTCATTCTCTCGTTGCCCTTCCACCATGGGATGTAACACCAAGAAAGCCCTTTCAAGATGCCAGTCCTTTGATCTTGGACTTCCTAGTCTCCAGAACTGTGAGGCATTAAATGTATGTTCTTTATAAATTACTTAGTTTGTGGTATTCTGTTATAGCCGTGTAAAATGAATTATGGCAACAAATAAAATTTGCATATATTTGAGGTGTATGTGTGTGTGTGTGTGTATATATATATATATTTCTTTTTTTTTTTTTTGAGACAGGGTTTCCCTCTTGTTGCCCAGGCTAGAGTACAGTGGCACAGTCTCGGCTCTTTGCAACCTCCACCTCCTGGGTTCAAGTGATTCTCCTGCCTCGGCTTCCCAAGTAGCCGTGATTACAGACGCCTGCCACCATGCCTGGCTAATTTTTGTATTTTTAGTAGAGACAGGGTTTCAGCATGTTGACCAGGCTGATCTTGAACTCCCAAGCTCAGGTTATACACCCACCTCGGCCTCCCAAAGTGCTGGGATTACAGGCGTGAGCCACTGCACCCGGCCAATTTTTTTTTTTTTTTTTTTTTTTTTTTTATTAGACAGGGTATTACTCTGAAGCTCCTGCTGGAGTGTGGTGGTACAATTATGGCCACCATGCCTTGACCTCCTGGGCTGAAGGGATCCTCCTGCCTCAGCCTCCCATGTAGCTGGAACCATAGGTACACGCCATCACACCTGGCTAATTTTTTAATTTTTTTGTAGAGATTGGTGAGGGGGCCTCATTATGTTGTCTGGGCTGGTCTTCTGTGCTCAAGCCATCTTCCAGCCTTGGCCTCCCAAGGTGTTGGAATTATAGGTGTGAGCCACCCAGCCCAGCCATGTGATGTTTTGATGTATGTATACGCTGTGAGATGATTACTGCAATCAAGCCAATTAACACATCCATAACCTCACAATTTGTATGTGTGTATTTGAGATCCACTTTCTCAGCAAATTTCTGTTTTTTATTTTAATTTAACTTTTATTTTAAGTTCATGGGGTATATGTGCAGGTTTGTTATATAGGTAAATTTGTGTCATGGGGTTTGTTTTACAGGTTATTTCATCACCCAGGTATTAAACCTAGTACCCATTAGTTATTTTTGCTGACCCTCTCCCTCCTCCATTCTCCACCCTCTGATAAGCCCCAGTGTGTGCTGTTCCCCTCCATGGGTCCATGTGTTCTCATCATTCAGCTCCCATTTATAAGTGAGAACATATGGTATTTGGTTTTCTGTTCCCGTGCAAATTTCAAGAATACAATACATTACTATAAACTATAATCAGCATGCTGTACATTAAGTCTCCAGAACTTATTCCACTTATAACCGAAAGTTTGTGCATTTTGACCAGTATCTTCCCATTTCCCCCACTTCCCAAGTCCTGGAAACCACGTTTCTACTGTCTGTTTCTATGAGAAACTTCTAGATTCCACATATAAGTGAGATCATGCAGTATTTGTCTTTTTGTGTTTGGCTTATTTCACTTAGCATAATGTCCTCCAGGTTCATCCATGTTGTTAAATCCATGCCAGTTGCAAACAGCAAGATTTATTTCTTTTTTAAAAGCTGAATAATATTCCACTGTATGTATGTATGTGTGTGTGTGTGTGTGTACATATATATTTGCACTCATTATCCGTTCATCCATTGATGAAAAGTAGATTATCCCTATATCTCGGCTATTGTGAATAATGCTGCAATGAACATAAACATATATCTTCAAGATAGTGATTTTGTTGCTAGATCACATGGTAATTCTATTCTTAATTTTGTGAGGAGCCTTTATACTGTTTTGCACAATGGTTCTACTAATTTACATTCCCATCAACAGCATACAAAAGTTCCCTGTTCTCCACATTCTCGCCAATGTTTTCATATTTTGGGCCATTCTGTATGGTTTACTGTACCGTATGAAAGTAATGCTGTGCAGTATGTGCTATAGCCATTTTTGCATCTACTGGTACCAGTTCTGAAATAGCAGCGGCGCCCTTTCTGTTTAGAGTCGCCTTCTGGTGGCAGGAATTCTGGTTGCTACCATGTGTAGCCTGCAAGCCTCTAGCAGCTCTTTGCAGCGACGCCGAGCGCCGGGCGCGGTGGCGCGTGCCTGTAGTCCCAGCTACTCGGGAGGCTGAGGCTGGAGGATCCCTTGAGTTCAGGAGTTCTGGGCTGTACTGCGCTATGCCGATCGGGTGTCCTCACTAAGTTCGGCATCAATATGGTGACCTCCCGGGAGCGGGGGACCATCAGGTTGCCTAAGGAGGGGTGAACCGGCCCAGGTCGGAAACGGAGCAGGTCAAAACTCCCGTGCTGATCAGTAGTGGGATCGCGCCTGTGAATAGCCACTGCACTCCAGCCTGGACAACATAGTGAGACCCTGCCTCTTTTAAGTTCTCACCTTATAAAGTATCCTTTCTTCCCATGCATCTATCCTAAGACAAAAGAAATGCAGAATTTACATTCTTACAGGACTATTTTCCTCACTACACTGTGAATCCCCCCTCCCACCCCACCCCCGTTGGGAATCTTCTTATTTTTATTTTTATCTTGTTTCACCATTATCTAGCTAAACACTTGCACATTCATGTTGCCAAGTGTTTATGGAGCACCGATTGTACACCAGGAATTGCGGTGAGTCTCAGGGGTATCAAGACCGAGGTTCGATGAGAATCCTGTAATCAACTGCAGAATGCTCCTTCGGAGAGCAGGACCCATCAAAATAGGAACTCCGTTTTGAGAGTTGGCCTTGATCGTTGAGGATAATCTTAGAAGGACCGAAGCAGTTCCGTTTCGTTACATTTCAAAATCTTATGTCAAAGTAAGCGCGCAGAAAGGGGTCCTTGCTCTTCTACACTGAGCCCTACGGCCCCCCGTGGGGAAATACTCCTGATAATCATCTCGAAAATTGTTTCGACCAGCAGGGGTCACTATGAAGGCTGGCCTGAGCCCAAAACACAAGGGGGCACGGTAACCAGACTGGTCCGTAAGGGTTCCAGGAAGGAATGCAGTTTCAAGAGAACAGTTTGAATCTTTATTCGAATTTGAGTTTTGGTACAATGAAGAGAGTCAACTGCAACTTGACAATCGAAATCTTCAGAAAAGCGACACAAATACGTTCGCCTCAAGGAATATTGGGTCTTCTGCGCGGCCGTAGAGCTCCTCCAAGTGCGCCTGCGCGGAAGAGAAGCGGCGTCGAGTCCGGCCGGGCAGTAGAGGAAATTGCGGTAGTGACCCTCGGACCTCGCCATGAAGACCCGCTTTAGCACCATTGACCTCCGCGCCGTACTCGCGGAGCTGAATGCTAGGTACAGTCCCCTAAGTGACCAGGCTCGTGCGGGGAGTGCAGGAGGCAAAGGCCGGGGTCCCATGGCGCAAACAGACCAGCTTGATGTGTTTCCTTATTTCCTTGTGCGTCTGTGGACTTGCCTAGGCCTGAGTGGGCAGGCGTGTGGTGTCTTTCCCGTGGCCCTTAGGATATCCCTGGGGGTCCCAGGCACCTCGTGCCCCATCCCCCGCGTCCTCCCAGCTCTCTGGCTTGCCCCGCTAGCGCGACGCTGTTGCATTGTTGGCCTGGGTTGTCCGGGTCGGGCAGGAAACGTTTGTTAAAACAGGAGACGCCAGAGTGGTCGTGTTTGCTCCAGAGGTTTCCAGACTGGAGGCTTGGTTTCTTGAACACCTCCCGCCCCTCACCCCAGAGAGGGAGAGCATCGCGGTTTTAGCTGGATTGAGCAGATTTGGACTGAGATCTGAATTCTAGTCTGGATTCTGTTATTCAGCCTTGTGAGCTTTGTCATGTTTTCGGGGCCCTCTTTTATCTTTTTTTTTCTCCCTTGTAATAAATTAATTGGATTATATTTTAGTGTATTTCTCCCCCAAAATTGGGTCATTTGGAAGATGCAAGCTATAGTGTGTTGTTCCTAGAGCGGATAGACCACTTCTGTTTTTAAATGGTTACTCTTAAGTTTTGAACTGAATCTCCAAATGGCTTTCGGACTCTTGCTCCCCGGCTGACTGCATATCCTTAGAGACTGAGATCCGCTCTTTCGAAGCTTTTATTAAATTATGTGTAGTTTTATGTTTCAGACAATAGTGTGATATGTTACATGTTTCCTTTATCTTTGCAGCTTGCTAGGAATGAGAGTAAACAATGTTTATGATGTGGATAATAAGACATACCTTATTCGTCTTCAAAAGTAAGAACATTTTATAGGCTTATTTTCTCTTTGACAATTAAGTATGAGATTACTGATTTTTTTTTTTAACCTGCATTTTAAGCCTGTTTAACAATTAGCTTTGGCATATACCCTAAAGAAAAATTCGACTTTTTTCTTCTACAGACCAGACTTCAAAGCTACACTTTTACTTGAATCTGGCATACGAATTCATACAACAGAATTTGAGTGGCCTAAGAATATGATGCCGTCTAGTTTTGCCATGAAGGTAAACTTGTTACACTTGAAGCTAAATTTTAAGAGATTGCTCACTAACAATTAAGTTTTTAATTGGGGTTTCTTTCACTGTTATGAATAAAGTGCAGATAAAATGAAGTTAAAGGGAGTGGTTGACAGATAATGGGTTGAATAAAGTGAATATTTATTAATTGACTTCTCCCCATTACCTTTCACATCCTGTTCTGCTCCAGATCTTCTGTTTCCACAGTCACTATTCGAGTTCAAGCTTTTATCACATTCAGCCTTACAGTTCCTTAATTGTAGTTCACTTCTCCACATCAAAACAATTCTAAATTAGACCAATGTTAATTTTTTGTTTGTTTTTGTTTGTTTGTTTGTTTGTTTTTTGAGAAGGAGTCTCGCTCTGTCACCCAGGCTGGAGTGCGGTGGCACAGTCTTAGCTCACTGCAACCTCTGCCTCCCAGGTTCAAGTGATTCTCCTGCCTCAGCCTCCTGAGTAGCTGGGATTACAGGCACGTGCCACCAGGCCTGGCTAATTTTTGTATTTTTAGTAGAGATGGGGTTTCACCATGTTGGCCAGTCTGATCTCAGACGCGTAACCTCAGGTGATCCGCCAACCTCAGCCTCCTGAAGTGCTGGGATTACAGACATGAGCCACCGCGCCTGGCCCAACATTAATTTTTTTAAAGTATAATTTTCATTAGTTACCTCACCTTTTATGATTTCCTAATTTCTAAATCCATATTCTATAGCCTTACATTCTTGGCTTTCTGTGTTCTTTCTCCTCCCTGCCCCACCTTTTTTTCCTAGTCTTGTCTTCCGGAGCTCACTTTTGTGAATCGTATTCCTCTGTATCCAGTCAGTATTTTTTTTTTTTTTGGAATCCTCACTGACATTAATATGTTACTAAGTCTTTTTACTTTTCTATTTTGTTTTTAGTATTAAAACACATTTTTACATGGGTGGGCATGCTACCCATTCTTTTATTGATGTAACATATAGATTGAAAATTCATGTGGTACACGAGACTTTCGAGTCACATATACTTAACTTCGAATTAATGGCTTTGTCAGAAAGTAATTTTATAACCTGGAAAAGTTACTTAACCTCTTGGAATTTAGTTTCTTTAAATGTAAAATGTGGATAGTACCTCCATCATGAAATTATTGGAGTAATTGAAATGACATATAAAACACCTAAAACAGACCGGGTGCGGTGGCTTATGCCTGTAATCCCAGCACTTTGGGAGGCCGAGGCGGGTGGATCACTTGAGGTCAGAAGTTCAAGGCCAGCCCAGCCAACATGGTGAAACCCTGTCTCTACTAGCCAGGCGTGGTGGCACACGCCTGTAATTCCAGCTACTTGGGAGGATGGGGCAGGAAAACCGCTTGAACCTGGGAGATAGAGATTGCAGTGAGCCAAGTTCGCACTGTTTCACTCCAGCCTGGGCGACAGAGCGAGACTCCATCTCAAAAAAAAAAAAAAAAAAAAAAAAAGGGCACCTGAAACAATACCTGACACATATTAGAACTCCATACATGTTCATTTCCTTCTTGCTCCGCTCCTTACTTTGGAAATGTATCTGTTATGGCATTGAGTTATTTCATTAGAGGCTTTACAGAGAAGAGCTTTACCCTGCAGCAATTTAGAGTCTGTTTTGGATTACAAATTAGGTAAGTGTTTCCATATCACAAGGGCTTTCACAAAATTCTCAGATTATTAAAGTTTAATTTATTTAATAGTAACCCAAAATAGTTCTTTTGGGGCCTGTCCTTAATAATAATGACAATAATAATGCTGCCTGTTATGTAGCACTTTTTAAGGCAGATGAATAATATGTATTTCATTTAAGTTGTTTAGCAACTCAATGGACTGTGAAGAACAAATACAATTTCAGTTTTATGGATGAGGTAACAGGCCAGTGAAATCGGACACTGGGATTGTGTAAACATCGCCAAATCAGACTACACTAATAGGTCAGTCACTTTAAAAAATACTTAGAATTCTATGGGTTAGGTGTACATGTCAATCTAAATGTATAGAAAGATATCCTCAATGGAGCAGACAATGTTAAGCACTTTATAAATCAAAGAGCTGTTACTGTTGTATGGCACAGGCAGAGTTATGTCTATTATGTGATAAATCACAGTGGTTGTTCCAGTATTCACATTTGGGGATGACAGCTATAGCTTTGTGGCACACAGCAGCAGGTTGATTTCACCAAGCTGTTGATAGGGAAATGAAACAAGCTTTAAATATGTACTATGTGTCCATCTGTACTCTCCATGATAAATAATCCCCTTTTTACTGTTCCTTTGTGTGAACTTCTGTCCTTTCAATGATGCCTTTTGTCTTTATTTTTCTTGAATAAAATTATTACTCTGGGACTCTGGAAGAACTGATTGTGATTTTCCTTTAGGGATTTAAAGATAGCCCTACATGTAGGTTACTGTTTAATCAAATCAGTATAGGTCATTCTTAAAACTACTGAGTTAAGGAGGAGCAGATAGTTTATCCTAGGAAGTTATTCTGCCTAAGTATGTAAGTATATAAAATGCGAATTTCAGTCAGTTTGAGCTGTAAGGTCTGGAGAAGAACTCTTACTTAGTTATGAAAATGTTAGCATTAATTTTTTTTCTTTTTTTTTTTGAGACAGAGTCTTGCTCTGTCACCCAGGTTGGAGTACAGTGGCCCAATCTTGGCTCACTGCAACCTCTGCCTCCTGGGTTCACGCCATTCTCCTGCCTCAGCCTCCCGAGTAGTTGAGACTACAGGTGCCTGCCACCATGCCCGGCTAATTTTTTGTATTTTTAGTAGAGACGGGGTTTCAGCATGTTAGCCAGGATGGTCTTGATCTCCTGACCTCGTGATCCGCCCGCCTCGGCCTCCCAAAGTGCTGGGATTACAGGCATGAGCCACCGTGCCCGGCCAGCATTAATTTTAATAATGAATTTATGTGTTTCTTGTTGTTTTTTTTCAATGTTTGTCAAGGAGTGGATTTTTTGTCTTTTTTTTAAAGGTGGTTTTAGATTAACTTCTGTAAAATTTGATTTGTATTTAAGTCTTTTTTTTTTTTTGAGATGGAGTCTTGCTCTGTCGCCAGGCTGGAGGGCAGTGGCACAGTCTTGGCTCACTGCAACCTCAGTCTCCTGGGTTCAAGTGATTCTCCTGCCTCAGCCTCCCAAGTAGCTGGGATTACAGGCATGCGCCACCATGCCCGACTAATTTTTGTGTTTTTAGTAGAGATGGGGTTTCACCGTGTTGGCCAGGCTGGTCTTGAACTCCTGACGTCGTGATCCGCCTGCCTCGGCCTCCCAAAGTGCTGGGATTACAGGCGTGAGCCACCATACTCAGACCGTATTTGAGTCTTGAAGAAAGCGTTGTTCCTTACTGGTCTTAACTAAGGGGTCTTTTATATTAAAAAATTAGAAACAATTGTAAGATATTTTAGAGGCTACAGAGTAGTCTTGTTACCAGTCCATGTCATACTTCAATATTTGTACAAAAAGACGGTACATGTAATCTAAAAGAATATGTATTGCCAAGTAAATTGTATTTGGATTTGACATGCTGATATTATTTTAATTGTTAATAAGAAAAAGAACCTTATGGCCAGGGATAGGAGGAAAGGGATTTAATAAAGAATGAGAGTTATTAACATTGAATTGAAATAGGTTATCAAAAGCTTAGAGATGATACCAGGAAAATTATCTTTGGGTTATACTAGTAAAGTTTGTAGGAATAAGCTGGGCACAGTGGCAGGGCACTTGTAATCCTAGCTACTTGGGAGGCTAAGGTGGGAGGATTGCTTGAGTCCAGGAGTTTGAGCCTTGCGTGGGCAACAGAGAGAGACTGTCTCTTTTTTTTTTTTTTTGAAACAGATTCTTGCTCTGTTGCCCAGGCTGGATTGCAGTAGTGTCATCTTGGCTCACTGCAACCTCCGCTGCTTGGGTTCAAGCGATTCTTCTGCCTCAGCCTCCTGAGTAGCTGGGATTACAGGCATGTGCCAGCACGCCCAGCTAATTTTTAGTAGAGATGGGGTTTCACCATATTGGCCAGGCTGGTCTTGAACTCCTGACCTCAAGTGATCCACCCACCTCGGCCTCCCAAAGTGTTGGGATTACAGGCCTGAGCCACCGCTCCTGGCAAAGACTCTGTCTCTTTAAAAAAAAAAAAAAAAAAAGGAGTAACTGGATATAAGGTGGTGGACTATTTACAGGATACCATAAGCCATAAGCTCATGGTCCATAGTTGATACGTATTAGAAATAGAATATTAGTGGAAACAATTAATTAATTTTGAACATAAATGAAGCACACAAAAGGGAAATTTGGCATACTTAGAAGTGTCATCAAAGAGACTTAAAAAAAATAAAGGGACTGGGCGTGGTGGCTCATACCTGTAATCCTAACACTTTGGGAGGCCGAGGTGGGCAGATTGCCTGAGCTCAGGAGTTCGAGACCAGCCTGGGCAACATGGTGAAACCCCGTCTCTACTAAAATACAAAAAATTAGCCAGGCGTGGTAGTGGGCGCCTGTAGTCCCATCTACTCCCGGGAGGGTGAGGCAGGAGGATTGCTTGAACCTGGGAGGCAGAAGTTGCAGTGAGCCAAGATTGTGCTACTGTACTCCAGCATGGGTGACAAAGTGAGACTCCATCTCCAAAAAAAAAAAACAAAAATAAATAAATAAAGGTTGGCTGGGCGCAGTGGCTCACACCTATAATCCCAGCACTTTGGGAGGCTGAGGTGGACAGATTACAAGGTCAGAACTTTGAGACCAGCTTGACCAACATGGTGAAACCCCGTCTCTACTAAAAATAGAAAAATTAGCCGGGCGTGGTGGCACACGCCTGTAGTTTCAGCTACTCGGGAGGCTGAGGCAGGAGAATCACTTGAACCTGGGAGGCGCAGGTTGCAGTGAGCTGAGACTCTACCACTGCATTCCAGCCTGGGCGACAGAGCAAGACTCTGTCTCAAAATAAAATAAAATAAATAAATAAAGGTTGTGGCTTTGAGTGAGGTTATTAGGACAACAACAAGGAATTTAGCAGTGGTATAAAGCAACAAAGCAAATTTTGCTATAGGTCCATCATTTTCTACTTAAAAATTGAAAATAAAAGCCTGGCTCAGTGGCTTACCCTTGTAATCCCAGCACTTTGGGAGGCCAAGGCAGGAGGATTGCTTGTGCCCAGGAGTTTGAGATTAGCCTAGGCAACATAGTGAGACCCTGTCTCTACAAATAATGAAACAATTAGCTGGGGATAGTGGCATATGCCTGTGGTCCCAATCCTCAGGAGGCTGATGCAGGAGGATCACCTGAGCCAGGGAAGTTGAGGCTGCAACGAGCCATGATCACACCACTGGGCTGCAGTTTGGGTGACAGAGTGAGACCCTGTCTTAAAAAAATGCAAATAAAACACCGTTTCAGAGTTAGCAGTGTTTATAATAAAATGTTTTACCTCTGATTATCATCTGCAATCTTATACTTTATGACTACACTGTTATTTACAACGTTTTAAATATTCCTGATGATAATGAAAAGAAGCTTATTTATAAACCAATACCAAATGGTTAGGAATTCACTTTTACTAAAAATGAATGCCTTTTTCTTTCTCTTGCTAGTGCCGAAAACATTTGAAGAGTCGGAGATTAGTCAGTGCAAAACAGCTTGGTGTGGATAGAATTGTAGATTTTCAATTTGGAAGTGATGAAGCTGCTTATCATTTAATCATTGAGCTCTATGATAGGGTAAGTTAAATTTGTGGGATATGGTGAAGGAAAATTCATTATTAATCATTTTGTAATAGTGCTATATAACATGAGTGGGGGAACATTTTTTTTCTGTGTCAAAGGCTGTTACTACCCTAGGAAATGGGTGCCACACAAATAAAATAAAATTTTCCAGTAATAACCTTCATTTTATCTGTAGGTCTGAGTTTAGGCAGACTTTAGCCATTTAGAATAGCCTTATGAATATAAGAGATTAAGATCTGAGAAGTAAATTATTTGGTACTTGACATTTCAGGACTAATATCATACAACCAGAAAATAGTCAAGTACGGTCATGCACTGATGCGCTGTATGTATAGTGATGTTTCAGTCAACAACAGACTGCATATAAACGTTGGTCCTGTAAGATTGTAATGGATCTAATAAATTCTTACTGCTTAGTGACATCTTGATCCTGACCCTGTGTAGGCCTAGGCTGGTGTGTGTGTTTGTGTGTTTGTTTTTAACAAAAACATTAAAAGTAAAAACAAAACAAAACAATTTGAAATGGAAAAAAACTTAGAGAATATGGATCTAAAGAAAGAAAATATTGTACAGCTGTACGATATGTGTTTTAAGCTAAGTGTTATTACAAGAGTCAAAAAGTTAAAAAGCTTAAAGTTTATAAAGTAAAAAATTCCAGTAAGCTAAGGTTAATTTATTATTGAAGAAAGAAAAACATCTTAAAAATAAATTTGGCTGAGCGCAGTGACTCAGGCCGGGAGCAGTGGCTCACACCTGTAATCCTAGCATTTTGGGAGGCCGAGGAGGGCGCATCCCCTGAGGTCAGGAGTTCGAGACCAGCCTGCCCAATGTGGCAAAACCGCATCTCTACTAAAAATACAAAAATTAGCCTGGTGTGGTGGTGCTTGCCTGTAGTCCCAGCTACTCGGGAGGCTGAGGCAGGAGAATCACTTGAACCTGGGAGGCAGTGGTTGCAGTGAGCTGAGATCATGCCATTGCATTCCAACTCAGGTGACAGAGTGAGATTCAGTCTCAAAAAAAAAAAAAATATATATATATATATATATATATATACATAAGCTTAATCTGGTCTGAAGTAAGCATAATTTTTTTAAAAATTAAAAAATAAAAAATTTAGTGTAGCCCAAGTGTGTAGTATTTATCAAGTCTACAGTAGTATACAGTCACCTCCCAGGCCTTCACATTTACTCACTATCACTCACCCAGAGCAGTTTTCAGTCCTGCATGCTCCATTCATGGTAAGTGCCCTATACAGGTGTTCCATTTTTAATCTTTTATACTAGGGATCTTCAACCCCTGTGCCACAGACTGGAACCGGTCTGTGGAACCAGGCCACACAGCAGGAGGTGAGCAGTAGTCAAGTGAGCATTACTCGCCTGAGCTCTGCCTCCTGTCAGATCAGTGGTGGCATTAGATTCTTATAGGAGCATGAACCCTATTGTGAACTGTGCATGCAAGGGATCTAGGTTGCGTGCTTTTTGTGAGAATCTAATGCCTGATGATCTGAGGTGGAACAGTTTCATCTGGAAACCATACCCCTGCACCCCCCATCCATGGAAAAATTGTCTTCCATGAAACTGGTCCCTAGTGCCAAAGGTTGGGGACTGCGGTTTTTTGTTTTGTTTTGGTTTGGTTTTTTTTTTTTTTGAGACAGAGTCTCACTCTGTTGCCCAGCCTGCAGTGCAAGGGCGTGATCTCAGCTCACTGCAACCTCTGCCTCCCGGGCTCAAGCGATTCTAGTGCCTCAGCCTCCCAAGTAGCTGGGATTACTGGCATGTACTACCATGTCCAGCTAATTTTTGTATTTTTAGTAGAGATGGGGTTTCACCATGTTGGCCAGACTGTTCTCAAACTTGTGACCTTGGGTGATCTGCTTGCCTCGGCCTCCCAAAGTGCTGGGATCACAGGCATGAACCACTGCGCCCGGCCTGGAACTGTTGTTGTAATACCATATTTTTACTGTACTTTTTCTATATAAATATAGAAATTTAGATATACTTAGATACACAAATACTTGCCATTGTGTTACAGTTGACTACAGTATTCAGTAACATGCTATACAGATTCCTAGCCTAGGAGGAATAGGTTATATCATATCTTTGGTGGATGTAGTAGGCTACGCCATCTAGGTTTGTGTAAGTATACTCTGTTACGTTCACACGACATTGAAGTTGCCTAAATGCATTTCTCAGAATGTATCCCCATTGTTAAGCAATGCATGACGTTGAGTCTGCCGCCTTTTATGCAATATTTTTTATTTTTTTGAGATAGAGTTTTGCTCTGTTGGCCGGGCTGGAATGCAGTGGCATGATCAGGGCTTACTACAAACTCGGCCTCCTGGGCTCAAGTGACCCTCTTGCCTTAGCCTTTCATGTAGTTGGTACCACAGATGTGCACCACCATACCTGGCCAGTTTTTTGGTTTTTTGTAGAGACGGACTCTCACTTTGTTGCCCAGGCTGACCTTGGACCCCTGGCTCAAGCAATCTTCCCATCTCAACCTCCTAAAGTGTTGGGATTACAGGGGTGAGCCACCACGCCTGGCTCTTTTATTCAATATATAATGTCTGTGAGATTCATTGATGTTGAGAATTCCCTTAGCTCCACATCCTTAGCAACATTTGGTATGATCTCTTAGAGCTCTTTATCTAATCTGATTATGAGCCCTTTGCTGATTATTTGTGTTGTAAATGTCCTTTTCTACTCTAACCTGAGTTTTTACTCTTTTCTTTTTTTTTATTATTTAATTTTTTTTGAGAATAAGTCTCGCTCTGTCGCCAGGCTGGAGTGCAGTGGTGTGATCTCGGCTCACTGCAACCTCCGCCTCCTGGGTTCAAGCGATTCTCCTGCCTTAGCTTCCCGAGTAGCTGGGATTACAGCCCAGCTAGTTTTTGTACTCTTAGTAAGACAGGGATTCACCATGTTGGCCAGTCTGGTCTTGAACTCCTGACCTCAGATAATCTGCCCGCCTTGGCCTCCCAAAGTGCTGGGATTACAGGTGTGAGCCACTGCGCCTGGCCTGGTACTAGTTTTTCAGCACTTAGTAATTTCTGGTTATCTATCTCTCTAACCAAGGTAAATGGTGGCTACATTTACTGAAGCCACTTATGTTGCAACCTGTCATTTCAGATGAATTTGGGATTACTCCCACCGTATTCTGTGACTATCTTGTAAGCAGTTGTAAGGCATTTTTGACTATTTTCATGGATGCTTCTTTGTATTTTAATTACACCTGTAAAGTAACTCTTATCTTCACTGTCAGTAATAAATTTGGAAGGTGGTATTCTTTTGTTAGCTTTATTTTCATTATGTTCCCCCTTCTTTTTTATTGAAAAGGTTATCTAGCAATATTAAATTTTAAAAAGTCTTTAATTCTAAATCTTTAAGAAGTAATTTCATTTTAGCCTACATATGCCTTCCATTTTCTAGGCTACAACTTTTCTGTGTGTCTTTGCTATGTTTTACCTAACATTATTTATATTTTCCTTTTTTTTTTTTTTTTAACATTGTTTCCATTAGGTAACCTCTTTCTACTATTTTGTTGTGTTGAGCTATCATAATTTAATTTCCCTAACTTTTACATTTAGGCTGTTTGGGCTTTTTTTTCTATTGTAAATAAATTTCAGTGAACATCTTTTTTTTTGAGACGGAGTTTCGCTCTTGTTGCCCAGGCTGGAGTGCAATGGCGTGATCTCGGCTCACAGCAACCTCCGCCTCCCAGGTTCAAGCCATTCTCCTGCCTCAGCCTCCTGAGTAGCTGGGATTACAGGCATGCACCACCACGCCTGGCTAATTTTGTATTTTTAGTAGAGACAGGGTTTCTCCATGTTGGTCAGACTGGTCTTGAACTCCAGACCTCAGGTGATCCGCCCGCCTCAGCCTCCCAAAGTGCTGGGATTACAGGCGTGAGTCCCCATGCCCAGCCATTCAGTGAACATCTTTAAGCATATTGCCTTTGGTTTTACTGGAGTGTTGGAGTTACTTCATTGGGCTACATTACCAAATGTGGAAATATGTGGGCAATTGGTATAACTAACTATATTGCTCTTGCCATGTAACTATTAATATTAAAAGACAAATTGCAGGTGAAAGTGTAATATGTTCCTTGCCTGGCTGGCTTCTGAAATTGACCACATTTTCTTTCTCAATTTTTTTTTTTTTTTTTTTTTTTAAGACAGAGTTTCGCTCTTGTTGCCCAGGCTGGAGTGCAATGGCACAGTCTCAGCTCACTACAACCTCCGCCTCCCAGGTTCAAGCGATTCTCATGCCTCAGTCTCCCAAGTGGCTGGGATTACAGGCATGCACCAACATGCCCAACTAATTTTGTATTTTTAGTAGAGACAGGGTTTCTCCATGTTGGTCAAGCTGGTTTTGAACTCCCGACCTCAGGTGATCCTCCCGCCTCGGCCTCCCAAAGTGCTGGGATTATAGGCGTGAGCCACCACGCCTGGCTTCTTTCTCAATTTTTAAGTAGTTTCAAAAATGATTTGCTTTGTTTTTTTCTGTTTTGTTTTGTTTTTTTATTTCTTTTTTTTTTTTTTTGAGACAAGAGTTTGCTCTTGTTGCCCAGCCTGGAATGCAGTGGTGCGATCTTGACTCACTGCAACCTCCACCTCCCAGATACAAGTGATTCTCTTGCCTCAGCCTCCCAAGTAGCTGGGATTATAGGCACTCACCACCACACTTGGCTAACTTTTGTATTTTTAGTAGAGATGGAATTTCACCATGTTGGCCAGGCTGGTCTCAAAGTCCTGACCTCAAGTGATCTGCCCGCCTCGGCCTTCCACAGTGCTGGGGCTACAGGTGTGAGCCACTGTGCCCAGCCTCAAAAATGATTTGAAAGAGCACTAAATTGTATTTTATTCTATTGCAGGGGAACATTGTTCTTACAGATTATGAGTACGTAATTTTAAATATTCTAAGGTTTCGAACTGATGAGGCAGATGATGTTAAATTTGCTGTTCGTGAACGCTATCCACTTGATCATGCTAGAGCTGCTGAACCTTTGCTTACTTTGGAAAGGTAAAGTGTTTTGTTTTTAAACACATTTCATATTGTATTAAAATGTACTGGGCAACATAATGAGACCCTGTCTCTTAAAAAAAAGGTAAAATGGGTCATATGTCAGAACGTGAAAGAACTGAGATAAAATATTTTGTTTTACTTAGATAGCATAACTCAATTTAGACTGTTTGAACTACATAAATGTGCATGTAAGCAATTAAGCCTTATTTGGGAGAGGCAAATGTATGTCTTTAGGTGTTTTTTTTTTTGGAGACGGAGTCTTGCTCTGTTGCTCAGGCTGGAGTGCAGTGGCACAATCTCAGCTCACTGCAACCTCTGCATCCCAGGTTCAAGCGATTCTCCTGCCTCATCCTCCTGAGTAGCTGGGACTACAGGCGTGCGCCACCACGCCCAGCTAATTTTTGTATTTTTAGTAGAGATGGGGTTTCACCATGTTAGCCATACTGGTCTTGATCTCCTGACCTCAGGCAATCTGCCTGCCTCAGCCTCCCAAAGTGCTGGGATTACAGGCATGAGCCACTGCACTCGGTTGTCTTTAGTTTTTTTAGAGGTGGTGTCTCACTCCCCCTTCCCTGAGGCTGGAGTGCAGTTGGCGTGATCATAGCTCACTGCAGTCTTGAACTCCTGGGCTCAAGCAATCCTCCTGCCTCAGCCTCCCAAGTAGGTGGAACTACAGGAGCACACCACAATGCCTGGCTAATTTTTAAATTTTTTTTGTAGACATGGGGTCTTGCTTTGTTGCCCAGGTTGGTCTCGAACTTGTGGCTTTAGCAGTCCTCCCACTTCAGCCTTCTAAAGTGTTGGAGTTACAGGTATGAGCGACTGGGCCCAGCCAATGTCTTTCTTTTTCATTTTAATTTTTTAAAATTTAAAATTTAAAATTAAAAAATATGGAACACTTAACAAATTTCATGTCATCCTTGTGCAGGGGTCGTGCTAATCTCTGTTTCGTTCTAATTTTAGTATATGTGTTGCCGAAGCGAGCCCAATGTGTTTTTTAGCTAAGTTTTGGGTTACTTCAAATAGTTATGATTTCTTGGTAAATTGAGGAGACTTATTAGCTACTCTGTGAGAAGACAGATGGGTATCTTGTGCAGAGGGCAAAGGGAGAGAAATTCTGGTTTACATAAGAAAAAGGGAAGTGTAGTGTGAGGTAAAGTGATGATTGTAGCTGTATTCATCACTTATTTTGTATTTCAGCTTTATTCCAGCTAGCTGGAAGGCCCTGCTGACTCATATTCTACAGCAGTGGTTCCTAAAGTTTAACATACATCATTTCTTTGTTCCTTCTCCACTCCCACTGCTTCACTTAACTAGCCTACATTAAATAAATAAATAAAGTTGATCAGGCACGGTGGCTCACGCCTGTAATTCCAGCACTTTGGGAGGCCGAGGAGGATGGATCACCTGAGGTCAGGAGTTCAGACCAGCCTGACCAACATGGTGAAACTCCAACTCTACTAAATTTAAAAAAAATAAAATTAGCCGGGCATGGTGGTGCATGCCTGTAATTTCAGCTATTTGGGAGGCTGAGGCAGGAGAATCTCTTGAACCCAGGAGGCAGAGGTTGCAGTGAGACGAGATTGCACCATTGCACTCCAGCCTTGGCAACAGAGCAAAACTCTGTCTCAAAAATAAAAAAAATTAAAAAAATTTACATGCATCAGCATTACCTGGAGGGCTTGCTAAAACATAGATTGCCACCCCCACCGTCTGCTAATTCAGTAGATCTAGTCTAGGACCCAGGAATTTGCATTTCTAACTAGTTCTCAGGTAATGCTGATGCTGGTATGGGGACCACACTGATGTACAGCATTCTTAAAAGTTGTTAGATACTGGCTGGGTGCGGTGGCTCATGCCTGTAATCCCACTGCTTTGGGAGGCTGAGGCGGGAAGATCACAAGGTCAGGAGATTGAGACCATCCTGGCTAACACGGTGAAACCCCGTCTCTACTAAAAATACAAAAAATTAGCTGGGTGTGGTGGCGGGCGCCTGTAGTCCTAGCTACTCGGGAGGCTGAGGCAGGAGAATGGCATGAACCCCGCAGGCGGAGCTTGCAGTGAGCCGAGATCGGGCCACTGCACTCCAGCCTGGGTGACAGAGCAAGACGCCGTCTCAAAAAACAAAACAAAAACAAACAAACAAAAAGTTGTTCGATGCTTAATTAGGTAAAGCCATTTTGGATATTAAGGTATGGCATGAAAATTTACAAACATTTAACTTTTACAGAAAAATGTCATTTTTATGTCATTTATATGTGGGCACATTGCTGACAATATGCCTTGGTCGAAAAAATACTGGTTTCTCTTAGAAAACTGCCATTCAAGAACCTGTTAATCTTGGATAAATTACTTTTATGATCCATTTTCTTACAACAGGAGGACGAATTCCTGTTATGTTTCAGATTATTGTAAAGACCAGGTGAACTGATACAGATGAAAGTAGTATGAATATGAAGATTGCTGTAAGGTTTATTTAATATATGATAGTAAGAGGCATGTCAATTTTGTTTCACAGGTTGACTGAAATAGTAGCCAGCGCACCTAAGGGTGAACTACTGAAGAGGGTGCTTAACCCATTACTTCGTGAGTATTCCTGCAAATAGCAGTGAAATGTTTGCAAGACAGTGTGGTTTTCAGGAATATATTCAAATCTTTTATGGTTTTATTAGAAAATTTGAACAAGTGATCCTTGGAGTAAGTAGGAGTTTATTGTCAAAGAAAGAGAAGTTAAACCACATGAAGTTTGAGCTTTATCTATTAGGTTTTATTTAAAAGCAATGCAGATTGTGTTATCTAGTACTTCAGTGCTAATGGTAGTATTCTAAGAAATCAGATTTTTTCATTGTGAGTCTTTGATTTAATAACTAGTTAGCTTAGTTTTTTGTTTTGTTTTTTTTAATTGGTGGGTCTCAGGGCATCCCAGCATCTGACAGGTCCTTTTGATCCCAATAAGCATTTTTGATCCCAATACACTTTTGTACTTGAGAAGATCATCACTTAGACCTATATTAAGGAATCTAGAGAAGACATAGAGGGAGGCACGTACCATTGATTACTGAGCACTAGAGAGTTACTCTTCCTCTCTTATGAAATTAGAATGCATTCAAAAGTTATCTTTAGAACTTTCCAACTGTTAGTAAAGCATGTGTAAAATTTGTATGTTTAAGCCAGTGTCTCCCTGGCAAATGCAAATTTCTTTTCTTTTTTAATTTATTTTTTTGTTTGTTTTAGAAGTAGAGTCTCATTATGTTGCCCAGGCTGGTCTCAAACTCTGAGCTCAAGCAATCCACCCACCTTGGCCACCCAAATTGCTGGGATTATAGACGTGAGCCACCACACTTGGCCTTCCCCTGGCAAATTTCTGTTATGTTTGAAATCAGGTAGTACAGGTTGAACATTACTAATGTGAAAATCTTAAGCCTAAAATTATTAATTATTTTTGAGACAGAGTCTGTCTCTGTCACCAGGCTGGAGTGCAGTGGTGCAGTCTCAGCTCACTGCAACCTCTGCCTCCCGGGTTCAAGCAATTCTCCTGCCTCAGCCTCCTGAGTAGCTGGGACTACAGGCGCATGCCACCACGTTCAGCTAATTTTTTTTGTATTTTTAGTAGAGATGGGGTTTCACCATGTTGGCCAGGATGGTCTTGATCTCTTGACCTCGTGATCCACCTGCCTTGGCCTCCCAAAGTGCTGGGATTACAGGTGTGAGCCACCGTGCCTGGCCTGAAGTCTGAAACTTTTTGAACACAGACATGATGCCACAGGTGGAAAATTCCACACTGACCTTATGTGACAGCTATACAGAATTATTTAAAATATTGTATAAAATCACCTCCAGGCTATATTGTGTAAAGTCATAAATGAATTTTGTGTTTACACTTGGGTTGCATCCCCAAGATATCTCATTATGTATATGCAAATATTCCAAAATGTGAAAAAATCTGAAATCTGAAACACTTCTATCCCAGCACATCACATAAGGGATACTCAACTTACATGTCCTCTAACTGTTCACTTTTTTTTTTCAAAAGAGTTTTGGCATTTGGCATTTCAAAAGATCTTTTGCATTTCCCAAGGGTCTCGCTCTGTTGCCCAGGCTGAAGTGCGGTGCCACGAACACTGCTCACTGCAGCTTCAACCTCCCAGGTTCAGGCCATCCTCCTGCCTCAGCCCCACAAGTAGCTGGGACTACAGGAATGAACCCCTGGCTAATTTTTCTATTTTTTGGTAGAGACAGGGTTTTACTATGTTGTCCAGGTTGGTCTCGAACTCCTGAACTCAAGCAATCTGCCCGCCTCAGCCTCCCAAAGTGCTGAGATTACAGGCATGAGCAACTGCGCTCGGCCAGCATTTCCTTATAAAATTTAGAGTTGACTTGTTACTTTCTACGAAAAAAGCCTCGTAGGATTTTGATAAGGATTACATTATTACTGTTATTTGAGACAATCTCATTCTGTTGCCCAGGCTGGAGTGCAGTGGCATGATCTCAGCTCACTGCAACCTCCACTTCCTGGGTTCAAGTGATTGTCTTGCCTCAGCCTCCCACGTAGCTGGGATTACAAGTGTGTGCCACTACACCCACTAAGTTTTGTGTTTTTAGTAGAGATGGGTTTTCACCTTCTTGGCCAGGCTGGTCTTGATTACAGCTGTGAGCCACTGCCTGGCCTGGTAAGGATTACATTAAGTCTGTGGATCAGTTTGGGGAGAATTGCCGTTTTAACTGCATTGAGTCTTCTATGAAGAGAGAATGTCTGACTGTTTATTTAGATCTTTAATTTCTCTCAGTTAGATTTATTCCTAAACATTCTATTCTTTTTCATGCTATTGTCAGTGGAATTGTTTTCTTAATTTCATTTTTGCATAGAAATACAGTTGATTTCTATATATTGGTTTTTGTATCCTGCAAACCTGATAAACTTGATTATTCATTCTAGTAGGGTTTTTTTGTGGGTTCCTTAGGATTTTTTAACATACAGGATCATGTCATCTGTGAATAAGGATGCTTTATTTCTTCCTTTAGAATCTGAATGCTAT